>NW_026000057.1:24539090-24547837 GCF_001458135.2 Marmota marmota marmota | reverse complement strand
ATACTATCAAGCAACTTAAAGATTATATTTGGTGTTGCTAGAGGTTTATTTTTAGAAATATGTATTAAAATCTTCATTAAAAATATCTACTGTTTAATCTATCCAGTTTTCTTAAATTTAATTTTGTATCTATATTAAAAAACATATAATTAACTTTCTTTAAACTTAATCATAGTTGTAGTACCAGATCATTCTCAGCTTATAAGCACCTGAAATCAATAAACATTAAAATTCATTTCCAGGTAAATATTCTTCAAATTATTTTGCAAGTTTTCTGATTTTTGTCTTAATAAAAATTGCAGTTTAAAAAGAAAATTGGAATTGTATTTCATTACACTGAAAATTATTTTCTCACTTTCTTTTTCTCAAACATACTTTTTTTTTTTGTTTTTTTTTGTTTTTTTTTTTAAAAAAAGGTATTGCCAGGTGGTATGGCACACACCTATAATCCCAGTGACTTGAGAGGCTGAGGCAGGAGAATTGCAAGTTCAAAGCCAGTCTGGGCAATTTAGCAAGGCCCTAAGCAAATTAGTAAGACCCTGTGTCCCAAAAAAAGAAAAAAAAGAAAAGAAATGGGGATGTAGCTCAGTGGTTAAGCACACTTTGGTTTGATCCCCAATACCAAAAAAATAAAAATAAAAGAAAGGTCACTATTAATTATATCAAAGACCAAACAATTTCAATGAATATTGCAACTAAAAGTCAAGAGAAAAAGAAAAAATAGACCAAATGATGAAACAGCTTCAAAGATAGAAGTTTATGTCATGTTGCTAAATATTGAATTTTCTCTACATATTGGAAAATCCATCTTGTTAGCTTTAAATATGACTTTAAGAAAGTTCAACATTTGGGGGCTAAGGCTGTGGCTCAATGGTAGCACACCTGCTTGGCATATGTGAGGTTCTCACACACAGGTTCAATTCTCAGCACCACGTATAAATAAATAAAATGAAGATCTATCAACAACTAAAAAATAATATATTAAAAAAAAGAAAGTTCAACATTTCAAATGGAAAAATGTTCTTGAGAGCAAAAGTAAAGAACATTTTTAAGGTTTTGAGTTTGCTATGATTTGAAACCCCAAATACACCAAATATTTGCTATTTGAAATCTAAAATAAGATTGAATTCATCAGGTGGTTCATGAAAATGTCAAAGGCCATTCAGTCTGCGAAATGTCTGAAGGGAATATGAAGCCAGTGAGTATTAGATAAAGAATAAGCTCTTCATTGACTGCTGAACCAAATCCTCTTGATTATGTCAATGACTTTTCCAATTTATTGAAATCAATAGTGGTTATTGAGATATAGTTTAATCAAATGCAGAAATCCACATTAAATTCTAAAATTATGAACAAAAAGCCTATGTAAAGATACTAGAGTTTGTTTTTGTGTTGATAACAACAAAACAGAAGTACTAGACTCTTCCCTGAAGATATTTTATATGAGGGAACAAATAATGATATAAAGAGAATGAAAGCCTTCTGCACTCTAATCTATGCTAGCTAAAAATTTAACACAAAAGAGGTGCAAAGTCAATTTGAACAAATTTGAACTTCAGTAGTCCTAAGTATGCTCAAACAAAGAGGGCAACACAAATGAACAGCAACAAGACTTGTGTTGTTCTAAGTTCAAAAAGACATCACAATGTGAGAAAACAAAAACACTGGCTTTTCTATTCCATTATTCATTTCAAATCTACTGCTTTTAAATAGCCTAAAATGGGAATAGTTACAAGTTTTAAATATTGGCAATAAGTAATGGTATTTGAAAATTCCAAATAAGAAATATTATGTCTAAACATGATGGAAATGTTAGCTTTTTTCTACTTTTTATAACTAAATCTCAAGGAAAGAAAATCATTATTTGAAATCAATGGCCAGTTCATTAAAGTACTAGCACAAAATAAGGTGATTCTATGAAAGTTCACATTAAACAAATATGGCCTCCCTGAGATTAGAAAAACATATTTGCACAATCACTCTCATAGTTGAAAAGTGTTTGTCCCTCCAAAATTCATACATTAAAACCTAATCTCTAAGCTGATGGTATTGGAAGGTGGAGCCTTTAGGAGTTGATAGGTCAGTAGGGCAGAGCCCTTATGACAGGGAGCAGTGTCCTGATAAATGATACATGTGGAGTATAATTCTCTTTTGCCCTTCTACCATGCAAGGATACCTAGGAAGTACCATTTTTGAAGCAGAGAGACAGGCTCTCACCAATCACCACATGTTCTACACTAACTTCTGACCTTGGACTTCTCATCTTCTGGAACTGTAAGCAATAAATTCAATTGTTTATGAATTACTTTTTTTATGCTGTATTTGTTATAGCAGTACAAATGGGCAGTCATGTTAATGATGAAACTGAATATGAATTTAGTTATAAATATTTAAAAACTGTACTAATAGGAGAAGGATAACTTTGTATGAGAAATGATTTCATAAGCTACATTCACATTGTCCATGTTAGTATACTAAGATACCCATAGGAAAAGCAGTATGAAAATATTATTTTAAAAATATTTTTGAAAAATACCAAGAAGCAACTAAAACAAAACAAAACAAAAATTGAGGACAACTTCTCAGGAGTGGGAAGAGAGTATAGGCAGGAATAGAGAAACAACTACTGTTATTCATATTAGTTCTTTGATACTCATTTTCTTTTACTGTGTACAAGTCAAATCTTTATAAAATTTAGATGTGTCATTAAAAATCAAGTGTACATTCTTTACACATTATCAAAAGGAAAATTTTTTTAATTACCTATAAGGAAATCTAAGCAAAATATTTTCTATATAATTTTTGTTAGAATATTTAAAAACCATGCTCAAGTGTAATTAATATCTACAGTTTTAAATCCTGTCCTTTTCAAAGTACCATACTTCATGTTTATATTTGAATACTAAATATGTCTCTCATGGTATGTAAGTAAAGCAACATCAGCTTCCTCTGTTGCTGACCTTGTCTTGTGTCTGTAGATTAAAAAATCAATTTGAGTCTGCAGTCAATTAAAACTGCGATATCCTAGAGAGAATGTTTATTATTTTCTTGCTGATTTTATTATCTTCTTTGGGAACAATGACATTCCCCATGGTACATGAAAGATCTTTGGGGAACCACTATTCTATCACAGGAGATCCTTTTGAAATTCACAGCAGCCAAATGACAAGAATAGCTCTTAACACAGAGAGGGTTTTAACAAGAGAGCAAAACAAAGGCACTTTTGAAGATTCTTCTTGAAATCTCCTTCCACCTCTATTTGGAGACTGTTCAAAATAAATACAGGAACATACAAAATTTCACTGCAGTGAAAGGAAAGGCCAATTAAATGCATCTTCTCCTGACATGCTTTATTTACCATAATTATTTTCAAATATTTCCTTAACACTAATCCCAACTAACCATTTTTAACTCTTTTCCAAAAATGACTGTTCCAACTCTGTGGTTATTCAAGTTGAATAAACACTGGTTACTCAAGGAAGAAGCCTACTGCAGTCTCCACAGGTGATTATCTGGGAGACTAGATATCCTTGGGAATTTGTTCTGCTCTAGGGACTTGAGAAATTTATGAAAGAGTACCTGTGAGGTTTTCTTTGAAAGATAATATGGCTACGATGGATGAATCCTGTTGGCTGCAAAAGACCAAAACAAAATGATCCCTTGCGTGAAGACAGATAATGCAGTTCCAAAATCAGAGCCAAAGGGAAGCAGACGCCTCACAACTTTGGCTAAATGTACAAGGACACAGATAGCAAATGTACTATTTAAGTAATGCTAAATGGTCCTGTTCTCTACTATCCTTTAATTGTTAAGGTGTGGATTTTTAGGCATTTGCAGATCCAAGAAAAGCCATTTTGCATCTGTAATTGGGAACCTAAAATGTGCTGGACTGATTTCCTCACTCTACCAGAACCTGCCTTTCTCATTCCTGCCTAAATGTTTCTGATTAATAATGTTTCCTTTGGAATGTGTAGTTTTTCCCTTTCAAAGCCAAGATCCTTTGTCTCTTAATGAACATCTGTGCTGAACTTTTACTGAGCAGGCTTTATTTCCTCATCCACAGTGAATATTCTTTTCCTAAGCTAGCCCAGCAAATAATGTATGTCCTTCATTTAGGCATTTATTTATGCCTACTTCTAGAAATTGCTGCTTTTGTTTTATATAAGAAGTAATACAGCAGAAACTCTACAGTAAAAATTAGCTTTGATTTCAAATTCACCTCCATCCTTTCCTTATCTGATGAATTTGAACAAGTTCTCAGCATCTTCAAACTAATGTGTCATTTATCAATTGGGAATAATGCCAACTTCCCTAGTGGTTACATGGATTAATTAATATAGTTTATTCTCCTGTTCTATTCAGCACCTGGTGTAAGATAGTATGAGACAAATGTTTGGTCCTTTCCTGTTTTTTTATTTTCCTTTGAATTTCTGGCCAGATTATAAAGTCTTGGAGACAGAACTGTCTTACATTGCCTTGTATCTTATTCAATGTGTAGCCATAATTAAGGACCCTGTGGACCCTAACTAAGTACTAGTTTGAATGAATGTATCAGCTGGGTGCCATGAGGAATCCCTAACAGCCTGCTATTGAGTGCTCTCAACAGCCACAGGGACTCTCTATATGTATTAGAACAAATCCGCCACAAGTGAAACATCTATTGATTGGGGGGGTCAGTTATTTTTCACTATTGAGGAAAACATGTTTATGACTTTAAAAGGGGGCTATAAAATCGTCATTTTAACCTCATGATACGCTTTGGTATTATGTTCAATTTATAAACCTGACAGACACAGATCAAAGGAAAAATGCAACTGTCATTGAAACACACTTTCTGTGAAGTTAGAGATTCTTCTTTATCATTTTCTCCAAATGGGGCATCTTATTACTGTTTCCTTATTGGTAAATTGGAAATATGTGAAAATTGAGATATCACATATCTATGCAGCCACATCTTGCACAATAACTTTCAGAAATCTGTGGTTCCCTATAGAAGGGATTTAATTTACCTTATATTCTTCATTTTGTTTTAATTCTGCTCAATTGATGAGTAACAGAACCTGTGAAACGTTATTTTCCTAGGGTTATTACAGGTCCCCCAACTTTATTGTGCATCCGAATCACCTGGACAGCATAGACAACCTATTGTAAGGTTCTATCCCCAGGGTTTCTGATTCAATAGGGTTCAGCTGGGGTCCCCAAGTATTTGCATTTCTAACAATTTTCCAGGGAATGCAGATTCAGAGAACACAGAGAACCACTGTGCTGGAGAAAAAGGATAAGGACAGGTCTCTCCCCTGGCGGGGGGACAGGGGGAGTTAGAGTTTTCATTAAGTTTTAACAACAATTTTTAAGTGCTAATTTTTTTTTACTGATGTCTAAGTACTCGAAGCTTCTGATGATTCAAATATTCGACCATCCAGATTGGAGCAACTTGTGTCTTTAGAACATTTGAACTACAGCAAACTTGCTTTGGGGCATATTTTAAAAACTGTTTTGACTTCTAATAATGTAACATTATCTTCAAACTACTATCACTACATCATGGAATAAAGAGAAAGTTCAATTTAATATTAATTAGGAGTTGGCTATATGACTATTTTTAATCACTCTCTTCTAATTTGATCAGTTATACATTTGAATAATAATGCAGTCTATTTTAAGGATAACAGGATATATCGTGTTTAAGTAAGAGTCTTTTCACACGTAAATATCACACATTCAGAGTTTTAAATTAGATTTTTTTTTAAGTTTGTGGGGTGTGCTATAGAGCCACAACATCATTAAATATTTTTTTAGGGGAAAAAAAAAGCTGCGAAAGTGATCTACATAGTAAGTTCCATTAAAAAGTAGATCTTGACAATTTAAGGGGAACTTAAATAAACCTGCATGAGATACTTTAAAGAATCTACCTTTACAAAAAAAAATACCATTATGAAGTATACTACATCTTAAAAATTATAATTCTAATGTACACTTTGTAGTTATTTGCAAATATTTCAATGCCATTTGAATTCTAAAATGATCAAATAGAAAGCTTGTTTTGCTAAAAAGTGTCTGTGATACTTGTGGTGAAATTCATTAAATCTTTTTCTCTAAGTTTATTTCTTAACCATCTATAGACAATTATATTTTGTAAGTATTGGATATAATTATTTTCTTTCCCAGGATTTTTGTCAAAACGAATAAGGATTTCTTAAAATACATTTATAAATTCAGTTTGTTAATTCACTAGATATTTGTTGAACATTTTTACATGTATAGGCATTATCCTAGGCACTGTGTATATAATGAAAGTTCAAACTTTATGTCTAATTTTCCATTGCTGTCCTAATATATTATCAGAAATTTAGTGGCTTCAATATAAATATATCATCTCACAGTTCTGTAAGTCACAAGTCTAACATGGGTATCACAGGGTGGAAATCAAGAAGTGGGCAGGGAAGTAGGACTGTGCTTCTTTTGGAGAGTTCTAGGCAGAACCACTTTCTTTCATCTCCAGGTTGTTGTTAAAATTCTGTTTCTTGGGTTGGTGGCTTCCTTGATGGCTATTGGTTCAAAGCCACTCTCTGCTTCTACGACCTGACCACATTCCATGACCAGACTCCAGAACCATAACTTAAATAAACTCCTGTTGTTGATGAATCACCAAGTCTGTGGTATTCTGTTTCAGAGGCAGAAAACAGACTAAGACAGCAAAGTCAAATAAGTTTCTCTCCCACTTTGCATCTCCTCTAACACTTTCTCTGTCTCATTTTTCTGACCCAGCCAGGAAGGGATCTCTGTTTTAAGGCCTCATGTGATTAGACACCCAGCTTCTGCAAGAGCATCTCCCATCTTAATACTCATATACTTAATCACATCTGCCAAATCTGTTTTACCATGTAAGATAACATACTCATAAGTTCAGATATCTTGGTGTAGAGGGAGAAGGTCTACATTATTCACTTACTATACCCCATAAAACTTATATTCTCATAGGGAAGTTAGATGGTATAAAACAAAACAAAAAAAGTTTCAGCCAGTCTTGGTTTTGCTAACCAGTAATTCTAGTAGCTCAGGAGGCTGAGCCAGGATGATCTGAAGTTAAAGCCAGCCTCAATAACTTAACAAGACCCTCTCTCAAAATAAAAATAAAAAGAGCCAATGGTGTGGCTCAATGGTTAAATGCTCCTAGGTTCAATTCCTGGTACCAAATAAGTAAGTAAATAAATACATATAAAAAGTAAAAAAGTTTCAAGTAATGACAAGGGAAGTTGAATTGTATGGATGGCAGGACACAGATGACAATGGTTTTAACTGAAGGGAGTTAATAAAGGGACTTTTATCTAGACAGGGTTAAAGAAACCAATGAAGGATGACAAAGCACCCAGGGACAAGTGACAGTGGGCAGTTGTAACCATTCTTAGCCTAATAGGCAAATAAAGAGAAATAAGTTACTGGAAGAAAGCAAGACCTGAAGCTATAGAAAGAAAGTACTGCTGGAGACTGAGCTTGTAGCCCTGGAGGAAAGCCACCAACCACTGAAACACATTCAAAGGAATCAGGAAGATAACAAATACCCTGATCTGTCTCTTTTTCTGCCCTTTATCTCCTGCTGTGCTCCCAGTGGCCAATCCCAATCAAGCAGCCACGCAGCAATGAAACCTGTGTGAGACAGTCCATAAGGTCAGCCTCAAGGGTTACAGAGCTGGAAAACGAGATCAGATAATGGATTAAGAGGAGGAGGGAACAAAGAAAATTACTAGCACAGATGCACTGTCAAAAGAGAGAAAGAGAAAAGAAGGTGCTGAGAAGAGAGAAAATGAACTGTGTTCAATAGAATAGTCAATGAAAACCTTTCAGAGAACTAATAATTGAGCAGCAACCTGAGGAAAAAAAAAATGAGGACATGAGCTATACAGATACATGCTGAAAAATGTTACAGGAAGAAGGACTGTCAAGTGCAAAGAACTTGGGAAAGGGATGGGTTTGTGATTTTTGAGGAACACAGAAGGGGCCAAGGTACTGAGAATAATGGAGAAGGGAACTAGATAAGGTCACAGAGATGCTGGGTCACTACAAACTGAGTTTCCTCTTGATTTGATGATAAACCATGCACAGTTTTGAGCAGGAAAAGGAAATGGTCAGATTTAAACTTTAAAACAAAACCTCTCTATTTGTAGAATTTTAGCTAAAAGGTGCAAAAGTGGAAACAAGAAACTATTTTGGAGACCATCAGAGCCGTCTGGGAGATTATTGTGGTTTGGACTAGGTTTGGACTATTCTAAAGAGCAATAATAGGATATATTTGATGATAGAAAAAATTGAACTTGGGCTGGGGTGTGGCTCAATGGTGGAGTGCTTGCCAGGCATGTGTGAGGCCCTGGGTTCAATTCTCAGCACTGCATATAAATACATAAAATAAAGGTTCATCTACAAATAAAAAGAAAAGAAAAAAGAAAAAACTGAATTTGATGGAATAGATGTGTCAGTGTGAAGGCAAGAAAAGCACTGAGATAGTTTTAGGGTTTTAAGATTGAGTAACTGGGAAAATGACTGTCATGGCCTTTGTCTGCCTTTAAAATCAATTTCATTGGAGTTCAATAGAGAAAGAAGTTCAGTTACTTGGAATGCAAAATTCAGATTTAAAAAATAAATACATTGAGCTGGGGAGTGTCATTGAAATTACCCTAGGAAGAAACTGTGACCATCCACAGAGCAGGCCCAGCGGCCTGCTGAGGGGCAGAGCCGCCCCCCACCCCCAG
>NW_026000057.1:24529890-24535603 GCF_001458135.2 Marmota marmota marmota | reverse complement strand
AAAAAAAAAAAAAAAAAAAAAGAAATTACCCTAGGAAATACTGTGAGGGTCAATAAGCAGATATAGTCAATGGCACTGCAAAAGTTTTTATTTCAAATCCCTCATTTGAATGAACTGTACATTTATTTGTGTTTGCATTCACAGTGTTGTTAAGACAATAAACCTGGATCTTCTACTTACTATTGGAGGTACTTGGTTAAGGCATTATTTAATTACTCTAAGTTTCAAATTCCTACTTTGCCAGTTAGGTTTAATTCTTATCACATTAGGTAAGAATTTATTTTGAGGATCAAGTGAAATAATATGTATAAAGTACTTAGTATAAACCAGGCTCATTGTAAGCACTTAATGAAACTTAGTAGTTACATTTATTCTACATATTAGAGTTCTGTGATTGATTTTCTTTAAGATAAATTATTATCAGTGGATGCCTAGATATACTGGACATCATTAGTTCACAATACATACTTGGTTTTCAAAAGCCATAATATTTCTTTCTTCTAAGACTTTGAGGAAAAACATGAATAAGAAAAGTGACATTTGTACATGTCATTTCATTTTTAACCTTCTCTATTAAAGTTCCAAAATGAAATTGTGATTACTGACCTTTGTAGAAAAGATATAGCTACTACGGAAAAAAAAAAGTAATACTCGCTTTAACTTCCATCTACTCTGGCTTCAATTGCTGTGCTGTCCAACGGTGTCTGTGAATTAGATATCAAATTGATTTATGCTGGGGAAAAAAGTGTTACAAACCCAATGATTTAAAATGGAACAAAAGATTTGTTTCCTCTTTACCATTTGCCTCTGTAGGATTTCCAGCTCTGATCTAACTCTTCACAGGCCCTTATTAAAGTGACTAAATTTTACTAAATCTATCAGTTTTTTTTCCACTGTTCTATTTTATAGAGTTCCCTTCATTTAGTTCCATATATCTAGAGAGCACAACTACTGACAAATAAATAAAGGGGTCAGAAATCTTGATTTAAAAATCAGTTGGTATTCAGCCCTTTTTAAATGAGTAGAATATTTCTCACTTTGGGTTACCTCTCAAACCCCCAATGCCACTTTATGTAGCAATAAGGGCTCAAGAATAAAAAATGGTAAAACAAAGTCCCAGGCAACCATTGTTTCATAGTTAGAAATACGAAGAAGATTAAAAAAGAGTTTCTTAAAATGATCCCAACTCACACACCCCAATTATTGTACATTTATGTTTATTTTTTACAGTGAGTCAAACTGGAGTTTATGCAGACTGAAAGAAGGAGAATTTATCTATAGACTAGAAACAGAGAGAAAATCAAAGTATAAGCTAAGAGAATTGAAGGACCAAGAATTTAAAGTGATAAGTAGTGATGTTCATTACATTTGAGTCTCTGTGTATAGAATATTTTGTCAGAAAAATCAATACTTGTTAAGCAAATAATAATTTTTGTCTGAAGAATAGGGTATCTAAAAAAGGTATGCTCTTGGTTTTGAAAGCTAAGTCAAGAGAGTACACTATATTAAATGAGAATGGATAGCTTTCACTAAATGACTTAATAGGATTGAGAAGTTGGGATTTAAAATAATAAAATATTTTTCTATAAAATGTAAGGTTTTTAATAAATATTTTAAGGATAATACTGTATGACATTAATGTGTAAAAAAATGATAAGACATTACAAAAGGCTGACATTTAAAGCATTAGCAGTTGCTAAAACTCCTAGTTAATTGTTATAGTTTAGGAAAATTCTTTTTATTATAAAGCATCAAGGGCAATTTTAAAAGAATGGAAATAAAATTTAAAAGAAAGATCATGTTTTAATTTGACAGATTCTATGCAGCTGCAGGTTGGTGATGGAATATGCTTTAGGATTAATTTTCCCTTAAGTTATTTGTATGCTGAATCTACAGGGCTCAACAAAACCTTTCCATTAATATTAATTTTCAGTTTGTTTCTTACATACTGTGAAAATATTTAATATGACAAAATAGGGAACATCTTTGCTTTATAATCAGATAAACTTGACTTTAAATCTTGATTATTTACTCTATGACCTTCGGCAACTTATTTAAACACTCTAAGCCACAATCTTTTCATGTGGTCATGAGGATCCAAGCATTAATTCATTGCATGAAAAGGACTAAAAGTAGGTCTTGGTCAATAAATATTAATAGTTGTTATTATTGTTATTGTCATTGTTAATTCACATACATGGGACTGAGAATTCTGAATTACTTTGGACTTCTGCCAAGAAAGTCTATAAAACAAAATAGAGAGGAGAGATAGTAATGTTTATAAAAAGAATCACTTTACTTCATATAGAAAATCAATAGTCTTGGAAAAACTCAGTTTTTTTTTTCCTATGAAAATTTATCATTAGAATATTAGCAAATTTTTAAAATATGGTTTTACCCTAAGTGCACTGGAAGCTTTAATGGACTTAGTTCCTTCATTCCTGCCTGTAGGATTCTTTAATATATTGCTAAAACATTGCCTTTGTGAATGTGAAGTGATAGACTTAAAATCTATGTTTTTTCCCATATTTTTATTTGATATTTATTTTTACTTTTATTTGATAAGATTTCTTTTGCTAATAAGTCAGAAAGAATTAGCATTCTTCAAAGAACTAAAATAATGCAATTATTAGAAATTTATGCTTTAGGACATTGTTTTATTTGGGGCTTAGCACATAAAAAAGAGGTAAGTAAAATGAAACTAATGAGAGAAATCTCTTATTGCCTTCAACTCCTATTTATTCAGTTTAGGGCTTACTTGAAAAATACTTCTTTCAAGGTAATTGGCAATGTTAAGAATACTCTCTTAAATTGAAGCTGTGGTTACCACATTTTATTCAAAATCAATTTCCATTATTGGCAGTACCTATTTTACTTAAATACCTGTTAATTTTTGAGTATTTAATAATTAATTATGATTTACATCTATGCATCTATTATCATTGTTATTATTCTTAATTTATAGTTATTTGAAAGTCAAAGCCATAATTCAAGCTCTTAGCAGATTATGTGATAAAGAAGTCTATTCCTAATGTATATGCTGACTGTTGGCCCGAGAAGCTATTTATTCTCTCATAAAGCTTTGTGTGATTAAAGTGGAAACCAGAAAAGCTTTACACTGCATGGGGAACCAGTCTCTCCAAAATGGCTATTTGAACTAAAATTTTACATTTATTATAGAGTTCCACAAACATTAAAAGATGATTCCAAAGCCAATAAAATAATTTCTGATATTCACAATTTCTGATATTCTATATTCTATTTCAAATATCTATTCCACTTTCTATGGCTCTAAAATAAAATCTAGAATGACTGTGCCATAAACTCTAGATTTTATTTTCAGGAGATTTAGTATCAAAAATTGAATTTTAAGGAGAAAAATAATATATATTTTGTCTTATAAAATCCTTGACCAAAGTGTTTGGTGTATTTATCTTTTAAAAAATCCATAGATCTTTTAAAATAGAGTTTATGATTCGAAATTCTATTAGGTTCCACATAAAAAGATGTTCAACATCATTAGCCATTATGGAAATTCAAATTAAAACAATGAGATATCACTATCTACCTATCAGAATGGCTAAAAGAGCAATAATAACACTGAATGCTGAGATGGAAAAACTGGATCCCCTGTATATTGTTGGCAGGAATATAAAATGGTGTTGTCACTCCAGGAAAAAGTATGCAAAACTAAACAAGAACTTATCATATTACTCAAAAATTTCACCATTAGGCATTTGCTGTAGAGAAACATAAACTTATGACATGTAAAAACCTGTTCATGAATGTTAATGGAAGCCCCAAACAGGAAGCAATCCAAAGCTCTGGATTAAACAAGCTTATTAAAAAAACCAGGGTGTTCATATCATGTGTATGTTAGTCAGTTTTGGTGACCATTGATTATATGGGAATATACTGGGTGGTTTAAATAGTAGAAATTTATTTTCTCCCAGGGGTAGAAGCTGGAAGTCCTAGATCAGGGTATAAACATGGTTGAGTTCTGACCAGAGTTCTCCCTCTGACTTACAAATGGCTGCCTTCTCACTGAAGCTTCACATGGCTGAGAGAGAGAACTCTCTCTTTTCTTATAAGGCCATAGTCTATCAGATAAGGGCACCATCCTTTTGACCTCATTTAAATTTATTTACCTCCTAATGACCCTATGTAGAAATACAGTCATTTTGGGGTTTAGGGTTTTAACATATGAATTTCGAGAGAGAGACACATTCAATTTATAGCACCATGGAATACTATTCAAACATTTTTTTAAAAAAATTGGCTGTATCAACACTTACATAGTATTCTTGAAAGGGTAAAATTACAAAAATGGAGAATAAATGAGGAGTTTGCCAGATGTTAGGGTGGAGATGAGGAAGGGAGGTGTCTGAGATCATGATAGGGTTGCATAATAGATTCTTTTGGTGGAATTCTTCTTTTTCAACTTTGATGGTGGTAACATGAATATACATAGGTGGTAAAATTGCATGGAATTTTACCACCTATGAATATACACATGTACATACCTACAGATAAGTGCATAATAAGCTGAGGAAATCTGAGAAAGGTGGATGGATTGAATCAATGTCAGTTTTCTATTTTAAATATTATACTAGAGTTACATGAGATGTTACTATTGAAGGAATGGTATATTGAATTATTCTATATTATTTTTATATCTATGTATTAATGTACAATTACTTCAAAATAAAAAATAATTAAAAATCCTAAAAGAAAATCTAGTAAGGCCAGCTTTGTATAAATCAAGGCATGATAATTGATTATGTTTTACATATATGATATTAATATGACAATTTTATATTTTATCATCAATTCCAAACTTTTCCAAGTTTAGAGTCTATAGTAAGCATGGGCTCTGCCTTTATTAATTTCCACTTCATTTTTCTTAAGCTTCCTTCTTCCCTTCCTCCCTCACTGCCTTCCTTCCTTTTTTAGGGACAGTGTGGAGACATAGTGAAGAAAGGGAATGCAGATAAAATTATCTAGCAAATTTCAGTTGGTAAAAAGGAAAAAAGCGGTAAAGACCCATAACTTTTAATCTGTTATAGTCCTGTTTTAGTCATTTTTTTTTTTTCTGTGACCAAAGGATCTGACCAGAACAATTTTAAAGGAGGAAAAGTTTATTTGAGGGCTCAAGGTTTCAGAGGTCTTAGTCCATTGAAGGCCAGTTCCATTCCTGGGGGCTTGAGGTGAGGCTGAATGAACATCATGGTGGGAGAGTGTGACAGAGGGAAGCAGCTCACATCATGACCAGAAAGCAGAGAAAGAATCTACTTGCCAGATACAAACATATACTCAAAGCCACTGCCCAATTCCCACCTCCTCCAGCCACACCCTACCACTTCAGTTACCACTCAGTTAATCCTTATCAAAGGATTAAATCACTGATTGGGTTAAGACTCTTGCAATCCAATCATTTCTCCTCTGAACCATCTTGCATTGTTTCACACATGAGCTTTTGGGAGACATCTCCCATCTAAATCATAAAAAGTCCCAATATACTCTATGACAAATTCTCAGTTTCAAGTACCCAGTAGGTACATAAAGGAAAAAGGGACTTTTATTTCACTTTCATATACACTGAAAGTCTCTAATGAATCTGACCTGAAATTTAGTAAAGGAAATCTACTAGATTAAATATATATATATATATATATATATATATATATATATATATATATATATATATATAAAA
>NW_026000057.1:24516288-24529586 GCF_001458135.2 Marmota marmota marmota | reverse complement strand
TATATATATATATATATATATATATATATGATTCTACTTTCTATACCCAGAGTATATTTTAGGAAGTATGTGTAGATAGAAAGAGAGCAAGAATGCAGACAAGAGAACCAACCGACAGGTTGACCTGGGCAGTAGTGGTTAATATATTGAGAAGGCATCATTTGGGGGAAGTAAAGCTAAATGGAATTGTTATTGGATTGAATGTATTCTGTAGAAAAAAAAATGAATCAAACAAGACTAAGGAAAGTCAACATTTCAGTCTGGTCATTTTACATTTTTAAAGTCCATTTGGAGCCCAAGTAGAGGAGTACAACATGTAAGACTATAATTCAGAGGATGAGTGTAGACTGAAAAAATTGTCCAATGCTCCACCATAGCACCTCCTGGGAAATGGATTTTTGACAGAGAATCTGATCCTGGTTAACATTAGAGTTTGATGAATAGAGTTTGGGTCTAAATCAGGGTCTTCAAAATTAAATGCAAAACTAAAATAAAATTGTCATTATGGTAAAGCTGAAACTAACTGTCTTATAGAGAAACCTATCTGCATTGCAATACAAAGATAAGTGAAATGTATACCCAGAGAAATATTAGGTGACCAGAGACCTGAATGACATTCTGCAATTATATTCTAGATGCATTATAATAACAAAATAAGTTATATGATGATTTGTTCTTTGAAATCAAATAAAAGGTTGTCCTGAAAATTAAATTAAGTAATAGATGTTTTAAAAACTAAATTTTTATAAGGTATTATATTTTAAAATCGTTCAAAAGCATTGAGAAATAAAATTGGGTTCTAGGAGGAAAGCTGAGGCAGGAAGATCATAAGTTAGAGGTCTAGAGTAGGCAACTTAGCAAAATCCTGTCTCAAAATAAAAATGGGCTAAGGATGTAGTTCAGTGGTAGAGACACCCTGAGTTCAATCCCAGTGCCTCTGTGTGTTTTTTTTTGTTTTTTTTTTGTGTGTGTGTGTGTGAGTCTGTGTCTATAACTGTCTTGTAGGGAAATATACATGCACACAAATATTCTATTAAAATAGTGAAATTGTTTACCTTTCCAAGTTAATCCTATGATATAACAGCTTTAAACATATTTAAATATGAGATATTGTATATTTATAAAATCAGTTCAAAATTATCTGATTCTTTTAGTGAGAGTTTTTACAGATAGCTGTCAGTTTGGAATGTTTACTTGATCCCTATAATTATATTTAGGTAAAAATTTACCTCTAGATGCAGGGTAATAGAAACCATTTATTATGAAGTAACATTTGAAAATATGAGAAGCTCAAGCCACAATAAACAATTGTACAAGTGGGCCTATTGAGCTGTACCATATAAAATGTTTTATCAGTGTAAAGCTTATGAATTATTGATTATACATCCAATCACGAAAAAATAATTCCTTTTCTACCTCTGTGATATACAAGATGCTTTAAGAGATACTTGTCCTTTATAATATTTGATCCTATGCAGTGATTCACTTTTTAGGGAATCGATGAATATTGATAAAATATTCTTTAAGGCATAAATTGTTGAAAATAATTATATTAGTGATTGAAGATCCTACTGAAAAATGTTAACACCTGAAATAACATTACATTTTTATAGTGCTATAGTCTATAATATTCCTAAATATAGCACTTGCTTATATTGGTTTCTGTATGAGAAAATAAGAAGTAATTAAATATTGAATACAGAGGTGCTAATTTGTTATATAAACAACACAGGAAATCACTTGGGACCAATATATAATGTTGATAAAACTGAACAGTTGTAAGACTATTGTCCAATTGCAAAGTTCTATAAAGCCATTTTGTATGTATTTCAAAGAAATATTGGGAGAATTAATAACATTTTCAAAATAATGCAAAATATTTGGAGTGACCAAGATGGACGAATAGAAACACTCTACTCATGACACTGCCACAGAGAAGAACCAGGGCAATGAAGAAAAAACTGTATTTTGAGAAGAATGATTGAAGGAGAACTCTAGCAATCAGCAAAGTTATGAGAACCCTAAATAACATAGAGAGTCAGAAAGACTATCTTGAGAAAAGAACAAAGCTCCCCCGGGCAGGGGGAATCCCACACTGCCAGGAAAAGTTTAGTGGGAAGCTCCAAAAATACCAAACACAGCAGAAGAACAGCGGTACCAAGTGCAAGAGAATTCTATAGTACTTACAAGATTTAAGTTTAGAGAGCTGGCTGATCCACAAGTTATTGTTCTGCTTCAAGGAAGCAACTCATTTTTGGCTTCCCCAACACCCAGAATCCAACCTCCTATAACACCCACTTCTGGGTGCCGGCTTGGCTTAGGTGTTGGCAGTCCTCTCCTTGATGCTGCCATAAACCTTGGGTTAGTGTATAACTCACTGGGTGAAAGACATATCACCTCAACATCCTTAAACTTTAGGACCAGCAGTTGCTATATTCACAAGCCTGAGTCCCACACTTGCCCTGTAGGAAGTAGGGAAGGTCTCCTTCCCAGACCACAGAGTTAGAACTGTAGCTTCTCATGCAAAGTACAAAGTCCTGGATGCTTCAACTAAGTCTTTGTATCTAGAGTTGGAAAAGGTCCTACTATTGTACCTCTAGGAACTAGGCTACCAGCAACCCTAATTGCAACCATCACTTACACTCACATGGCAGGAACTAGGAATGGTCTCCTTCTCAACCCCAACCCACAACTTTGGGGCTGCAGCTGCTGGTACCAACAAGCCAGGCTTATCCCTGAGGACCAATGGAAAGTTCCATCTAAGTTCCATAGCTCTAGGATGGTGGCTACCAATGCCACAAGAATTGTCCCTGCCAGAGCTAGCCTTGTGAGGCCTTGGGACAGTTCCACTCATGTCATGTAGCTCCAGGACTACTGATACCAAAGCCATAAGCTCTGGCACCATTCATGCTCAAACTGCAGAATGTAGGAAAGTTTTCCTCCATGTCCTACTCCTCCAGGAACATGGATCCCAGTGCCATAAGACCAAAAATTACCTGCCCATCTCCTGCCTAGCTAACATTTCCTCCACAGCTCATAGACATGGGATCGTAGCTGCTGTTGCCCCAAGTCCTGGATCAATTTGTGCTTATCCTTTGGGACGTGGAGAAGATATCATCGTAGTCCCATAGCTCCAAGAAAGTAGCTAAAAATACTGCAGTGTCCACCACCAACTGCAATCACCCTTGGGACTTAGGGGAGTTCCCCTTTGTGTCCCATAATCTTGCGTCTTTGATGGCTATTGCCAAAGACAGCAGCATCACTGTTCTCATCCTAGCCATATCCTTCAATCATCCTGAGCATCCTGGGAAAGTTCTCTAAATCCTGTGGCTTGGGACCATGGCTGTTGGTAATACAACTTTTAGCATCACCTGTGTTTAGGAACAATACTCTCCATATCACATACCACTGACACTGTAGGAACTGCCACCACAAGCCACGGGGTCATCAGTGTTAAACTCTGTAGAGCCTTAGAACATGTACATTTAGAAGCCTATATCCATTGAGACACTCATAATACTGATAACATCAATCAAAGATGAATAAATCACATAGAGACTACACTTTTGCACTCCTCTATAACTAAACCCAAGGCACCTATCAATTGACATCATATATCCCATCTAAGTGGGGAAAAAATCTTTTCCTAAAAATGCTACTCTATAAAATTAGAAAAGTTAGCCATATACCAGATGTATAACTATCAACACAAGGGATATAAGAAATATGAAACAAGTCTCCTCAATAGGAAAGCAACCATTGTCCAGAAATATACCCCAATTTGAAGTAAATCCATGAAATGTCTGAAGAAGAATTAAAAATAATGGTCATAAGGAAATTCAGTCAAATGCAAAAAAAAAAAAAAATACACATAAACAACACAAAAAATGAGAAAAACAATTTATGATATAAATGAGAAATTCACCAAAGAAATAAAAATAAGAATGAACTAGAAATCTTGGAGCTAAAAATTTCAATCAATGAAATAATTGAAACAACAACAATAACAACAACAAAACATAATGTGAGCTTCCACAATAGCCCAGAACAAGCATAAGAAAGGTTTCTGAACTTGAGGTCATATTTTTTGAATTAACTAAGTCAGACAAAAACAAAGAATTTAAATAATTAAGAAAGCCTGTAAGACTTATGGGACACTAATATGTGAACAAATATTTGCATTTTGGGAATTCCAGAAGGTGAAGAAAAGGAGAAAGACATCGAAAAACTATTCAATGAAATAATAGCCAAAATTTCAGAGATATGAACATCCAGATATAAGAAGCTCAAAGGGTCCCAACTGGATTTAATCATAATAGAGCTTTACCAAGGCTATTATAGTCAAAATGTCAAAAGGATAAGACGCAATCTTAAACATGGTAAGACCAGAATCTTCACTTTCACTACTCTCATTTAATATAGTACTGGAAGTTAGGCAAGAGAAAAGCATTTGAAATAAAGGGCTTCCAAATTGGAAAGAAAGAAGTTGAATTATCCATATCTGTTGGTGGAAATGCCTTCAGATTTTCCCTATCCATTATGATATTGACTGGCTTTTTCATATATAGCTTTTAGTATTTTAAGGTATGATGCTAAGAGCCACAGCCAAGTAATATGATGCATGGCATTTTTGGTTGAAAGGTGACGCCAGCAAGCCATTGAGATGATATGATTATGTTAAGATCTGCATTCTTATGGATATTGGACTCCTGCTGTCCACCTTGGCCTGCTATGGGACTCCTGGAGAGTCCCCATTAGTTGGGGAAGTGCAGTAGGAGGGAATTCCGGAGGAGGGACTTCCTGTTGGGGTCCCGGAGAACACTGCGTGGGTTGGTCTACAATCTTCCCTGGAGCCTACGGGACATTGGCGGCAGTTTCAAAAATAAAGTTTGTTCCTGCTTGAGTGGCTCCTGATTTTGTGCCCAGCCAGACTGCGGCAGTATGATCCTTCTGTACCTAATCTGTTGGTAGTTTTTATCATGAAGGAAGTTGAGTCTTATTGAATGCATTTTTTGTATCTATTGCAATGATCATATGGTCTTCATTCTATTGATGTGCTGAATGCTTTTCTCTTCCCTAATTGTTCAATACCCAAGCTTTTCTCAATGCACAGGTCATCCAGATAGAAAATCAAGAAAAAAAACATCTGAGGTTTTAGAACATGCTATGATAAGTGTCCATTAGGTTCATTTCTAAAATGAACGGACACTTACAGAACACTTCCATATTTTTAGATGATATATTTTATACACAGAAAAATCTAAATACTCCATCCAAAAGCTATGACAACTAATAAATCAATTTGGTAAAGTTGAAAATACAAAATCAAGATGTAAAAAAGACTAGCATTTTTATACACCCATAGTAAACTAGCTGAAAAAGAAATTAAGAAAGCAATCCTATACACATAATTCATAGTTATAAATATTCACATTTATAATTACAATAGCTACAAAATTTAAAATATTTAAGAAACAAATTTACAAGGAAAAGAAAGATCTCTATGATGAAAACTATAAAATGGTTATGTAATGATTTATAAAGGACACAAATAATGGAAAGCTGTCCTGTGCTCATGCATCAAAATGTTAATATTGCTAAAATGACAATACTACCCATAGTAATTGACAAGTTCAATGCAAATCCCACCAAAATATCAATAACTTTGATCACAAAATTATTAAAAAACCCTACAGTTAATTTGGAACTACAAAAGACCCAGAATATTTAACAGAACCTGAGCAACAATAACAACAAAAATAAATGAAAAAAAAATTGGAGATATCACAATACCTGAGTTCAAAACATACTTCAAAGCTACAGAAATCAAAACAGCTTAGTACTGACATAAAAACAGACACATAGACCCATAGAACAGAAAGAAGAACCCAGATATTAATCTATAGTTATAGAACTGATTGATTTTTGACTAATGCATCAAGAATGTACAGTAAGTAGTGCTGGCAAAACTGGTTATACATATACAGAAGGATGACATACATCCCTTCCTCTCACTGTATTTAAAATCAACTCAAAATCAACCAAAGATCTAAATGTTAAAAAAAAATTATGAAATATGTACAAGGAAACCGAAAACAATTCAAGGCATTAGTAGAAGCAATGATTTTATTTTTAGCTAGAAACCTAGATTGTGACAACAAAATTGAAAATAGTAATTATATCAAATTAAAATATCAAACTAAAATCTTCTGCATAGCAGAGGAAATAATCAACAGAATTGAGACAACCTACAGTATGGGAGAAAATATTCTTGATTAACTAAAAAAGGTGAATTAAAAAAACCACACAAACATTTCGATTCAAAATGGGTTAAAGAAATAGAAAAACACTTCTTAAAAGAAGACATACAAATGGCCCACAGGCATACAATAAGAAAGAAAGAAAAATCTTACTATGATTTGGATCTGAAATTTGTCCAAAAGACTTGTATGTTGAAGGCTTGGTCCCCAAGGCAGCAATGTTCAGAGGCAGAGCTTTTGGGAAGTAACTGATTTTTATGAGGGGTTTGACCTCATTAATGTATTAGCTCAACTGATGAGTTGATATTTTGATCGTATTAATGGAAGGTGGTGGAAACTGTAGATGCTGGGGCCCAGTTGCAGTAAGTAGGTAAGTGGAGGCCCTAGAAGGGTACATCTTGTCATCAGCCTCTTTCTTTCTGTTTTTCTCTGTCTCTGTCTCTCTCCTTTTCTGCTCCATGGTTGCCATGGGGTGAACATCTTTCCTCTGCCACACCCTTTTGCTGAGATGTTTTGCCATTAGAGCTAGTTAACCATGGACTGAAACCTTGGAAACCATGACCTCAAAATAAATCTTTCCCCCTTTAAGTTGTTTTTCTCAGCTATCTTGGTCACAGTGATGAAAAGCTGACTAACCCTCTTCACTAATCATCAGGAAAATACCAATCAAAACTACAATGAGATATCACCTCATCCCCTTAGAATGGTTATTATGAAAAGGACAAAAGACAATAAATACTGGTGAGCATACAGAGATAAGCCAACTCTTATATACTGTCAGTGGGAATGTAAATTAGAATAGACATTATGGAAAATAGTATGGAAATCCCTCAAAAACTAAAAATAGTACCACTACATGACACAGCAATTCCACTAATGAGCACATATACAAAGAAGATAAGATCGTAAAATATGGAATCAACCTGTATGCACATCAGTGGATGAGGGATTTGACCTCATTAATGTATTAACTCAACTAGATAGATAGTTGGATAGAGTTATGCATATGTACACAGTGAAATATTATTCAACCACACAAAAGAATGAAATCCTATAGCATAGATGGAACTGCCAGTCATTATGTTAAGTGAAATAAGCCAGACAGAGAAAGACAAATACCACGTTTGTACTCATTTGAAGAAACTAATGTCAATCTCTTTAAAGAATGGAAGGGAATAGTGGTCACTAGAGACTGGGTAGGGCAGTACCCTTCTTTCTGAAAGAAAGAAGTTCATTAAGGGGTACTAAGGTAGAATGAGTTTTGTTTTTTCCTGTGGTATAGTAGGGTAACTATGGATTAAAACAATATACATTTC
This sequence comes from Marmota marmota marmota, assembly GCF_001458135.2. Lineage (NCBI taxonomy): Eukaryota > Metazoa > Chordata > Mammalia > Rodentia > Sciuridae > Marmota > Marmota marmota. The sequence goes on along the minus strand of NW_026000057.1, from coordinate 24,522,010 downwards.
AAAATGACTAGAAGAGTATGAAATTCCCAGCACTTAAAATGACTAATGTTTGAAGAGATGGAAATATTTACTGTCAACTCGATAATTACACATTGTGTGTGTGTGTTGTGTGTGTGTATGACATACAAACATTACCTCTCAATAAAATAATTTTAAAAGCAATAATCTGAAATATTTAAACTGGTGGTAAAAGTACAACAATAAAGGTTTATGCTTCTGGTTTGTGTTCTCAAAAAAAAACAGACAATGACTCTTGTTTATACTGTTTACAGATTCAGACATTTTAGGTATGTTGTGTGGTGGGATTGTGGGACTTTCTTTGTAATGAAGAGAGCCACTTGGGAAAAAGATGTAACTTGCAAAGGCTGAATACATGCTCTTTCCATTCACTTTCCATTCCATTTCTTACTATTCAGAAAATAGTGTGAGGCCATTGAATAATCCCCCTGGTCATTTGCAGAAATATTTATATAATGCTCTGATTCTATGCTTTGAAAAGTGACCTAGAACTCTGAAGGTAAAGAACTAATTTCAATTTGAATTTTCTTAGTTAGTCTTACTAGTGTCCTACACAGAGCCAAATGGATCAACTTGTATGGTTATAACAGGCCACATTTTCAGTGATGTTAGTGAAAGTATTCATATGTGTTCATATATATAAGTATGTGTTCATATATAAAAATAATAAAATTTGACTTCATGAAAGATTAGTATATGTAGTCATGTTTCCCTTTACTTCTAAGATCCTGTTTTTATGCTGAATAATCTGTTTTCAGTTTAGCTTTTTCCTTTAGCAAAGAAATAGCCAAAACAAAATCAAGATTAATAAAAAGATTTTATATGTTTATACAATAAATCAGCATGTTGAATCTCAAGATTCACCATCACTATGCATTTTTCTGGTAGTGATTGAAGTATATTCAAGTATAATGTCTGTTCATCCTTTTTTTTTTTTTTTTGGTCTATTCATTTTAACCACACACACACATACATACTGGTTTCTTGAAGTAAGGCATATAGCTATAAATAATGAAATCAACTGAAGCAAACTGTCCTATCTAACATGATTTAATTTAAAAATTTGAATGATGCTTTTTATTATGGTGAACATCAAATATTTAGAGAAGTTGACAGAATATTACAATAAACAATAAACCCTCATTTATCTACCACTCAGCTTCAGAAATTACTTACAGGCATCTTGGCCATGTGTGTATTCTCGTACACCCACCATAACCACCTGAATTACTTTGACAAAAAGCCAGACAGACATCTTAATCATTTCATCTATATTTTTTTCAGAATGAATTTCTGAAATCAAGGAATTTTAAAACACAATTTAAAAAACCTAGAAATAAATGAACAATTCCTTAATATAATTGAATTTTCACTAACATCAACATGCATGGCTCATTCAAATTAGTTTTTGTTTGGTTCTTTGCTAAAAAACAAACAAACAAAAAACTGTTTTAAGCTAGAGGCTCATTGTCCATCTCCCTATTATTTCCTTCCTTTGCATTTACTGTTGGTGGCAGTGTTGCAGAAAAACTATTTTTTCCAAAAGGGCCTACCCAAACCTGAGCACACTTGGAGAAGAGCTTGTAGAATATGCTTTGAAGAATGTTATGGAGAACATCTTGAAGAATTAAGAAAATGAAAACCAAGAAATGGATGCTAAACCACTCTTAACGCTCAGAAGGAAATTTAGCACCTTGGCTTAGGCTGATGGATGCAGCATGTTTGGAAAGAAATCTATGTCAGTGTAAATGTTTAACATTTAGAAAGATCACAGGAGGAATGGGTTCCTCTAGAGTATGAATCTTTGTCATTGAAGCAATTCAAGTGCATCTTAAAAGAACCACAGATTTGTTTGAAAATAATGAAAAACAATAATTACTTGCTGTGTCTCAGAAAAAGCTAGAATTCAGGCAAACTTTATATTCTCTTCCTAGTGCTTTTTCTTTCTTTCTTGTCTCACTTCTATTACCTCTCTTAAGAAACACATGATTTATTCACCCGCCCTGCACACATATACACCTTGCACATATTAATTGTAGTAGTAAATGGATTGCTAAAATGATTGCCAATGCCTTTTTTTTTTCCTATCATCGGATTCCAAATTTAACTCTCATTTATAAAAGATCATGTGTTTTGTGAAACCCAAAGAAAACCTAGCAATCTCTGAGCTAACACACAGGATTGAATTGTCAAATCAGACTCACACAAATCAGAGAACTTACTCAGTAGTAAACAGGTAATGATTTCAAGGATATATAGACAATGAAAATCTCAGACCAAGCAGATAGAGGACACAAAGGATTGCTTCCCAGACCCTTCTCATGTCAGACAAGCATCCTGGGCCATAATAGACTAGTTCTAACTTCAGGAGTTCCTCTTAAAGCAGTGTGTGTTTAAATTCTGGAATGTCTTCATTTTATACCCAAACAGTTCTGTAGCTTACGTCTGATGTGCCTTAAAGATCTAGGTTATATTTAAGAAAGTTATAGAATCCTCAGCCAGAACAAGCTAAGAGCAATTCAGAGATAAGGACTCTTCCTCCAAGAAAACATCCTTAGCTGGTTTTCCTGAAGTTTGCATTTTCTTTCCTGCAGTGCTATTTCCCAGTGAAGGGAGTGAAAGTTTCCCAGACCAGACAGACCAGATGTGTGTGTGTGTGTGTGTTTGTGTGTGTGTGTGTGTGTAGTTGTTTGTTTGTTCAGTACTGGGGACTAAACCCAGGGGCACTCATCCCCACCCTTTTTTACTTTCATTTAGAGATAAGGTCTCACTAAGTTTCTTAGGGCCATCCTAAGTTGCTGAGGCTGGCTTTGAACTCATGATCCTCCTGCCTCAGACTCCCAAGCCTCTGGGATTACAAGCATGCATCACTATACCTGGCCAGACCAGGTGTTTCAACTCCTCCTACCTTATCTTTAGATAAGGTAAGATAATGTAATGGGATAATGTAGATTTTTAGCTTTCCATTTTCTGCAGCTTAAGAAGCACAATAGATATATACTGAAATGGTTAGCTAACAAATTATACTCCACTACAATGTTTTTCTACTTCATCTTTATTCATCTATGTTAGTGTTTAAATTCCAGCTTTAATTCTATCTCTTTCAATATGGAAAACCATGACACCTGCAGCCTCTAGGTATTCCACTCACCTTTCATTTGCTTCTTTTCCTAAAATACACAATTACCATTTTATTACACCTAGCCCTATTTTGTAATTACCTATATCACATGCATTAGCACTTCAAGATAAAAGCACCTTTAATTTTTCTGTCCCTCCATCCCTAATATTACAACAGTGTACATATTTAATGCAATATTTGTTGAGTAAATGCAAATGACAGTCCTCTAATTTTAAGTATTTAAGTTTCTGCTCCCTATTTGCGGTTCTAATAAGTGGTTTTGAGCAGTGCATCAGTCTTCCAAATTTTAACAAGTACCTCCTATCTGCACAGCATTTTTAATTAAAGGGAGTCCTTTTAATTATAGAATGTTCATTTATGTTAGGCTGCTACCATTGTTAATTGGGCTCAGCTTTGATACACAGAAGCAGACACACAGGAGAGAGGGAGTTTGCATAAAACTAAAATAACCTTCTTCATGCCTTCTCCTTTGGGGCTCCACTCTTAGGCAAGCTCTTTTGGAAATCATATATCAAGCATGACAAGTTTCCCAATTCTCTGCCATCAACAGTTTCCTCCTTGTCATTTACTTTCCCCAGTTTCAAAGGTGTGAGCCACCCAAAAGAAACATGGGGAGGCAAATGACCAATTTCAGGAGCTCCACTTTTCTTAGCCCCCTTGCATTAAGTTCATTTCTATGGTCCACAGCAAACCCACACTGTACTTAATAACCTTGACATTAGCTATATTTAGATCTTTCTTCCAGTGCTCTGGGTCTCTTTTTCCTTCTTTGTGATACGAATCTATAGGAAGGGACAACAACCTAGTCAGATGTGACTCTCTTTTCCTTTTCTCTCCTTCTGACTATTATATATTGTCAAGTCCTAAGATTAACAGTTGAAGAAATCCCATATTATCACTATCTACTTATATGGTAAAAATAAATAGCAAAACCAAGGTAGTTTGTATTTCTTTGTGTTTCTTTGTATTTTCTATATGTTAAGCACTTTGTTAAGCTTTTCTCAGAAATTACCTCATTAAATCATCCCAACAATTGTAAAGCAAAGCTATTATTTGCATTTTCTAGATGAGAAAACAGATTTGGAGAAGGTGAAAACCTTGTCCAGGGTCTTTGGGTAAGCAAGGATGTGAACACGGGTGTGTGGATTAACACTGCTGTACTCCATGTCTTACATCTCAGTGCCTTTCTAGATGTGGCATTTTCCTGAACCTGTCACCATCAGTTGCATGTGAATCAGAGCAAAGTAGCCAAAGCCAACTTTCCTTACTGCAGTGTCAGGTGCTTTAAGCCTTTGTGCTCTGGCAAAGGAAACAAAAGTCACTCTCAGTCTTTTCTCTTAAGTGATTTTTCTAAAACTAAACCAGAAAATTGAATGGAAAAAAAATAAAACAGCTTTATTCCTCAATCATAAATAACTGGCATTTTCTTTCTTCCCCTACCATCCTTGTGATATTATTAAAAGTCAACATAGAATATAAGAAAACCTCACTTCTCTATAACCTTATTCCTAGACTAATTTGAGAAGGACAAAATCAGAGAAGCATAAATTTTTAAAGGTCCCAGTTTTGTTCCTAAATTAAAAGAAAACTGCATATTTTATGAATATCTCAGCTGTGTCTTAAAAAAAAATTGTTCCCAGGGATAAGACTTGTTATATTCTGAGTTTAATTTGTCTTGTAATAAAACTTAGAGACTTTTCTGATGTCATTATCCAGTGCTAAAATCCTGAGTCACATTAACCTATGGGCTTTGCTCTTCACTCTAGGGAAATAGGGTTAGACCATGGCTAACTTGGTCCCAAAGTCATGCTTCTAAAAACTGTTGCCTCTGTGTGGTTTCTGTCGAGACATCTCTATTGTCTGATTTTTTTCTTCTCCATTTATTTTGTTTTTGAAATTGTTCTCTGTGTTCTGGGGTAATTCGATATTTCATCACTCTGCATCTCTCCTTTGGCCAGAATATATTGAGGTCCTCTATATGTCAAGCACAGTAAACAAAACAAGTTTCTATGTGAATTCACAGTCCATCTGAAAAGAACACTAGGCAGGTAACAAGACCATGTGACAGAGTAGAACAGAGACAATTACCTAACAAGAGACCCTGATTCCATAACATAATAATGCAATATCTCCATTAATTTATTTTTATATGTAAAAATATATGTAAAACATACTGAGACTCTTCAGTGGTCATCCTAAACTTATAACTCATATTCTAGTGCCAGAAATATTAGAGGTACATTTGCAAATAATCTACATATTTCTGCTCAAAGTTATGTTCCAGAGCTAACAGCCACTCCTTTGAATGATATCAGGACATAATTCCTTAAGCAATTAAAATGTTATATGAGTTTACTTCTTCTGGCTAAAAACTTAATGAATGGCCTATCATCAAAAATATATACTCGGGGCTGTGGCTGTGGCTCAGTGGTGGAGCGCTTGCCATGCAAGTGTGAGGTACTGGGTTCGATCCTTGGCACCACATAAAAATAAATAAAGATATTAAAAAAAAAATATATATATATATATATATATATATATATATATATATATATATATATA
>NW_026000057.1:24354549-24516263 GCF_001458135.2 Marmota marmota marmota | reverse complement strand
AAAAAAAAAATATATATATATATATATATATATATATATATATTTATGAGAAATATATATTTTGAATTTCTTCCTCCTTCCTTCCTTCTTTTTTTTCTTTCTCTTTCTTTTGGAGCAGGTAACCATAAATTGAACCCAGGTACACTCAATCACTGAGCCACATCCCCAGCCCCTTTTTTCTTTATTTTGATTTAGGACCTTGCTACACTGCTGAAGTCCTCACTAAATTGCTGAGGCTGATTTTGAACTTGCAATCCTCCTGTTTCATCCTCCCCAGCCACTATTTTACTTTTAAAAAATATCTTCTGCTGAATTTTCCTAATTAAATTTTAAAAAATTAAACTCAAAGAGGTAAATAAAATCATTCATAATCTTACTACCTTTTAATAACTACTGTTGGAATTTTTGTATATGTGCTCTGGCATATTTTTAGGTGATATAGGTAAAAATATTATTAAGTAGAGAAAATGAAGTCATACTCTAATGCCTATGAATTCACATATATCGTATGTATGCATTTAGATAGTATACCTTGTTTGAAAAGCTTTAATGATAGTCCTAAGATATTAGTTAACATATATAGAGAGATTCAAGAGAGTATATGTATTTCAACCATAGGATATTTTTAATTTAAAAAAAAATGCTTCCCAAGTGTGCTTTAGTGTAAATTTATGAAACAGAATGCACAGGCTTGGGGGGAAAAAAAGAAAAAAAAAAAAAAACACTAAAACTCTTGTGCTCTGGAGAATGTAATAAGTGGTTTTATTCCTGTGTGGGCCAGCATGAACAAATCCAGACCCTTCTCTTCTCTTTGTTTACTTGGCACAGCATTGGATATTGTGTCTTGAGCTGTCTTATATTGCCTCTTGGCTGTTCCGTCAGCTTCTTGTCTGACGGTGATGAAGATGGAACTCCTCATATTTCCTTCCAAATTCCTGCTTCTTCCTCATTATTGGTAAAGCCATCATTCTTTCCAGCGTAGCCTTTTCCAGACAGTGCATTTTAACATTACAAGAAATTCTAAAGGAAAAGTAAGTTTGTAACAGACAAAAGTGATAAAAGGTTGATAATGCACCTGTAAAATAAATACATTGGACCAGTTGCATAGTGATAAATCATGGGTTTCTAAACCCAAAAATAGTACTTTAAAGAGCCACAAAATTAAGGTAAAAGAAATATATAAAAACACATTCCTACTTAATTTTTAAAAAAAAAAAAACTTAAGGAGGAAACTAATGAGCTGAAGTGCATGCCCATCCCAATTTATAGCTCAACAAACTGAAGAAACTACAGTGCAGTGGGCTGGTACATTTGTCATATTTTAAGAAGAATCTATGTCACTAAGAGAATGGAAGTAATGTCATTACTAATTTACTTAAGCAGTAATTGCATAATAAATACACGTAGGTAAATAAAATTTCATTAAACATAACCTATATATTCAGTGCATATTTATGATTAAAAGTTTGCTTTACAATTTTATAAAATTGTTACTTTATTAATGTGCCTAGGAATGTTTTTTTCCTTCTGAGGATTCAAAGATGAAATCTCCAAAATTCACAGAATAAGGAGGAACTTCTGAAATGTTAGGTTTTCTATTTGGAGGGTTTTTATAATGTCAGTTTAAGAATATCCCAACTGGACAGCTCCAAAGAAACTTTACTAGAACCTTTGTCTTTCTTAGAAATGTTAGAAAAATTATTCTTTAAGATAAATTAGAAGTTGACTAAATTGCTGCTATAGTCAAAATACCATTGGAATGTCTCAAAATTAAGGCAAATTTTTAAGAAGAATTTTCAGAAATATTATTAATGTAGTTATTACTAAGAAGAACTTGAAAATAAGGAAGAAAAAAACAATAGGTAAAGACAAAAAAAATTGCAACCTTAACAAATCCATTTTACCCTGCTAAAATTCCAAAAAGAGAGAAAATTTTGAGATAGAGCTTTAGGATAAGAAGAGAGAAACATGAAATTTTAAGGGAAATGCCCTCAAACCATTGAGATGCAGAAAACACAGCTGCAAACTTTGGCCCAAGCCCTTAGCCCATGCCCTTGTAAAATGAGGGGACAATTTTACTATAACTTTAAAAGTAAAATTTACAAGGCAAATTTGACTTGGAGACAGATGATGAAGTTTTAGTAACACAAAAATTATGGCTTATGCATTTATTTCTGTTAACATTTTACCCCTGAAATTTTATGGTAAAAAATGATGATTAGTTTCCAGTTGTTCCAAATGTTCCAGTTTTTCCACATACACCCTAATAACTAAGTTAATTTGTTAAAAATAAAAATTTTCATGTATGCCTTATCATTTTACAACTATTGAATATACCACTGTAATAGAAAATAAGGCATAAAAAGAACACGGGTATTGGGAGCTCAAATGACAAATATTGCCCAAAGTCTTGTCTAAAAAAGTAGTGAACTACGCCAGCTTTAAACTCCAGTAATGATGAAAGATGTGAAGAAATTCAGAAAAGGTCAAAGAAATGATTAAAGGTTGGAAAATTAGATTTCTGCTCTAACCTCAGAAGTTAAAGGCAAAGCCACACTTACATTGTATGATTTGTAAGAGGTCAAAGTTCTGCTAGTGCCTAAAGAAACTTCCTCCTCTGTCTTTGTCACTCAATTGCAGAATATATGTACTATTTTTTTAAATTCTTTTTAAATTTGCATTTCCATGTGAACTTTTCTCAATAAAATTACAAGGAATTTTTGTTAAACTCTAAGGAAATTATGACTATTCAATATTCTAGTGCTATAGTCCCCAAATAACCATCCGCTTTACCTGCCTCAAAATATTTCTCCTACAGTTGCCCTGCCATGGAGGTGAGAGAATAATTGTTACTATATGATGCCTTTCCTAAATGAGAATTTACTTCTTTTTCATCATTTAAATTTGCTGCCATTTTGGCATAGTCTAACAATTTTTCTTAAACTTCAATGTGTACAGGAATCATCTGGGGATCCTGTTAAAATGCAGATTCAGATTCAGCAGATGGGATTGAAGCAAAGCAATATGCATTTCAAGCTAGTTCTACTAGTTCCCTGGTGAAGTTATCATTGGTCCATGGCACACACTAGTACTCATAAACTTGTAAGCACAGTTTTTAGTAACAGCTTCTATCAGAGAAAAAGTATCTAGAGCACACAGAATAAGCCCATCATCTTTTACTTTATTAAAGAGGGACGATAGATATCTTAACTGAAGATATTGTACGGGCCTCTCCTAAGGGGGCTGCTCCACAATCTTTATGAAGGGCTGTGGATACAGAAAAGCAAGTGGAATGGGTCTTTAGGAAAAGCAGGGATAGAAGCTTGGAGTTGGAAGTCTAAAACACTAATTTCATGAACAACACATTTTTCTAGCATTCTCATCATTCAAAGAAATTGAATTTGGGCTAATAAAGAGAATGCTAATATACAGAAATGCTTTTGATTTATGGGTGTTCAGCTACTTTTCTGGATTATTTTACTAGCTCTAGAAGTTTTCTGGTGGAACTTTTTGGGTCTTATAGGTATAGAATCATATCATCAGCAAATAGTGCTAATTTAAGTTCTTCTTTTCTAATATGTATCCCTTTAATTTCTTTTGTCTGTCTAATTGCTCTGGCCAGTGTTTTAAGAACTATGTTAAATAGAAGTGGTGAAAGAGGGCATCCCTGTCTTGTTCCAATTTTGAGAGAGAATGCCTTCAATTTTTCTCCACTTAGAATGATCTCTAGAGATTAGAGAAATGCAAATCAAAACTACTCTAAGATTCCATCTCACTCCTATCAGAATGACAGCTATTATGAAGACAAACAATAAGTGTTGGCAAAGATGTAGGGAAAAAGGTACACTCATACATTGCTGGTGGGACTGCAAGTTGGTGCAGCCAATATGGAAAGCAGTATGGAGATTCCTTGGAAATCTGGGAATGGAACCACCATTCGACCCAGCTATCCCTCTCCTTGGACTATACCCAAAGAACTTAAAAACAGCATACTACAAGGACACAGCCACATCAATGTTTATAGCAGCACAATTCACAATAGCTAAACTGTGGAACCAACCTAGATGCCCTTCTGAAGATAAATGGATAAAAAAAAGTGGCATATGTACACAATGAAATATTACTCAGAAATAAAAGAATAAAATCATGGCATTTGCAGGTAAATGGATGGAGTTGGAGAAGATAATGCTAAGTGAAGTTATTCAGTCCCAAAAAAACAAATACCAAATGTTTTCTCTGATATAAGGAGGCTGACTCATAGTGGGGTAGGGAAGGGGAGCATGGGAAGAATAGATGAACTCGAGATAGGACAGAGGGATGGGAGGGGAAGGGAGGGGACAGGGGGTTAGCAATGATGGTGGAATGTGATGTACATCCTTATCCAAAGTACATGTATGAAGACATGAATTGGTGTGAATATGCTTTATATACAGAGATATGAAAATTGTGCTATATATGTGTAATATGAATTGTAGTGCATTCTGCTGTCATTTATTAAAAAAATAAAAAATATTGTGTCAAAAATAAATAAAGAAAGAAAATACTCATGAGATTACAGGAAACTCATCTATTGTTCTTTATTTTCAGAGGTAAACAAACTTCTTTTTTTAGACTGAAGACAAATTAAAGAACTTTCTTTTTCTTTATTTCAATTTGAGTCTTTTAGATTCATTTTTTCTAAATATTCAATATTAACTTCCTGAATATAATTGCACAATTTTTAAATGTTATAGTATTAATTTGTTTCCTCATCTATCAACCCAAACAGTAATGATAATGGCTCTTGATTTACAATTCACAAATTATCCACATGGTTTTCCCAGATGGAACAAAATATGCATTTTACCTGGCAGAGGTAAAATCATTGCAATATGCCAAAGATCATGTATCTCCTTAGCCACAAAAAACATTCTATTCTCATTCCATATGAAATAAGTAAGTTCAAACATTCCATATTGACTAGAATAACCACTGTGACATGACTAACTTCTATGGGAACTGGAATATTAAACTGTAAAATTATTTTATTTTAATAATAAAATGGCAACAGCAATTCTCTAGTACTTTTAAAATAATAGTATTAATTCTTTAAATATCCTATTTGTCTCTCCATCATATTGTCTTTTGTTTTAGTCATCTCTTCCATTGCTATGACCAAAAAACCTGAGAAGAGCAACACAAAGGGGAAAAAGTATATTTTTGTCTCAGTTTCAGAGGTCTCAGTCCATAGAGAGCCAACTCCATTGCTCTGTGCCCAAGATGAGGCAGAACATCATGGCAGAAGTGTGTGGCAGAGGAATGCAGCTCCAGACATGGTGACAAGGAAGTAGAGAGAACTCTGCTCATCAGAGACAAAATATCAACCAAAGGCGTACCCCCAATGACCTATCACCTTTAGCCATGCCCTACCTGTTACCAGCCAGTTAATCAGTTTCAGTGGATCAATGCACTGATTAGATCACATCTCTCATAATCCAATCATTTCACCTCTAAAGGTTTCTGAATTGTCTTACACATGAGCTTTTGGGGGATGACTCATATGTATACTGTAACATTTTTGTAACTCAAAGTTATATCAAATGCACCTAGTTATTTAGGGACAATGCTAAGTAAAAGATACTGTACTAAGAATTTAATTCTTAGTTCATGCACTGAAAACAACAATAAAGTGCAGATGTGAAAAACTTCTTATCTAACTTTAAGTACTTCGGATAAAAAATAATGAAATGTAAAAATCATTCTTCTCCAAGTCTCAAAATATTAATAATTTTTTCTCTTACATTATCAACCTACTATAAAATAGATAAGGTACACAGAAAAGTGAAGATAGTTGATACTGAATCCTTTTCTAAAATACTTAAGAGAGAGAAAAGGCATGATGAGGGGCATTGTACCTATAATATAAGAAAATGATCAAAGGATTCAAAAACACCTTATCCACTGTAGTAGAATAATCTTAGGTTGTTTTTCTCAGTTACAAGGATTCATAGGTTCTTCAGATAGACCTGGGTCCAGCACTCTTTGAAACATAGGCTGGAAGCAAAGTTATGGGCTCAGAGAATTCTTCCAGTCAATAATCTTACAGAGGCAGCCTTATTGATTCTTCAGTAATTTGACCAGTACAAGTGCAATCATCTATTTCCTCAAGCCATTTCATTCTTTTGCACTGTGTAGGTGGCAACCCAGCTTCTTGCAAGGGAATAAAGCACAACTTGCAAGGAGTATTTTATAGAGACATGAACTCTGCCACTAGTAGAGAAAAGGCGGGGGAAAAAAATCATAAACAGATGGTATGATGAAAATATTCTTGCCAAGTAATTATAAAGTACAATTCCTTCAGGAGCAAATAATGGCCAATCAATCTTTGTACCAAAGCAAAATAGATGAGTGGTTTTTAAATGTAACATTTAGAATCAGACCAGAATCACGTCTGAGTACAACTTAATAGCATTGTTATCCTGGGTACCCTCTGGAAGTCTCAGTTCTCTCATGATTGAAGTGGTGATAAGATTATTTACTACCTTATAATAACTGAAAATCACATGAGATAATTTATGAAAAGTATATTGCACATGATACCTGGCTCATGTCAATGAACATTTAGCTATTATTCTAATCCTTCAATTTCAAGAAACCATCACTTGTAAAGCACATTATAAATATAACAAAAGCTTTTCAAGGAAATATGCCATCTTAAACATACAAGATATGTAAGACATCAATTTCAGAGACAATTTTTTTTGATTAAAAACTTTTTGGATAAAAGAAGTTTGCAATTAACATTTGGTTTGCTCACGTTTGTTTTAATATAAAGTTTCTGGGACAGTCACTAAAAATAAACAAATAATAAGTACGAATTACCTGTGTGGTTGTGAATGTGTGTTTGTATATTCAATATAGTTACCTTAATTCCAACAAAGAAGTTAACATATAATATGAATCAAAGTTGTAATATTAAAGAATAAACCTTTACCTCATAGGGAATAAAAAAGAAAAAATATTTAATGACATTGTTTAAAGATGTATGTGTTGAGTCTTGTTCACTACTGTGATATTGACAGTTTACACTTTACTCATATTCAATCATTGGTTTTAATTATCATAGCATAGACTTTTAAAGACATTTATTTGTGAGAAAATCTGCTGGTTTAAACCTCTTCAGTTTATACAAAATTTGACTGGTAATTTTTTTTTACTTTATAAAATTACCTACACATATCCTCTATTCTGTTAAAAAGAGTGTGGTAAAAATATTTGCTTTGCTGAAATATAATCTCAGAGCTGCTCAAATGGTAGATGGTAATATTCCTAGATGGAGATTTTGGTACTTTTAAAATAATTATTTAACAAGAGAGTAGAAATCTATAATTGCAAAAATGGAAATATGCCTTAGATATGGAAATGTCTCTTCTGCAAGGTAAGATAGTATATTAGAAATTCAGAGAGGTTTATACATATGCTTCTGGCCCTAATACATTGATTCAGCCTTCTTCTTTTTCCTTCCTCTGCTTTCCAGTAAATGAAAAACTATTATATGGCAATGACAGAAGCAATGCAGATTTAGATAATGGCACTGTTAGAACCTTCATCTATTTCAAAACAATTCCATGTAAAAAAGGCACATATGGAGGATCAATCTAAAATGATAAACTTTCTCATGGAGTATTTGCTCCTTCATCTCTCTGTACAAACATACATTATTTTCTTTCCTCTCTAGCCCTGTGCAATGAATTGCCATAGAACACACATTATTTTTCACTCTAGTGGCAGAAATGCCAACAGAAAGAATAAGGCTCACAAAAGGTGAAACAAAGGTGACACAAAACCAAACAAATCTGCCATCCTTTTGATGCCAGTTTCAAGGAAATGCTTTGTAGATGAGAGGCAGGTAATAGAGGATGACTAGTTAATATTTATTACTAACATATGGTTTTATTTATGGCCAAAGAAAATACTGAGTATGCAACTAAAGATAAAAGGAAGGAGGTGACATTTTCCCCCATATTGTTCTTAATATTTTTCTTTATGTTTATTGTTTTTTCAAATGGTAAAAATTGGCCAATATAGAGGCATGATGCAGCAGGAAGAAGACACATGATATAGGTCACATACTAGGCCAGCTTTGTAGGTATCTCTCTGTGTAGTTGCATGCAACTCACACCCATAAAGGCCCTGTTCTTGACTTAATGTTCTGCTGTTGCTGCCTTGAAATTTGAATGACTTTGTTTTAACTTGAGCTTTGTAAGTGAAGTCTGGGGGTACAATGAAGCATGAATTTGAGCAAAGACAGTATGTGTAATAGGCCTATTGGTCATTCTTCTTTGTCCCATTCTCAGACAGCATTTGTGATGTCAGATAACCATGGAATTCTAATGCAGTGAATCTCAAAGTGAGCACAGACTTAGTGTATTTCATTTAGGGATGAATAAGCAGTGGCAATAATGGCCCTGGACAGCTTTCCATTTGTACTACAATTTGCTTCAAACCCAGACAAAAAGCATTCTAAGCAACATGACAACTAAGAAACCCTATCATATCTTTTCTTACTTGTGTTACTTCCTCCTAGTACCCAATTATTTAGGCTGAAAATGATGACATAGAAACAAAGAGTAAGTTAAGGTGACGATAATTCCTTTTCCTTTCATTCATCCTTACTCACAAGCAAGGCAAAGAAAGGAGTATTGACAGAATATGCATGTATCAGGAAGTAAAATCAAAATAGTTGAATCACTTTTGTACAGCATTCCCACTATTCTGGTAAAAATGAAATACATATGTATGTGCAGAGATATGGAATGTGAATTGTATAATTTTGGTGATTCCACATCTGAGTTAAATGCTCTCGTATTTGCATATAAAATTGGCATCGCACAGCATAAAGTTGGATGATCAAATTAACAATAATATTCTAAAATTTAAATTTTCCTCTTTTTAGAACTAGATGAAATAGAACATTTCAACAGATAAAAATAGAGGGAGAAGCCATGGAAGAAAGGAAAATATACCTTTTTTGTACCTACTTTTCCTGCTCTTTGAAATGGGGAGCCCATATTTTCACTTTGTTTTGATTCTCAGAAATAATGTAGCCAGCCCTGGCTGTCAAGGAGCTTGAATAGACAGGCTTAGGGCTGAAGTCTGTCTTTGCTATTTATTGAGAGTACAACTACCAGATACACAGGATCTGAATTCAGTTGGGGACAAAATTCACTTTAACAGAAGGGATTGAGTAAAATAATAAAAAAAAAAAATACCAGTGAGTGCAGGGCCCAATCTCATTCCCTTGTTTGGGTGCTGTGATTCTTTTCCTACCATTAACCATGGTCTGCTTTATATGATGCTCACTCAATTGTATTTATATAGTTTCTATTTTTCACCTCAGTCTAGACCTGATCCTTTATCTCCTTTCATTCAACATTTGTGATTGGATTTTCACTCCATCCTTGCTTCCTGGATCTTGCCTGGTTATCCTTTTAAAAACTACCGACGGGCTGCTGTGTTGCAAACCTGTACACCTAATCTGTGTACCCAGCACTCTCCTGTGCTCTAAGTTCATCTATTCAACTGCCTACTCCATATCAGCCTTGCATCCTCTGTATGTTCCTCAAGTAAGTAGATCTAAATCAAAATTGCTGCTCACCCACCCTCCAGCCTTTTCAAAGTATTCTTCTCTATTTTTCTCAACTTCATTAATAACTCTATTACATTCAGTCATCCAAGCCAGAATCTCAGGTTTATTCTAAATTCCTTTTTCTCTTTGACTCTCCACATCCAATTAAACACCAAATTCTGTCAATAATAGCTTCTAAAATCCTTCCTATCTACCATGACTTTCGAGTATGCACCTGTCTATTTGACCTGGATTATTGTTCTTTCCTGCAATTACCATGCCCTTCCAATTTATTTCAGCCCTATGCTGCATGAGTGACATTTCTAAAAGGCAAATTGTATTGCACCATTTTTTTTGGTAACAAAACTAAAAATTCCTCACTTTTAGACACAAACTCTAGCATCTGCAATTTTTCATTCAAATACCTTCAAATGAAGCCTCTGTTTTTCTCCACACTTCTTTCTTGCCTTTTCCATTTGTGTCCTAGGCATTGGCTATATGAAGCTATTAAACTTCCTAAACTTGCTCACCCCTCTCTTCTCCACGGTTTGCATACAAACTCCAGTACTTTCCAACTATCATCTTTCAGGCTTATTTCTCTGTCACTTTACTGAGCCATTAGAAGACCTGAGTTAATTGTTGCCAAATAGTTCCGTTTCACTGTCATTATAGTAAGCTTTCTTGATAAAGTGCCTGAAAATGGGGATATTTTGGCTTAATTCAGAATTGACTACAGTAAAATGTGTTTAAGAGCTATAATAGAGAAATAGTATCAAGTGACTCTCTCCAGAGGAAAGCAGACATCGGGCCAGATTCACAGAAGGATGACCTTTTAACTTACTATAAAAGGATAAATAGGAGGCATCTGCAAGGCAGAAAAAGGTATTAGACAGATGAAGGTATTCTCTGTAGAGAAATAGAATATGTAGAGGCACAATAAAACTGGGTACATCGAGAAGATTTTAGACAGTTCAGAACGGCTGGATCCTCCTTGTGTGGTAATGGGAAATAAGAAATAAAACCACGTCAGGAGATATTTGGGAAGCAAAATTTGGTGAATAAATGACAAAGGAAGTAAGAGTGAAAAATAGTTGATCAAAACCATAAAATTTCAAGTTTAGTCTAAAAGGTGGATCATTAGAACAAACGCAGAGACTAAGGATACACAGGTAATTCAGAAAGAAGACAATTTAGGGACCTATAGAAACCCAGGCAATAGATTGTCAAATACTGAATTGAGAGTTTTGAGGAGAAAAGATAAATGCTGTGTAGGAATCATTTGGAAATAGTTAGTAGGTAATGTAGGTGAGAATTCTTGATTATAAAGTGAGAGAAGGGCTGAGAACGTGACTGTCAGCAATATCAATAAGGAGGCAGTAGGAGAATTCAGCAAGTTCCCTTTAAAACACCAAGAATAGAGGAACAAGATAAGGGAGTTTCTCTGAAAGATCTGAGATACTCAGTAATAACCAATCAGGATTTACTCCTGTTTCCCAATCTGACACTTTTGCTTCCTTACTTACCAGCATCATGATATATAACAGTCTTACTGTCTCAACATTGCATTGAGATATTCCTTTAGGCTAACTTAATTATTTTAAATAGAACATATTGTGTAGCAGTTTAGCCAGGCTGTCCAGAGGTGGTGGTGAAATAGCTAACCACTGGTATGACACAGCACCAACCAACCAGAACAGATTAGTCTTTAGCTTCCATGCTAAGAAAGTAAATGATGCCTACCAAACATTACTCTTTAAATAACAGAATTATGGAACTTTGACCACAGGATTTTAAGTCTGACAAGGGATGGGGGTAGGAGTGAGAACCTAGAGGACTTGGAGCTATAGATATTTACAAACTGTTAGAATACTTCAATATTTTAAATCTGGTGTAAGCAATGCTGATAACAAGTGAATATAGATCAAACTGCAGGGTTTATATTGTTGCTCCCAAGTGTGGATTTGTTCAACAATTATATCTCTAACTCTTATACCTTAATAAAATGACAAAGTTGAAGGAATAGAATTTTAATTAATTGGAGGAGTAATTGCTAAGAAGACACGCTTGTAGGAAAAGGTAGTTTGAATGAATGAATGGACAAATGATTACCAAACATACCAAGTGCCTATTTTATACCAAGTGTTATACAGAGGTATACATACTAGTTCTAGAAAGCTGATTTTATAACATTGTGTACCTTTAAAACACCTGTCAAGGGTGTAGATCTCACGCTAATTGTTGCCACCAAAATAAAGCAAAACCCAAAACACTTGATATGTAAAGAAATGGTAGGAGACCTGAATATCAATTTTTCACACGAAAATGAGAAAAATTTGAATCAGAGATATATTATGAGTTGTTAAGGAGAATCAATTCTTCTAAGTGGCTCCAGAATTGCACTGCGTCTGTAATCCTTTCTTTCTTTATAAACTTAGATGTGTCCATCTTCAGCACATGACTCTAGTGCTTGTTGAAAGAACAAACATGACTGAAAGGAGCACTGACACTTTTATTCATGTCACATTGACCAGAACTCAGTTCATGACACATACCTAACTTAAGAGATGTTAGGAAATATTACCTACCATTGTGCTTTGGAAAAGGATGAAAATGAGGTTCAATTAGTTGGTTCCTGAACTTCTCTGATAGGAAGAATGAACCCTGTGCTTTTTCCCAGTCTCCTGAGTATTGAAAGCCTATAAAATTGAATAATCAAATTACTTAGTTTGGAAAATGCCCTCAAAATTAAGGTCTGATTCAAGGCTACATCAGACTTTGGCCAGCATAATTTATGCCAACTCATGGAGATGCACTTATGAAAATATATTTTCAACATTTTTTTGATATTTGAAGTAGAAGAACAAGCTGATTCCCTGGTATATCACGTTATAGGAAAGAGGAAGCTAGAATGTTATATATATTTTTGTTAATTGTACCCCCATCTTTCTGTGGGTTTTTATTCCAGTCTATCTTAATGAATTAGACATTGATTGCTATTCCAAGTGTATTTGATCTTTTTGGGTTCTATTTCCTAATTCGTATTTAGACATTTTTTATGTCTTCATAGTCATTGAGAAGAATGTCAACAGGACAGATCAGGACAAAATAACATTATAGGCCTTCCTTCAGGAAGACATTTGTTCGTAAACAAGAATGATCTGGTTGATTGCCTTAAATGTGTTATTCTTTTAATTTTCATCAGGATTTCTACAACTATACTTTAAAAATCACATTTTATAACCACCCAAAACTCTGGAGTCATTTTCTCCCTAGCCATAAATCTTATCTTCCCTTTCTCCAAAACATTTACAATGTTTTTTAAACTATGTCACACATTGGATTAGATCATTTACTTCGAGATAACATTTCATCCTTCATCTACCAGAATTAGCCAAGCATAGTGAGTTCTTAGTCTGTTCCTATCCTGGCTGGTAACAATGGAGAGTTAGTATCAAACAAATCTGGAAGCAGCAATAAACAGTTAAACAAACTTTAAGTACACAGTGAGTTCACATGCCAACCATTATGTATCCACCTGTTCAATTAAGCTGTGGATAATTATAAATATCCTGTGCTTCTTTCACTTCTAGGAAATTTATATCTCAAGTCTGTTGTACTCACAATTTTCTTGGAAAAGCAACTGTGTACCCTTAGTCTTCATCTTTTTTTAATCAGGCACAAACAACCACCTTTGCTTATTATCTCCAAATAGTTTTAAAGAAAATTTCTCCTTTTATTTCCTTCTTGTCATGCTTATTTTTCCTTTTGGTTGGCAAAGTAAGGTCTTAAATCTACTGAAGTCAACTTTAAAATTGCCAAATAGTCAGATAGTCCTTAGCAAAATGCTTACACTTAGTCTTACAGATTTATGATAGAATTATGAAGACTTAGTTATCACATTATTTTGTAAATATTTTTACTCTATATAGTGAGTTGAAACAAGAGAGTAAGATGGTTTCCCTGAATTCCTTTGGCCATTCCTTGAATGATGGCTCCTTCATGCTTTAGAGATTAGAATTTATATACTTTATCAGTGAAACTGTGAATTCAAAAATAAATTGCATTCCACATAAAAGCTGTTTACAGTGGGACTTATTCATTCCTATTCAAATATAATGCAGTTTATTCAATTTAAATCAAGAATTTCAGAACTCAAAGAAATGCATTTTTATTTTACTATGAATTGAGGCACACAAAATTTCATTTAATGTGTTAATAGATTATTCCAGTCTATCTTAATGAATTAGACATTGATTGCTATTCCAAGTGTATTTGATCTTTTTGGGTTCTATTTCCTAATTCGTATTTAGACATTTTTTATGTCTTCATAGTCATTGAGAAGAATGTCAACAGGACAGATCAGGACAAAATAACATTATAGGCCTTCCTTCAGGAAGACATTTGTTCGTAAACAAGAATGATCTGGTTGATTGCCTTAAATGTGTTATTCTTTTAATTTTCATCAGGATTTCTACAAATTTTAAGAGTTAAAAATTATACTTTCCAGAAATGATACTATATTTTGAAACCAGCTTATCAGAGCACAAAGGTGGATTTCACACGTATTAGGAAGAGAGGCATTCCTTCATTTTTTTAAAGTGGTATGTTTTATGTGACTCAGATTATGAAATTAAATGATCTTTATCAACACTTGCTCTAATCTTTTGTTTTATTCATAGTTCACAGGGGTCATGATTTTAATATTTTGGGAGTTTAGTTTAAATATAGTTTTGTTATCCTTATCAAGAACTAGGCCAGGCTGACCAGACTGTATCCTTTCAACATATGGAAGTCAATGCCTCCTTTCTGCCTTGGTTGCTGGTGTGAAGCTTGAGGTCATTGTAGGACAGGGTTCAAAGTCACATGTCTGTATTCATCTCTTCTTGAGGTGAAATCCTGAGGTTTAGAGGGTGTAAGGGCATTGGGAAGCAGGCAGAAATATCTGTCTTAGTATATAGGCTTCTGATATTCATAAGGCTTTCCTTCTGATGCACATTTGTGGGATTCTGGTGTTCCAAAGACTCTCTCTTATGCAACTAGACTCAGATCAAGCTCTGATGAAAAACTCAGCACACATCTCTTAAACACCAAGTGAAGGGGTAATAACACAGAAGGCAGAAAGAGAAGAAATGGAGGCAAGGCTTCTAGACAGGTTCTATGGGTGTGAGTGAGGCATTTGCAAGTTGCTACATGGCCTGTAACAACATGGGAGGTAAAGTTCCGAGAAAGCCAGAGGCCCAGGCTTTGGGACAAAGAAACCACAATTTATGATTTACAGCAACTTTCCCAAATAGGCACAAGGGGATACAAACTTCAATGATGCAAGACAAATACAAAAACAAAAACAAAAAAATAACAACAAAACCCTGCATGGAACCAGTTGCACATTCATGGTCTCTACTTGGAAAACTAGCTAAATAGGCACAATGATCCCAGAATTCTTTCTAACTGACAAAAGGGGTATGTAAACCTAAACACCCTATCAGAGCCCTTCTGGGGAGGTAGGCCCCATGAGCATTTATAGGCAAAGGGACTGTTCCAACAAGACATAATGACAGATTTAAAGAAATATCCAGATGACATCTTTTCTTTACTCCTACTGTACATGTTGTGTCGGTGCTAGGAAGAGTCCACTAACTATATAATTACTGCTGCTGTTTGATGTATTTAAGCATAATATGAAAATGTTTGAAACCTCACTAACATAGAATAGATACAATATTTAGATTAAAGTTCCTCTGAAGTAAAGCCAAATACTCTATCCCTTTTGATATAAGTTATCTTTAATTATCTCCTTCAATTTTCCACTCAAAACACTCCAAGGCATTTGAATATGTACAACTAGTCGCTCCCTGAAAATATGACACAGAATCAACCACCATTAACTGATTAGACAGGTTATTCAATTTGGGGGCAACTATAACTCCTCAAAATATTATTCTTGCCCTAAATTTAAAATTGTATCTTTGGAAATTATACTTACAATTTTAGTTTTGCCTTTGGTAGAAGTATAAAAATTACCTAAGTGATTTTTCTCTTGACAGGATTTCAAAATCTAAAGACTTTTGGTAGCTACCAAAGCCCTTCTTGGAGTTAAGTATTCAGGTTGTTACTTGTAAGAAAATCAATATTCAGATTCTTTGTTTTCCTAGTTTCCCTTGTGGCTGTTTAGCATCTGTGAAGAGAAATGAAGATTTTGAATTTTATATGAATCGTTGGTCCAGAAGTTTTGCGGAAACACAGTGTTTGTGTTCCAGTGTGTGTTTGGGAATGTCGCACAGGGTCTGGTGCTGAGGAGCCCCAAGCTATAGGCAATGTTTCCTGGGGACTATATAGAATTGGCAGCCAAGGGAACATGCAAGGAAAAGAATGACTGTTTGCCTTTATTTCTGACTGAGACATAAATTGATGATGCCATTTGCCCAAGCAAAACAGAGGAATAGAACTCTCTTTTGTCATGGTGAAGCCAAAATTAGACAG
Source organism: Marmota marmota marmota (assembly GCF_001458135.2). Lineage (NCBI taxonomy): Eukaryota > Metazoa > Chordata > Mammalia > Rodentia > Sciuridae > Marmota > Marmota marmota. The sequence continues at coordinate 24,500,176 of NW_026000057.1, read as the reverse complement.
GCAGTCAGTATAGATAGGTAAACTGAGGCAGGTCAGGTCAAGGAGGCCAATTTGAGTGAGTCTGGGAAGTTGGAGACTGCTCCCTTAGGGATTAAAATGCCTTCAGAGCCATTCCTCCACTCTTATCAAGATAACCTGCCCCTGCTCCTGTTGCTAAGGTAATCTGTTTCAGGAATTGTCCCTCTCTACAGAGAGTTAAGTAGTTGTTAGTTAATGTGTCCTGTGATGCTCCATCCAGCCCTTCCCCTGTCCCCCTGCTTATCATCTTTTGGCCATCCCACTAAGCATCTCCTGGGCCTAGTCACATATGCAGGAAGGAGAGAGATAAGGGGAAGAAAGCATGAGAACAAAGGGAGCCTATAAAAGAACATGCAAAAAAGGCAGAACACTCTCACTTCTTGGGATACAAGGATACCAACTATGGCCCCCTTCTTCCTCCCCGGAGAAGTCTATTTTACCCCTTTTTAAGTAAGCCCTGTTTTATACACTTGCCTTGGCGTGCTTCTCTATATGTATATGTGAGGAAGCAGAACTCATGATCGATAACCTGCAGTATCAATGGGATTGCATGAAACTGACTTACACCATCAGTGTAAAAATTCTGTTCAAATAATCTCAATATATGTAATGTCAAAATGTTTATTGCTTTTGTCAACAAATATTTATTGCATACCTACCACATTTAGGGTGTACCCTAGGGATTAAATTACTAACAGTGAACAAAATCCCCACGCTCATGGAGCTTGCATCCTAGTGCTCTGACAGAATCATAAGTAATTTTACTTACAGTTTATGACTGAAACAAGCCCACTTACAAATGTTCACATTAGGAGAAAAAAAAATATAATTAAGGTAATGCTCTTTGGTATATTTTAGACAATCTGAAAACCAGCCTCTACCTCAGAGCAAAGCCTGTCCAAGGAAGGGGGCGTGACCTTTGTCCCTGGAAAGACCCACAGAGCCCTCCTAGGCACATACCCACCCTGTTGAGTTGTTTATCTACAAATAATATGAGAGATCTGCTGCGCCACTAGCAGCCACCAATCAGCATGAGACAGGGAAATACCTGGGATGCCAGATGACCCTCCCAGTAGTTTATGATGGTTGATAACATATTGGGAAACCACGTAGTTCAGCACATACACCCCTCATGCTTAAACCAATCTGTTCAAACGAATCCCCCTCTTGTACTAACCAATCACCCCTACCCAACTTGTTCCCGCCAGTGAATGGTTTAATCATGTTTTAGAGTTGTTTTATGATTTTCCCGTGGTTGTGTGATGACTTGCTAAGAGATGCTATGATGTATGTGAAGTCCCTGCCTTCCCCAAAGAGTGTATAAAACTGCTGCAAACCCTGGGCTCTGGGCCTCTCAGCGTCACCAGTTGCTGTGTGTGTGTGGAGGACCGAGCTAGCTCGCAATAAACTCCTCTTTGCTGCTTACATCAATCTGGGTCTCTGGTGGTCTTTTGGGGGTCCTGAATTTGAGCATAACAAATCCTATTTCAATAATATGTCAGAATATACTGAATTAGAGATATATTCATATGTTCTAATTGAGAATGTAGAATTTATTGTCATAAAATATAAAAATTAGAATTAGTTTCGTAATTATTATATGTAAAGCATTTTAAATAATCTCATTTCTAATGATGTCTCTTTCATTTTCGAAAATTTCATATCATCATCATCATTTATCTTGTATGTATGGGTGACTATGTTCTATGGCTCAAAATAATGATGCTGATTCACAAGATATATATTGAGGGGCCGGTGTATGAGTACCATTGTTTTATGTGCAATTGTAAAGTTGATAATACTTTTCTTTATATTTTGCTATTGAGAGAAGTTTCTTCACACAGAGGCACATGACAAGTAAGTGTCAGCTGGCATTTAAATCATGGTCTGTGTGATTGAACATCTGGGCACTAAGCAAATACACTCTTCACTCTACTCTGCATGGTATGCTGAATACCACACACACACACACACACCCCACCCCATTCTTCTATGGTATCTAAATTTGTCACAAACTAAAGGTAACAATCACACATTCATTCAGGTAACATTTCTGTTGAGTACTTCCAAGACAATGCCGTGTGCCAGGATTTTCAAAACACTATATATACATATAATTCTAACCAAACTCACAAAATCTCTCTTAAGAGAAATTTGGTTCCTTCATTCTTTTCCTATAGCTTAGAAAGCTATAGTTCAAATGTATAAGTATAAACATTTCAAAGTAAAACATTTTCAATTCTTCTAGAAAAAAAAACTCTCCCCATTTTTCTAGATCACAAAGAATACAAAGAGTAAAGGGTTAAGAAACATATTGAATGTTTTATAAGAGCACTCTGGAATAGAATGGAAATAAGATCTTATAGAGAAAGCAATAAATCTGCCTTTTCTCTTTCCTTCCCTGTACTGTGGCCACCTCCCCTTCTGCTCTTCTGTTGGTACCAGAGCCTGGAGCAGCAGCTAATGGCTCACAGCATGAAGCAGGCAGGCTTAATGTCCTCTCTTCCCTCCCCATGAATCCTAGCAGCAGCACCTCAAGAAGTGATCAGCATTGTTGTGACTCACATTTCCAGTTACACTGTTTTCTGTTTTTCCACAAGTAAGAAATTCAAAAGGAATTACATTTTCTTTTCCAAAAGTCTGAAATTCAAAGGATTGCTCTGAGATCATTTTTGATCTGTGCACAATTTTTTTTCTCATAAAAACTGTCAAGTATCATGCAGATAGAAGAGAAAATATTTGATGAACATAAATTACTCCACAGGTAATCTTTCAGAATTGTATATATTCCCTACATCATCAGAAGGCCATTAGCTAATTTTCTGGAATGGCGAGCATTACAAATCACCTGTAGATTATTTTTCCTTGAAAATACAGTGTGTGTCAAGCAATTAACTCCATGCTATACTGATAACACCTGTAGGAATCAGTATACAGTCACATAACCCCTGGTCACTTGTACTTAAAAACTCCATTCTATAGTCTAAGACCAGCATTCAAAACTACTGAAAATAATTCTCCAGAGTTCTCTGATAAATACTTTTTAAAAGTAATCGAGTTTCATTTTAATAAAAGGCTAAACCTAAGAAATATGTCATAGACCTTTACAGAATACATTTGTTGCCAATCTCATTACATTTTCAATGACTCTCTGCATTCAAAAACTAGTTTCCTTCTTTTCATTTTAGAAAATTATATAGGAATTATAGAAGTTAGATGTACTATATATTCAACACCAAGAGTATCAACTAATACATAATAAGTACTCAGTAAATGTTTTTTAAAGTGAGCAAATACATGAATTAAAAATCACAAATGAAACACTGATTATCTCTACTTCATTCCAGTGAATAACACTAGCTAAGCAGGCTTATCAAAACATTCTATTTACACAGCAAGTCTAAAACATAATATGTATGTTTAATACAACATTTTATTAAAGATGCTACCACTAGTGTGTAGTGGCTCTTCTCTTGATAGTTCTCTTTCTCAATCTCACTCTTTGTATGCTTCTTTCTCTCTCTCTCTCTTTTCATATGCATTTGCAAACACAAGCATCTAAGAAGACTCCTCAGATGCACATAGACCATTTAATTTGAACATAAATTTTCTTTTAAGAAGATCATAGATGAAAAACTTGCATTCCCCAGAACATCTCCAAATACCATGTGTGTTACTTTTCAAAGACTGGGTTTACCTTCAAGCTTCCAGGATGCTGTTTTCATCATTGAAACAGTTTTTATCAGGATTGAAGTACTCTTTTCACTTTATTTCTAAATCCCTTGTTTCAAATTCTAGACCAAATGAAAATCCAAATACATTACCAGAACAGAGTTAACTGTGCATGTCACTATTAGTTCAAATATTACTTCATAAATCCAATTAGTTTGCAAACTGATTATAAGAATATAAATATGTTGTTGGGCTTTATGTTGTTTCCCTGACAGAGGGGAAAAGTAGAACTAAAATATTTAGTCTTGGGTCTTCCATATAATTCATATTACTTCTGGAGCTAAATGGATGGTCTTTCAACTGATCCAATCTAATTTTCAAAATATCACAAATTTTGAACTACAAAATTGTTTACAATTTTCAAAGCTTGTGCATATGTACACTGCTTCATTTATCTTGAACACTGAGTAAAATGAGGTGAGGGAGAGAGAGGCAAATTCAAAGAAACTATAATTACATAACTGCATTACATTTAATCATCACTACAGACAGAAAACCACTAAAGGGAAGTGTGTGTGAGGAGAGCTACTAGTCTACACCCAGTGCAAATATACAATATGGAAACTTTGAGAATGATCCATTCAGAATTCAGTTGACATCCAGGCATGGTAGCACACTCCTGATAACCCAGCCACTCGGGAGCCTAAGGCAGGATTGCAAGTTCAAAGCCAGCCTCAGCAACTTGGTGAGGCCCTTAGCAAATTAGCACAATCCTGTATCAAAATAAAAAAATAAAAAGAGCTGGGGATATGGCTTAACAGTTAAATGCCCCAGGTATCTTCCCCCAAAGAAAATTCAGTATTCAACATCTAAGCTTTACCTTTTAAACTCCTTTCTTTTCTTGTTCATCTAATCATTAAAAAATTACTGAATATTGGAGGAACTTTGAATTGGGCAAAAGGGAGGGAAAGGAGGGAAGGGGGCATGGGGATAGGAAAGATGGTGGAATGAAACAAACGTCATTACCCTAGGTACATGTATGATTGCATAAATGGTGTGACCCTATTTTGTATACAACCAGAGAAGTGAAAAATTGTGCTCTATTTGTGTACAACGAATCAAAGTGTATTCTGCTGTTGTGTATAACTGATTATAACAATTAAATTTAAGAAATTTGAAAAAATAAAAATAAAAATTACTGAATATGTACTATATGCTAAAAAACTGTTTTATGTGCTAGTAAAGATAGTAGTTAAAAAATCTCTTTTTAACAGACTTTTATTATAGTGGTCAATGAAAAAGATAATTAACCAATAAATACCTAAAGTATTACAGTGCATCAGGTGGTAGTAAGTGCTATGGGTGATCAGGGTGGGTCACTCTAAGATTGCATCACTTGAGATCTCACTGGCAAGAAGGAGTGAACCATGTGAAAATTTAATACAAAGCATTCTTGGCAGAAGAAACAGATATTGCAATGTGCACAGTGAGACAGACACAGGCTTAGTTCTGTCTCACGTTCAAGGAGCAGGCACAAAGTCAGGAAAGGTGAGGGCAGCAAGCGCTGACAGTTTTGTTTTGGCCTATGATTCAGATTTTGAGGCTTATCCACTAAGGTCCCACTTTTCCCAGATACTTTGTCTTTGCCCTTGTCACGACAACCAGATGATTAATGATGCTTTTTATGGGTGCTCTAGCAAATACATCATTTTGGACTTTTATTGGACATGAAACAGAGAATATAGCATTTTAGTCTCCAGTATTTTGATGAAGAAATATTGTTATTTACTCTAAGTAGCATAAGCCATTTATTTTTAAATATGAAAAGTATGAAGAAATACTGGCTATGACCTGATCTTTTATCTTTTAATTTTTATCTTTCTCTTTGTCATTTATGGTTTGCTTCTGGGCTTTTCATGACTTTGGGGTATCTGTGACCCACCAAAGATGTAATATCACAAGTGCTGAGTCCTGCACAGGAAACCTCACCCCTAACCGAAAGCCACAGTTTGCTCCTGGCTCTCCTGAATCAAATGCATCCATCCCACCTGCTCTGTAGAGCCAAAGGACTTCATGGACTGTTCAATTATTTCCCCCTCCTGTTTAATATTTTCTCTTCTGTGATGACTTTTTTCTGTTCTTTGTGAAAACAGGATTAGTGTCAGAAAAGCTTCAGTTTAAAGATTAACTGTTCCACTATTCAATTTTGTGATCTTGGGCAATTTGTATAACATCAGCTTTCACATTTAAAAAGTAATGATAAGATGTAATGTTTATGCATGGAAAGCATTTAGCCAATTACCAAGCACCAGGATGACATTTGAATGTGCAATGACTGCTACTTTCATATTCATCAATATCATTTCCATCATCTACATCCCTTTTCCATACAATATTGTTTTTCAAAGTGTGGGCTCTGGACCAGCATCATGAGCATCTCTAAGCAACGTGTTAGATGTGAATTCTCTGGTAGAGCTGAATCAAAAACTGGGGTGCAGCTCAGGAATACATGTTCTGCCAATCCCTCTAAAAGATTCAGACACAAGTTAATTTTGCAGGAGAAGTATACCACATTATTTTTATATTTGTCCTTAGTTATTCCTCCCACATATTTGTGCTGGAGTAACCAGTTCTTAAGTTCACAATATCCTTTGGAGAAAAACTTCCTAGAAAATCATTTTAAACAAAACCACTGGTATATATAACATAGCTCATATTCAAAACAAATGAAAGAGAGACAAATAGAATGTATTTTTTCTCTCACAGACATATCTAGTTATGTCAAGATTTTGGAATAATCCCCTGAAAACTCAAAGCATTAGAGGATGACAGAATTGCTCCCAAGATGTTTTCATATTTGCTTCAAGTCATTTAAAACTGAAAACTTTGTCACAAAATAAAATAGTAGAGCTTAATGGTATATGTACTGTTTTATAAATTCACAAGTGGGATATGCTCTTCTAAAGTACAATGCAGCAACGCATATTACACCAAAAATGTCACCTTCACCAATATTCAAACCTTTAGGCTACTAAGATTTCCATACATATAAACCATGATAGAACCAGTTAACCTATTATGTGAAGTTTTACTTTCTTTATTCCATGCCATATTGCCTCCTCTATGAGGATGATAATACACACTGCATAAACAGAGCATATCCCTATCCAAGACTGCCCCTGGAATACTTTTATTTTTGTACAAACTCTAGGATCTCAATAAATAACAAGGTATTAAGAGAAAAATATTCAATGACAAGGCAGAATAAATTGAGCTTAGTAGCCTGTCCTTAAGTCTTGCTCCAACTAGCGGTTTTAACATATCTTTAGCAGAACATTTTTTCCCCTAATGAAATCTTGTAAGGAGCAAAAATGTACAAATTGATTCAACCAATATTTTATTATCATAAGTTTATTTTACTTATAAGTGATATGCATGTCTTTTCTTACTTTAAATTTAATCAAATGGAATTGGGTTTCATTAGATTACAATGAGAAATTTGAAGCTGAATATCACATTGTGAGAGACAATTCTCCATGGGTCACCTGTGGGTTTTGTGTAGCAAACTGCTAAAATAGAGGGGAAGTCTTCCTCCAGATGAAAGAGCAGCTTTGCTTACTATCAATATTATAATATTTTCTACTAGGGCAAAGGGAAGGCTTTCTTTCAGCTTATTATAAAAATTTGGGGTTTCCACAAGCATGGATCATCAACTATACTGCAAACCCATTGCGTGCATAGTATCTACCTGAATCCTTCACATTGCCCCATGCAACCTGGGGGATGTGTGCAACCAATGTGAATGCTGATTCCATAGGTACTGCTATTTCTATGCATAATAAAATACCCTAACTCAGGGAACTTCAGTCTTCTCCTATGTGCCTGCAACAGTGTTAAGCAAATTTTTCAGTTTGCTCATAGAAACTGAATGGTTCTTCATACTCATGTGGCAACTACACTCATAAGTTAAGTTTCATATTCTTTATATTCCATTGTAGTTAAATAGGATGAAGAAGTTATCTAATTTATGCCAAATACAGAAAATCCCTGACTTACAATGATTTAACTTACTCTTTTTTTTTTTTTAACTCCATGATAGCATGAATGTGGTATACATTCAGTAGAACTCACTTTTCAAGTCTGACATGATACTCTCAATGCTGTGGAGCAGCAGTGAGCCACAACTCCCAGTCAGCCATGCAATCACAAGGGTGAACAACTGATACTCTACTAATGCTCTGCATTGCTGAGCCATGGTACTTGATGAGAGCCATAGCCCAGTCGGAATGGCCCCTGGCATTTTGCCAGAAGTAATGGTTGAGAGGCGAGCCATTAAGATGATGATAATTAAGTTAAGCTGTCTATAATTGCTGTGACTAGATGATGCTGGATTGAAACAGGCTGTGTATTCAATTGTATATAGACCCCTGCTGACCGCCACCAGTGCCCGATACTTTGGAGTTCTCACGGGGATTCCTGGGGAGTTCACCTTGGTTGGTGAATGCCGCAGTCCGGCTGCAGCAAAATAACCGGGGGGTGACGAATAACTTGTGTACGTTGATACAGCAGGAGTAGGAGCCGTTTATTGCAGGACAGGAGCAGTATTTATACATTCCACACAGCTTATCTAATTAGCATAAACTAGATACATCAGTCAACCAATAAGGAATCTCCACACTTAATGGTTCGCTTTTGTTACTTCTCAAACCACTCCCTCTGGCATTTTGCCAGGCACCATCCAGACTTGTTTATGAACTCTAACATTCCCCTGGCAAAATGCCAGGTGTTATTTTGACTTGTTTACAGACTCTAACATTTCCCCCTTTTGTTTAATTTAAATAATGACCATAGTGGTTTTTACAGAAACACCATAAATAACCTGCTACAAACAGAAAGGGAGAATACAAAATGCCACAATACCAAGCCAATTGATGGCTCCATGCAAGAAGCCCTTGGAAAAATTATACCAGCAATGACACCAGCAATGACACCGTTAGCAAAGATACCAAGTAACAATTTGTTGTACATTACAGTTTGTTGTCTCAGTCCAGGTAAAGCAGTGTCTCAATAGATTAACTCACAGTCCAGGTAAATCACAATCCAGGTAAGTTCTGCAGGCAGCTAGCTTAAATCACAGTCCAGGTAAGTTCTGCAGGCAGCTAGCTTGATCCGAAGTCTCGTCTGTTTCTCAGCCGAAGTCTCGTCCGGTTTTCAGCAACACTGGAAATTCTTCCACCTTGGTCTTTACCGGCACTGGGACGAAGGCAGGAACTCCGGATGGCTAAAGAAAATCCTGTAGCATTCTACTAAGAAAACAACCTTCTGAACAATTTAGTACATTATCTCAAGGTTTTTTTGCATTTGAAATAAGCATTAATAGTGCTCATTACTCATCAGCTTCCAGGTGTGGGAGAACCATTGTAGCTTAGTTATTGGCATTGAAAATGACCAAACATCAGGGACACCAGTAGCGTCTTCTGCTGGCTGTAGTGCCTGGGCAGCCCCAGATGGCCCTGGGGAGTGTCCCGGACTCAAACTGCTACTGGGCACAGGGAGCAAGAGCCTGCGAGACTGTGCCTCCAGGTCAGGTCTAGATTTGGGCTCGCGGCAGTGGAAGAGCCAGCTCCCCGGCCAGGAGGCGGGGAAGGGCCAGTCGCCGCCGCCTCTTGGAAAATCCTTGCTGCGCTGTGACCGGCTTGCACACTCGGCAGCCGCCTCTCCGCTTCACGCACCCTCCGGTAACGAAAAGTATTTAGTAATAGCCTTTTGCTGCAACTTTTTTCCTGATAATCCTTCTTCTTCTGAACTTTCTTTTTCTTTCTGACTAGAGTTCCTGGGCTCTTATCAACACATGCCCTAACTATTCTTGGTTCCACTGGGGTGCCTTCTTCCCTTAGTAATTTACTTCTCACCCCTTCCATATTTTCATCACAAAGACAATACAATACACTGAGACAAAACAAGACACAAACATACTGTATCAATCTTTTCCATTTTCTCGAAATTGTCATTTTTCCTCTCGCCCTATCTGCCTAGGGACGAGCAGATTTGCTCCCGTCCTATCTATGGACGGGCAGCATTTTTCGTCACTTACCCCCGAGTGTCCCGGGGCTCCCCGTACGGGCCACCATCTGCCGCAGTCCGGCTGCAGCAAAATAACCGGGGGGTGACGAATAACTTGTGTACGTTGATACAGCAGGAGTAGGAGCCGTTTATTGCAGGACAGGAGCAGTATTTATACATTCCACACAGCTTATCTAATTAGCATAAACTAGATACATCAGTCAACCAATAAGGAATCTCCACACTTAATGGTTCGCTTTTGTTACTTCTCAAACCACTCCCTCTGGCATTTTGCCAGGCACCATCCAGACTTGTTTATGAACTCTAACATTCCCCTGGCAAAATGCCAGGTGTTATTTTGACTTGTTTACAGACTCTAACAGGTGAAGTTCCAGTGGAGGGAGTTCTGGGTGGTGTGGCGTTCTGGGGAGTTCGGAAATAAAGTTTGTTCCTGCTTGAGTGGCTCGTGATTTGTGCCCAGCCAGACTGTGGCAGGTACTTGGTATAATAGATGCATTAAATGACTTCTGATATCTTCAACTGTCCATGGAGATAATACCATCATTCATAACTCATTATGCATCAGTACATAGCTGACTGTATACAGTCTGAATATTTCTGCAACTTCCCCGCTCCCCAATTCTTCTGTTGAAATCCTAAAACCCTAGATGATGGTATCATGAAGTAAGGCTTTTGAAAGGTGACTAGGATCATGAGGGTAGAATCCTCAATTATCTGGTTGGGTACCTGTATTAATGCTTTCCATTGTTATAACAAAAAGATCTGAGGCTGGATATTTTATTTTTAAAAAGATGCTTATTTAGTTCCAGTTTTGGAGGTCAAAAGTTGAAAATTGGATGGTTCCACCAGTTTGGTCTCTGGTCAGGGCCCTCTTGGTTACATCATATCATAGCTATTCGTATCAGAGTGGGAACATGTTCAAGAAGGAGAGATCAAATGGTAATACAGGAATTCAGAGAGTGCAGAAGAGTCAGACTCATAGTTTATAAAAGTTTTCTCTCAAAGTGAAGCAGGAAACATTACGATACTAGACTTATAGTTATACTACAGAGTTATAGTAACAAAAACAGCCTGGTATTGGCACCAAAACAGACATATAGACCAATGGTACAAATAGAAGATGCAAAGAAAAACTCACATAAATACAGTTATACTAGACAAAGGTGCTGTAAACATACACTGGGGAGAAGATAGCTTCTTCAACAAACGGTGCTAGGAAAACTGGAAATTCATATGTAGTTAAATGAAATTGAACGCCTATCTCTTACCCTGCACAAAACAACACAACGTGGATCAAGGACCTAAGCATTAGACCAGAGACCCTGCAACAACTAGAAGAAAAAAGACTGGCCAAATCTCCATCATGTCATTTTAGGAACAAACTTCCTCAACAAGACTCCTAAAGTGCAAGAAGTAAAATCAAGAATTAATAAATGGGATGATATCAAACTAAAAAGCTTTTTCACAGCAAATGAAATCATCAAGAGCATGAAGAAAGAACCTACAAAATGGGAGAAAATCTTTGCCACCTGCACCTAAGATTGAATTTTAATCTTCAGGATATATAAATAACTCAAAAAACTTAACACTAGTAAAATAAATAGCCCAATCAATAAATGGACAAAGGAACAGAACAGACACTTCACAGAAGAAGAATGTTTTGAACAACTAATAATAATTAAAAAATTTTAAAAAATAAATAAATAAATAAATAAAATAAAAGTTATAAATTAATTTTAAAAAGAAATATGATTGGTAAACAAATATGCAAAAAAATATTCAACATCTTTAGCAAATAGAAAAGTGCAAATTAAAAATACACTGAGATTCCACCTCACTTCAGTCAGAATGGTAATTATCAAGAATATAAGTAATGATAAATGTTGACAAGTATGTGGGGAAAAAGGTTTACTCATACATTGCTAGTGGGACTGCAAATTGGTACAACCACTCTGGAAAGCAGTAGGGAGATTCCTCAGAAAATTTGGAATGGAACCACCATTTGACCCAGTTATCCCACTTCTCAGCATATTCACAAAGGTCTTAAAAAATCAGCATACTATAGTGACAGAGCCACATCAATGCTTATAGCAACACAATTCACAATAGCTAAGCTATAGAATCAACCTACCTGGCCTTCTAGAGATGAATGGATAAGGAAAATGTGGTACATATACACAATGGAATATTACTGGACCCTAAAGAATAATGTAATTATGGCATTTGCTAGTAAATGGGTGGAAATGGAGACTCTCATGTTAAGTGAGATAAGCCAGTTCCAAAAAAACAAAGGCCAAATGTTTTATCTGATACGTGGATGCTAACACACAATAAGGAAGGGAAGAATACAAGTTTACTGGATTTGACAAAAAGGAATGAAGGGAAGGGGGAATGGGAATAGGAAAGATAGTAGAATGAACTGGACAGAAATTTCCTGTGTTCATTTATGAATACATGACCAATATATCTCCATATCATGTACACCCACAAGAATTGGAAGTTATACTCTATATATGTATTCAAAATACATTTTATTGTTATGTATAACTAAAAAGAAAAAGAAAAAAAAGTATCAGACTGGGAGAAAAAAAAATCAAGACTTTCTTTGTTGGGAACTAAACAGAGTCCAGAAGGATTACTTTAATCTTTTCAGAATATAGTGCTCCAATGAGCTAACTACCTCTTTCCCTTTCCCTCCCTCCATCCCTCCCACCAACTGTTTCCCATCCTCTACTTTTTTTATCTTCTATTTATTTCCATGCGTATTTTTTCATTGTTTTATCCAGTCATGGATTAACTTGAGAGCAGTCTTCATTGTTCATTGTTTATAAATATTTTCATAATAATTTAAATACTTTAAATGAAAGGCAGTAATTTTTTTTTGTTTTAACAGAACTTTAAAAAATCTCTTGTGTTTCTTGTTTTCTATGTTTAGTCCACAAACAGCATTGCTTTCAATTCCTATTTCATGAATCAAGATCTAAGGCTCTCTGCATCCAGCACTCAGGCTACGGCACAAAACTAAAGGTTTTTGTTCAAAAGTGGCACATACAACCTGTTTAAGCAAGTCTAATTTCAACATGGAGAGAAAGAGACTGCATGTGTAACTTTAAATCTAAAATATGCCTCAGGTACCTATTAATTAAAACAATAAAAAAATACAAAAGATACAATGTAAAGAAATTAGAGTAGAAAATAAATAGATCTACTAAATAGCAAGGAATAACAGAAACATATCAGTATAGTAATCTGAATATAAAACAAAATTGTGTATCAAATTAAATTGAATTGTGGAAAGTGGGAACACTTAAATACATTTTATCTAGCAGAAGTTCTAAAACTCTGTAGATAAGGCAAGCAGATAATTCTCCAGAGACTAAAGCAGTTTGTCAAAATGTGACATGGATATAATTTTATCTGTGAGGTGAGATTTTTCCGTGACCTTCTGAAACACAATGAAAATTATGTGTCTAGTAGGACACAGACCAGCAAAAGGTTGTTACAATACAAGGTACAAGTGCTCTAATAGGACATAGAATACTGAAACACTGAGAGGAAGCACCTACCAGGGCTTGGGGAGACTCTGGAAGCACTTTACCACTTGGCTCTCTAGATTGACCTTCACCTTTCTCCCTTCCAGCTTTCTGACCTGGAAAGTCACATGGACTCCATGAATAGCTCTCAGGCCTATGACTTCCAGGAGGTTCATCCGATAGGGAGAAGAATGTGTTCAGTGTACTGATTAACCTGGCTCCAACCCTGAAAAACTGCTGAGCTCTGGGGTCACTGGTCATTTCCAGACAGGCTCTTCTACAGAACTTGTTGCCCTTTCAGGTTCAGATCTCTCTTTCTGGCCCTTTGGGACCTGGAATTGTAATCGCCCTTACTCTCTTTATCAGCTCAGATTATGGCAACATTATTTATGTTTTACCTACTCCCTGGGCAAACTTTTTTGTAAATATATCTACTGTAATATACTTTTTTGAGATATTATAATTTGAGTGTGAAATTGGTTTCTGATTGAAAACTGTGATTACACAACTTGAGTTTTGAAGGATAAGTAAGAGAGCAGAAGATTTTTCAGAGAACCATAAAACGTCTAGCGTGTCCCTCCTCGGCTTTTATCCAAAATAATTAAAATTGGCATACCATAGTGATACAGGCATATCAGTATTTATAGTAGCACAATTCACAATAGCCAAGTTATGGAACCAGCCCAGCTGTCCATCAACAGATGAATGGATAAAGAAAACGTGGTATATATACACGATGGAGTTTTACTCAGCCATAAAGAGAGTTAAATTATGACATTTGCAAGTAAATGAATGAAACTAGAGAACATCATGCTAAATGAAATAAAGCAGGCTCAGAAAGTCCAGGGTCGAATGATTGCTTTCAAATGTAGAAGCTAGAGCAAAATAAGGGGGGGATAGTGGGGGATGCCACACAAATCAAAGGAAGATTAGTGAAGCAGAGGAGAAGACAAAGGGAGAGGAAGAAGGGATAGGAAAAGAGAGAAACTGTGGAATGAAATTGACCAATTTTTAAATTTTCTTATTTGTTTTAATTACTTATACATGACAGTAGAATGCATTTATGCACTTTGATATATCATACATAGATGGGATAGAATTTCTCATTTTTCTGAGTATACATGTTGTAGAATCATATTTGTCATGAGGTCACATATATACACAAAGTAATAATGGCTGTTTCATTCTACTATCCTTCCTATCTCCACATCCACTCCTCTCCCCTCCCTTCACTTCCCACTACCTAATCTAAGGTCACTGTATTCTTCTCTAGTGCCCCACCCTTATTGTGAATTAGCATACACATAACTAGAGAAAACATTTGGCTTTTGGTTTTGTGGGATTGGCTTATTTTGTTTAACATGGTATTCTGCAACTCCAAGTGCATATACGCCTATAACATAGTGAATTCTACTACATATACATTAAAAAATACACAATAAATAGAAGGAAGACGAGTAGAGGAGAGAGGGTAACAGGGGCAAGAAGGAGGAAAAGAAATTGAATGTATTGGGGATAGAATTGAAGCAAATTATATTCCATGCATGTACAATTATGTCAAAATGAAACTCATTCTGTATAACTATAATGCACTAATAGAAATATTTTTTAATGTTTACCATAAATAAAAGAGGATGCTATGAGATAAAAATTTGAAAGATTTGTATGTAACTCTAAGAAGTATGGAGACTGCTCTAAAGATAATAAACAACCATTAAAAGATTGTAAAGAGTGATATAAAGGAGTGATATTTACATTTTATAAAGATTACTTGTACACATATTAGGAAAACACTTCGGAGGGAAGCTGGAATTAGAGCAGTTAGCAACCTAAAGTAAAAAACTAGACAAGATTAAATGAGGATTAGCCACAGGGTAACAATGGTGACCTAGGAAGAGAACTGTGAGAAAAGCTGATTCCCCATTGCTGGCTTGACGACCTGAAATGATGGATTGTAATGAACTGAGCAGGTGATTAGATTAGTATATGAAGTGAATATTCAAGCCAACAAGAAGATTCAACTAGAAAACAAGAAGTTAAGGTAGCAATTAGGTCACAGAAGAGGCAAATCTGCACATTATATACTTTGGCTGGATACAGTGTACTATGGTAATATGAAATCTCCATGAAGGATTAGCATTGCGATTAGAAGTAGTAATCATAAATAAAATAACACCAAGGGCATAATATTTCATCTAGCCATAATATTCTTAGGTGTGTGGATTTACAATATGAATGTGGTACAAAAATAAACTCAAATGTGATATGAAGTTGTTGGCACACTTTTATGTTCAATATCAAAAGCACAACTTTATGTGGATTACAATATACACAGTGTCAGAAAGCAAACTTAGTTTTCTAATTATAATAAATGTGTTTTAATTTTTAAAATGCCACTCTTGAGATAGATAAATACAAAATATAGTGACTTTTCACTGGTCCCCCATGTTTTGCTTTCATGATAAACTGTTATTGAAGATGATATAATTAAAATATCCCCATGATATTGTCTCATAGAAATGAAACTTATCTGTTTATAGAACAATATCATCAATGTCTATTAGATAATATACAAAACAGTACAAGATTCCCTAAATTTCATGTTCCTTTATCTTTGGAAATCACATACCAACCTCATTCATCCATCTATCATGTCTTTCCATCATGAAATCCTCGTTACTTCTTTCCATTTATTTGCCCTACTAAATAGGTTTGACATTATTTGTCACTGGTATGAATGATAACAGAGCAGTTCTGTAGGTTTTTTTCCCCGGGCCTAAAGGACGATGTGCCTATGGTATACTTGTGTTGTCTCAAGCAGCTGCAGTATAAATTGACAGTCTGCTTAATATAAAATGCAAATTTCTCAAAGGCAAGGCATCTTCCTGCACAATAACCATCATAATGCCTATAAAAATTCTAAAATTATTCAAAGGTTTACTTTATTTCATTTTGCACTTATTTATTTTTTCTCTCCAGAAGATCAAAGGATAACTCAGTCTGGAGTTTAGCTGTAACCATCTGCTCAAGATGAGCAAACTGCAAGATGTAGATTCCCTACTGAAATTTAAGAACAGTTAAGCATGGCCTTGCCCAAATATCAACTGACTGCACAAATAACATTTATAAGACAAATTTCATCATTTAGAATTTGAAACAATTCCAGGATCTTAAACAATTGGAAGTTTGATTTTTTTCTACACATACCTACATTTTGATGTTAATTTTTGTCTGCATCATAATCAACAACCTTAGATATAATGCACCCAATGGAAGGGGTCATGTATTTCTTGTCTTATTAACATATTCATAAAAAAAATTAAGGGTTTGAAGTCATTTAGGATTAACCATCAATTTTGGTGTTATGAGGAAAGAAGGCCCATATAATATTTCTATTCCCTAGCAATCAGGTGCTTTTCTATTCCCTAGCAATCAGGTGTTTTTCTATTCCTTAGCAATCAGGTCCTTTAACCTCCCAAATGTCTTGCCAAGTTGATGGAATTGCCTTATCAATTTAATCAAGTCATATAGATGATTCTAGAACAATAAGATGTCTTTAAAGAGGTAAATATGTCTCAACAACTAATTCTTCCATACTTTTTTTAGGGTTCCTTTTTTTTTAACTTGTAACGGGTTCATAACATGTATTCACAATTAACTCAAGAGATTTATTCAATCATATATAAGATAACAGATAGGAATACTGAAATCAGTACTTAGACTATATAAGATTTTTAATGATTCTTATTTTTTGCAAGTTTTAAACTTTAAGACTAAATGAAAAAAATGTGCATTGTGACTCATTGCTCTTCAGGATTGGCATGACATCTAGCTAACTTCCAAGTTTCTCATTTTACTCCCTTTTGGATGAGTGTCCCTCAGAAACTTTGATTATTTTCAGTCAAAAACATAACAATATTATGACTGAAAAGCCTATCCTGTTACCATGAAGGCAAAGAACTATTCACAAATATCCAGGAGGTGGGCATGCACAGGACATTTAAAATGGAGATACTTGGAATGCTGAATATAGCATAAAGTGGCAGTTCCAAGCACAGCATATGGAGACTCTTTTTTTTTGGCTAAAATCCATTGTGTGACTTTGCAAAGGCTGTATGAGTTTCAGCACCTTAGCTTCATGAATAAAATAGTGATAATAATAGTACCTACACTATAGGGTTATTATAAGTTTATTATAAGTTTAGATGAATTTGCAGTTGACTTGAACGGTGTCAAATCATTTGCCTATTTGTTAAATTTTTAAAAAATGGATAAGAAATGTCTGTTTGGCTCCTTAGTCCATTTATTGATCAGGTTGTTTGATTTTTTGGTGTTAAGTTTTTAGAGTTCTTGATATATCCAGGAGATTAGTGCTTCATCTGACATGCATGTGGCAAAAGTATGCTCCCAAAATGTAGGCTTTCTCTTCACCTCACTGATTGTTTCCATGGGCCAAGGAGCTGAACAGATACTTCTCAGAAGATGATATACAATCAATCAACAAATAAATGAAAAAAGGTTCAACATCTCTAGCAATTAGAGAAATGTAAATCAAAACTATTTTAAGACTTCATCTCATTCCAGTCAGAATGGCAGTTATCAAGAATACAAGCAACAATAAGTGTTGGTGAGGATGTGGAGGAAAAGGCACACTCATACATTGCTGATTGGTGCAATCAATCTGGAAAGCACTATGAAGATTCCTTCGAAAATCTGAAATGCAACCACCATTTGACCCAGTTATTCCACTCCTCAGTTTATACCCAAAGAACTTAAAAACAGCCTACTACATTGATGTAGCCACATCAGTATTTATAGCCGCACAATTCACAATAGCCAAACTGTGGAACCAACCTAGACACTCTTCAATAGATGAATGGATAAAGAAACTGTGGTATATATACACAACAGAATAGTACTCAGCAATGAAAGAGAATAAAATTATGGCATTTGCAGGTAAATGGATGGAGTTGGAGAATATCATGCTAAGCAAAGTCAGCCAATCCCCCAAATCCAAAGGGCGAATGTTTTCTCTGCTAATCCATAATGTTGCTGGGGGGCATGGGATGAGTGAAGGAACTTTGGATTGGCCAAAATGGAGGGGGAATGGGGATAGGAAAGATGATGGAATGAAACAAACACCATTACCTTAGATACATGTATGATTGTACTAATGGTGTGACCCTACTTTGTGTACAACCAGAGAAGTGAAAAATTATGCTCCATTTGTGTACCATGAAATTGAGTGCAGAGCTTGCATTTTACCTTAAGAGTGGTGACATTCTTAGTAGTCTGCTGGGACTCACACCATGACCATTACTACAGTTTGAACTAGAATGTACCTCAAAGACCTATGTGTTAAAGTCTTCACTATTGGGAGGTGTTAGGACCTTTAAGAGTTGGGGCTTAGTTTAAGGAAGTTAAGTCATGGGGGTCATGCCCTTGAGCAGGATTGTATAGCCCCACCCCTTCATCTCTTTTTGCTCCCTGACTGGTGATATATGTGGTTATTTTGCTCCTCTGTGCATTCCTACTATGATATGCCACCATAGGTCCAAAGCATAGGAGCCAATCTATCATAGACTGAAGCCTCTAAAATTGTGAACCAAAATAAAGCTTTTCAACTCATTAGAAAAAAAAAATACTGAAATGCTTGCATACCACATTATTTATAAAGAACACAGCTACAAATGCTTGCCATTTGAACCCCCTATAGCCAGCATTTTGTTATTATTGACTGGACTTTGATATAAAAATAAAAACCAAAAAGCAAAACCTGACTTTTCTCTGAAATTCACATTCTAAGAATAATTCCTCTCAGCTTAGTGCTGAAATCAAAACAGAACCAAACATATTCCTAAGGCTACTGTACAAAAACAAGACCAGGCCTTAGTTTATTTTCAAACTCAGATGGTATCTTTCAAAGTAAATGCTCCAGACAAACAAACAATAGCCACATCTGCTATACTGATGAAAACTTTAGAAGCAGTTGAGAGCCTTTATTAATTTTCAATTGGAAATCAGATCATACAGTAGAGGAAAAATACAAATAGTCATAGCAGTCATTTGCATATTAATACAACATTACAAAATCCTAATTTGGAAAGGATAATTTAAAAAGTGAAAAAAAATATATCATCTTGTGTAGCTTCAAATGGCATACACTGATGCTTTCTCAATAGTTTCTTAATCTTAGTCAACAACAACTGAAAACAATAACAAAACAACAAAAAGAGGAAATGTTCAGTGGAGGACACAAACTCAGATGCTCTCTCGTAAATATTTTGCAAAGAGAACTCTTTGTTGTGGAAGTTTATGAAAACAACCTTAGAGCTGATTACAAACACACACCACACACCTCACAGGAGGCTGAATCCCATTGTTCAGGAATATGTAGTTAAGACTTCGCTGAACATTTTATTAATGTGTTGTTGAATCCATTCTGTTTGTACATCATTATCGATTTAAATGAATAGAAAAAGATAATTGTGTAAAATTGATGCAAACCACCTAAATACCTTCTTAGTTTATTAAAGTAACTATATCACTTGAATGTATGATTGCAGAGCAAACTCTAATTCTAGGTGTGATTTTCTTTCTATCACAAAAAAAAAAAAATTGGAAAACCGAATTAGCTTTTATTTTCAGAGATAAAGAACATGGTAGAACTCTGTAAAGGGTAATTTAATAGAGAAGTTTCAATATGCCAAACCGTAAGGAGCAACGGGGCATACATTTCTATCTTCATTTTACAGCAAAGCAATAACATGGTATTGCCTCTTATAGCCCTGGGTAGAATTTGTAAAGGCACATCTGATACCTGAATTCCTTCATATTGTTTTACAAAAAAAGACATTCATAATTGGATAGTACAAGTTACCTCAGATTGCTAAAAATATCAAATTGCAAATTTCATTGAAATGCCTTCATAGTAGTTTTTACTATTAACAACGATAAAAATAATGATCATTGTGCTTACAAAACTGAGCATGGCATTCTTGTGAAAACATCACAGAAATACAGTATAAATTTAAAGTGAAGATTTTAGATGCAATTTTATCTAGCAAGTTTTTCCCAAAGAGGCTTCATGGTGTCATGAACATAATCTCTGTGAATTCACTATGATCCAAAGTCAGGCCATTAGGGGTGCAGACTCAGAAAATTGCAAATAGAAGAACACTAAACACCATCCCATTTCTCAGTACAGGGTCATATTAGCAACAACAACAACAACAAAAATTGCCATTTCTAGCCCTCATACAAATTTATCAAGTCCCAGTGCAATTTGTATCTCTTTCACAAATACTGGAATATGACAAATATTTTATAAAAGATTTATTCATCTAACTAACTTATTCTTTCTTTACAGTAGAAGTATATGAAAGCCAATTAAAATCAGAAGGTAGCTTGGAGAACCCAATTCAGAACAGCATTAGAAGAACCAACTTTCAATAGCTAACAGCCTAAGAAATCCTGATATGGCCCTACCAGAAAGTACTTTTGTCTTGGGGACATGGCTGGGAGATGGGTTAGGAGACTACTGCATTGATCCTGCATTAGAGACTACTAAAATACTATTTTGTTCACCTTGAAATAAAGACTGTGCATTCTTCCCTGGATTGCTGTGTGAAGTACACCGAATTTTATTTTTCTATTTACTTAAACATTCCCTAACCTGTACTTTGAACAATTTGTCACAGCATCCTAGAAGATCAGAAATTAAGCTGAAATAAAGGCTTTGATAGTTTGTATTTTGACAGATAAAGCTCTGGCTTGCCTTTCTCTCCTTTTACAATGAATGTTCCTAAGGCATCTTCACCTGAGAGTAGACCTTGTATTGGTAATCAGAGGAAAAAAGATACTTCTTTGTACCCAGCGCATTAAAAAAACCACAATGAACAAAATAGACTTAGATGATGTTCAAAGTCATGGACTTGTTTGTAGGTTAGGCAGCCATAAGCAGGTGGGTAGTGGGAAGGGCTGTGAAGAGCAATAACTTATAAGGAGGAATTCAGACATATGCATCAAATTGAGTTCACAGGTTACAGGACTGGGGATAACAGGAAACTTTATCAAAGCAGGCAAGCATCTGGAGAATGGGAGCTGGGATGTCCAACTGTCCCCAAGCCATAGGTAATTATAACCCCTTATGGAGCTATTACTTTAAATATTAAAATCATGGGGAAACTTATTGAAGCAGACAAGCTTCAGACAACAGGACCTGGTGTGTCAGAAGCTCCCCTAGCCATAGTTAATTATAACCCATTAAGGGACTATAGTTCCCAGATCCTGCCATCACTACCTATTGTGACCTGGTTAATGCCACTCTCAGAAAGCCAATTTGCTGAGGGCTATTCAAAGGGGTAATGAATCCCTTAATGGGGTATGAGAAATTGAGGCATGAACAAGTGGACACAAAACCCTTAAAAACTCCCAACTCTGTCAGGGCCATGTTGACCATCTGAGGTGACCTATTCAGTCTGTTCTGAATGTCTATTCTCTTTCTTTAAAAAAAAATGTTGTTTTTAGATATACATGACAGTATAGTATATTTTGACATATTATACATTCATGAAGTACAACCCATTCCAACTAAGATCCCATTCTTGTGGTTGTACATGATATGGCATTACGCAGGTCATGCATTCATACATGAGCATAGGAAAGTTATGGCAAATTCATTCTACTGTCTTTCCTATTCCCATTCCTCTCTCCTTTCCTCCTTCCTTTCATTTCCTTTTGTCTAATACAGTGAACTTCTATATTTCTTTCCTTCCCTACCCTCTCTTGTTGTGGGTTAGCATCCATACATCAGAGGGAACATTTAGTCTTTTTTGTTTGTTTGTTTGTTTATTTGTTTTTTGGTACTCGTTTATTTCACTTAGCATGATATTCTCCACTGCCATTCATTTACTGGCAAATGCCATAATTTCATTCTTCTTTATAGCTGAGTGATATTCCATTGTTATATAAACCACATTTTCTTTATCCATTTATCTGTTGAAGGTCATCTAGTTTGGTTCCATAGTTTAGTTATTGTGAATTGACCTGTTGCAAACATTGATGTGGCTGTATCACTGTAGTATATTATTTTAAGTTCTTTGAGTATAAGATGAGTAGTGGGATAACTAGGTCAAATGGTGGTTCTATTCCAAGTTTTCTGAGAAATCTCCATACTGCTTTCCATAATGGTTACACTAATTTGCAGTCCCACCAGCTATGTATGAGTGTACCTTTTTCCCCACATCCTCGCCAACATTTATTGCTACTTGTATTCTTGATAACTGCCATTCTGACTGGAGTGAGATGGAATCTCTGTATAGTTTTGATTTGCATTTCTCTAATTGCTAGAGATGTTGAACATTTTTTCATATAATTTTTGACCTTTGTATTTCTTCTGTGAAGTGCCTGTTCAATTCCTTTGCCTATTTATTGATTGGGTTATTTGGATTTTTGGTGTTCACTCTTCCGTGCTACTGTGTGAAACTTGCATCAAATACTTCCTGCAAGATGGCAAGAACTGATGGCCATGCATTTTCATGGTTGCTGTCTTTACAAGTCTCCTTTGCATCAGGTTAACTACCACATGGACACACAAACTTCAGTATTGTTTTAAAAAGCATTCAAAAGGAATTTATGACCTCACCTGAATGTGTTAAGAAATGTACCCAATGTATACAACATCTTCCTATACAAAAAAAATGGTGAAATTGTTACAGGAAATAATAACCATTTAAACCTTCATCTCAATTTGCAGCAATAGTGAGATAATTAAAAGACATGGTATATTTTTCCCAGAGTGCATCCTTAAAATACAAAAATCAAATTCAATTTTAAGAAAATTAGTTAATGGTGTTCTTATTTATTATGTAGTACATTATGTAATTCAGTTTTCCAACTTAAAAAGTAAGGTACTAATATGTTCACCCAAGGTGAAAGTGAATATTAAGGAACATAAAACCAATCCATAGTTTTTATAAACTCAAACTAAATCTCAAAACTATTTCCGAAGAAAATGTTACTAGAATGATTGAAAAGACATGTGGGAAATATCATATCCATGCATCAGGGATAAAAAGATATCGGATCAAATAACACAGCAAGCTCTGCTGCTTTTGTCTTCTCAAAACAGCTTCAAACAAGACAATGAAGCTGAGAAATAGGAGCATATGAAAACATCAGGGAGATGGGGGTGGGGTGGATGGCAAAGAAAGATTCTCAGAATAGTTGCTAGGATAGTTTCCCCTTCCAAAATAAATGTAGATCTCTGAATGCCTCATGGATAGTACAGGTTCAACTTGAAAACATGAACAGCAAAGCTATCTGTCTGCTTAATAAAGAAGTGAACCATATGAAAAGGAAAAGTTAATTAGCATTCAACTAATAGGCACCAGGGCTTGAGCACTCCCAATTGAGCACTTTGAAAAAGTAAGTCTTCAACTCATTTAAATATGCTGGATGTTGAGCACCAGTTGAGCGCGTTCATAGCACATCCAGCACTTTTCTATGTGAATTCTTAGCCAGATTCCAATACCCCCAACCCACCCCTTGCCTACACAGCTGCTGATCATAAGGTGCTTTCCTGGTATGAAATTCCTTGGTCAATTAGAATACATTTTAGTCTTTCATCTTTTACATTTTAAGAGAATTAAGAAATAATAATAATTAGTGAGTATATGTCAGATTGGAGTTCATTTCTGCTAAAGAGATATTAGTTAAGCCAATTCCATCCCATAAGGGCTCAAATTAAATTTTGGAAATTAACAAACATGCTGAGAGCTGTGAGACTGTGCCGAAACTTTACTGTGGACATTATAAAGAATTTTCAATGGTTTATTCCTCCAGGTGTTAAAATCAGCCCAGAAATAAAGAAATCTGAGAATCGTGCCATACCTCAACCATGGCAATTGTGTCAAGATTCTCCCAGGGCAGGTTTTCATGAATAAAAAAGATAATGTTTTCATTCGATGCAAGACAATCATTTTCTTTCTGGTCTATATTTTGTTCAAATGAATGAAACAAACTATTAAGTATATATTGAGCACGAATTGTATGTAGGCAGTTTGTCAGATATGAATGAGGATATGACATTTACAATAAACCTGAACTCAATGTTTTTATCATTTTGTTGGGAGAAATATCTTAACCTATATTGCAATATGTTACTTTCTTTCCTAAAACTTAATATTCTTTTAGCTCATCCTTTCTTTAGTCCTTATATTTAAATTATAATATTTTATTGCAGGTATTGTTTTGAAATCAATTTAATTGTTTGTTTGCTTATGGAATGAGATGGGAATAAATAACTAAAGAGCAAGAGCCTGGAATCAGATTCTGCATGTAACAGTACTGAGATGTTAGTTCTAGGTGGTCCTGTCCAAGTCACCAGCTGATATTCCTAGCTCACAACATTCCAATGCTGGTTTCACATGTTTTTCTGCAAACAAACAAACAACAAAAGACAACCATCTACTTTTTCAGAGATAAAAACAGGATCTCTGGATCTTACAGTCTATACCAGTTGTGAACAGTTACTTCTCCAGTTGGATAATTAAAATATTACTACAAATAAATAAATATAATTACATCTCACCAGCTTTTTTACTCTTCCCTCAACTAAAAAATAAGGGAATTGGACTTGATTTTTAAAATATTGTTTCATTTAATCTCTTCATGGAAATTGTAGTAATTAGTCCAGAAGTGATCAAAACTCTAGGGAGGGGAGGAATCATTGTGAGGACAAGTTCTTACTTTCAGTTGTTTTGATAAATTGTGGTTAGCTTTTGGTTTAGCATTTTTTTAATTTAATCAATTTGAAAATCAAATTCCATGTTAGGCAAACATTCTTACTGAAGGATGGAAAGAAAGAATACAACTGGATGTACAGGGCTCAGTTCTTATTTAAACCAGTAACATCTAAAATTCTCAAAGTCAAGGAACTACAATTATTAATCTCTGGAGAAAAAAGTACTGCAAAAATTTACCACTTATTTAGAGATTGCTAAATATAATATATTGGATTGCACATGGTATATAATTTAAAGTTTAATTAATAAATAAATTGATTCATGAAATTTACAGTCTAATGAAGATAATAATTAGATTACTGGTAACAGATATATGAAATCTAAGACTCACAGACACATGTGACCATTACACAAAGCTATAAAAAATAAACCAGTCATTCATAGGGATATTTAAAAGTCCATATTGTCACATCCTTACTTTTTGCTTCCCTGGTTATTATCAGAATTCTTCTCCTTCACAGTATGAAGTAATTATGTCATTCAGAATGCATTAGCATTTTTAGGAATCCTTTTATGTTGGGACCTCCAGAATGGTTTCCACTGAGCCAGCTCAGCTATGTCAATTTAAGTCTGAAAAACTGTCCTGGTGGGTACACAGTAGTGTGTTTGCATTAGGAACTTATAATTATAAGAGAATGTTTCTGAACACTTGGGGGCTGACACCTTGAAGCCCTAGTTAGATACACGCATCCTCTGGGAGATATTGTCTGACCTCTAACCTCCCTGCATACTGTGTAAAATGGAGACCCCAAATTTAGTGTAGGTTCTAAGAATCCAGGTGGCAGCATTAATCTGAGATTATCGTATCAGGTTCCATATGTCTCAGTGCTAAACATCATAGAGAAAGGGGTTGTGATAAAAAAAATAGATAAAATATAAGATTGGCAGTGTTTTAGAACATGAAAAGAACACAATAAACTATTGTTTTTGACTCAAGTAAGGGAGCCATGCTGGTGAAATAAGGGTTAGTGTTGGGAAGCCTGGTAATGCTGTTGGGATGGAGGGGACATTTTGCTGTGGTCATGAGGCATGGGACAATATCAGTGTAGTTTGAAAATGACCTATGAATTTTCCCCCAAGTAGCACTCATCTCCAAGAAACATCTGGAGCATCTGGATCATTGACATAACAACCTCAATGCCAGAATCCTTGTGGAAAGGTGAAAGGAAATGTGGAGGGTTTGAAAAGCCTCAGGGATCTGGTGCTCACAGTTTAGAGAGAACCAGTGTTCCAAAAAGTTAGTGGGGATGCCAGGAAATAATTCCTTTATTCTTATTATCTTCAAAGATGAATATGCCTCAGGCAAATGGGCCAAGAAATGCAAATAGCTACCATTTGAAATGCAATTCAATAGGTGTGCTAATTGCAAACCTTCTTAGTTACTTATGCTGAACAGTTATTTATGTTGTTATTTATGGCATTAAAGATTTATCACCAAATTTCTATACTCTACCAATAGCAGTCATTCTGAATTTTAGACAAAGGTTTTTTAAACATAAATTTTATGTGTATAGCAGGCTGGCCTGCTAGGTTGATGTGTTTATTGTATAGTCTTAGTTTATTTTCAAACCCATCAACTTATCTTGAAAAACAACAGTGATAGAACAGAGGCTGGATAATTTAGAAATACCCTAAGGATTACAATATCAAAAACAGTTACAGGGATGTAAAACATGAATTCTACATATCACATCTAAGTTGCTCTTGAAACTGTGATTTCATTTCTTCCAAACATTTGTGAAATGTTTTGTTTGTAGTGACACTGAGCACTCAGGTCAGGTTCACTGAGACAGGGCCTGGGCCGTGCTGAGAAGTGGTATCAGGCTCTCCCAGAAATTGCAAACTTGTATTGCTAAGAAATATTTTGAGTCCCATACCCCTTTCTGGACCCAGTTTTTCAGTTCTGCAGCTCTTTTAGTGTTGCTCAGGACAGGTGGATTTTAGCAATTAGGGAGTCATTCTTGCCAGCTGTTTCCTCCACAAATACAATGTGGTGTTGAAGAATTTTATGAACCTCTTAAAGTGGCATATACATTATTCTTTTGTAGTGAAAGTACACATTCAGCATTTCTAGTGATTTTGTCACTCCAATAAGTACTATCTCATGAATCACTGGAATCCTAACAATTCCTTTCACTCCCAAACTCCTTCATGTCATAATACATTTCTTCAATTCTTTATCTGTCCATTTTCTCCTTCCTTTCTCCATAGTATATGAATATATACTACAACTAAATTTTATTTTTTTAGTCCAAACATCCTGTTTCTGTCAATGCTTTGGGCACAAATGACAAAAATCCACAATCTCAATTCCTCCATTATGAAAGATAAAATAGATTTTATAAAAGTTCACACATTATCCATATACATTATTTTATAGAAGTAGGCACACCAACTCCCTATGTTGTCCAGAGAGAAATGTTGGGATGACTTTTCACTTTCATTGAAGACCTGGGGAGGCAACACAATGTACTCTTTACTAATGATATACACTTGTTTTGCTATTACTTGCTGCATGACATGGGTTAGTTTCACAACCTATGCCTCAGTTTTCTTATCTGTAAAATGAAGCCCAACATTGTACCTAATAGGTTTTATGTGGTAACTAAAGGTGAAAGTATGTAAAACACACTTAGAGAAGTGTCTGACATGTAAGAAAAACTTCAAGTTTGTCATCACCTCTGGCAACTACTTTACAATATTAAAGCTATATCTATAATGTTTGAGTCAAATCATTTCTTGTTGCCAATTAGTTGTATTTATCAAATTGTGTATGATTCATTCCTTTTTCTTTTTCACTTATTTTGTGCTAAAAATTCCAGGCACACTGATTGACCCTTAGATGACATGTTAAGACCACAACATAACCTTCCTGATTTAATTCTCTTAGAAAGTTAAATGTTGGGCTGGGGTTGTAGCTCAGTCGTAGAGCACTTGCCTAGCATGTGTGAGGCACCACATAAAAAAATAAACAAATAAAATAAAGGTATTGTGTCCATCTACAATTAAAAAAATATTTAAAAAATAAAAAAAGTCAAATGTTACTTGCAAATCAGTTACACTATCAAAAACACATTTCATAACAAACATGTCAAAAAATAGTATATAACTTAGAAATTATTACCTAGCTAAAAAACAATAATATGCATATAATCTACTTAATCTAGAGAAATGAATATTTTTAATATTTCATCTCGGGGATGATGATATTCTTATTCTCATTTCACTAGATTTGTGGAAGATTATACACAATAACCTGTCTGGTAATTAGTAGTGTCAGACACATGAAAAGAACTCAACAATGCTTGTTAACTGTTACTAGGAGCAAAATGAAAAACAGTTTTCAAATGCCAGCAATGAAATTCCATGAGAATAAATCAAACAGTTGTAGATCAGACATTGTCAACCAGTTGGCATTTTATCTCCTGCCACACCTAGCACAGGTACTGCTGAGCTCTAGTGGGTGAAGGCATGGCCATATGACAATGTACAGGACATCTGCCTACAACAAAGACTTATGTGGTCCAAAGCTTCAGCAGAGCTGATGTCAAGATGAGAAGCCAGGGCTATGATGCCAGTTAGGCAGAACCTGAATCCAGATTCCATGTTCATTCTGCCATTATCCTCTGTCTCCTTTGATGTTCACAGTATTCACCTACTAATCTGTTATCACTTTCCTTTCTGACTTGGTATTCTAGAATTCTACTTCTAGATAGCCTGTGCTCCCTCTCCTCTCCTGCTCCATATATACCTTGTGAACGAACTTTCATCTCATCATCTCTATTCTACTTCTCTTCATTCATGGAAGAATACCCTTCAGACACATTGTTTTAAATCCAAATTATTAATTCTGAGTTTCAAGTATTAACTGTGTGAAATTTGTCAAAATCAAAATGGAATTGTTTGTTTCTATCCTAACAAAGAAATTAAATAAAGGCAAAATGTTATGAAGAATACTCACGTATGATCGCCTGGTAGTAACCATCACAAAAGATTAACAGAGCCAGAAAGGCTACCACAACTTTATGCAAAAAGTCCTTCTGCAAATACTTTGGATTAGACAAAAGGGAATGAAGGAAAGGGAGAGGAGATGGGAATAGGAAAGATAGTAGAATGAATTGGACATAACTTTTCTATGTTCAATATGAATACATGACCAGTGTAACTCCACATCACATATAACCACAAGAATGGGAAGTTATACTCCATGTATGTGTGATATGTCAAAACACATACTACTGTCATGTATAACTAAAAAGAACAAATTACAAAAAAAATTACAGTTTAGCCCCAGAATGAAACCACCCTTGTTATTAACCCTTATGGCCAAAGATTATTATTTCAAAATATTGTATGTAATCTTCCTAATTTTTGCCTTTAAAATTTCCCCCTTACTTCAATCTTTTTGAATACCCTTTTTTTTTACTAGAGCATATGTATTCCCATTGCAATGCTAAGCTATGCCCAAATAATTATTATTATTTTCTTTGGAGAATCTCTGATTTTTACTTAGGTTGACAGTTTAAATGCTGTCCTACCAAAGACAAAACAAAACAAAATAAAGAACAAAAAACAAACAAAAAACTCCCACCTGTTTAGGTAATTAGTATTTTAAATTGAATGTATGTACATGTTTATATAGTTTTACTACTTGATGAACAGCTCTAAATTTAATCTTCAACCCTCAAGCTACAAATTCAATATAAACAGGTTTTGCTAGAAAAATCAAATGAATCTTTTTAATGTTCTCCATTCAGGCAGTTGATTTTCATTTTATTTATCTGTATTACACTCAGAAAAACGTCTGAATAGAATTCTAACCTAGGGGACTAGCTAACTCTTCAACAAACTTTCAGGAGTGGCAATACCTTAATATCTGCTCTTCTACACATCTAAAATATTGATTGTGTCAGTAAGCACTTAATGGATTGATTAAGTTCTAGGAGATGGAGTCAGAGTAACCCAGCTTGGCAAATGGCTTTTGACTCCTGTGCTAACTAAGATCCATTTGCCATGGCTGCCCAGTATGGCAGGACAGAATAGAGTATTCTACACTTCTTTCTGCAAATAGAAGTTATGGAACTTTAGAATATATTTACTATATTTTACATATTAAGAAAATTTACAAGAAACTAACAAATTGCTAATTTGCTATTTGCAACAAACATATCTCTGTTTGCCTAGAATTCACCTACTCACCATTTTCCTGACTTCAAGAGATAGTACTGAAAGTGCAGGAAACACAAGAAGATGCATAATTTTGAAGACTTTTTTTGACTCAGATCATGATGAGTCCTGATGAATTGTGCCTGACAGGCTACCAAGAATGTCACTCTATGTTGGCACACTCTTGCCTTCCAGGGCTGCTGTCTTCACATTTGAACATTACCAAATTCCAATCTTCAAATTCATCATTAGGTCTATTCAAACTACTTCCTTTTTTTTTGATACAATTTCATGGAGAGAAAACCCAAGAAAAATGTAGTTGCCCTTGGATTCATTCACATTCTAGACTTGCCTTGATAAGACTATAGCATATTATGTTAAGACTCTGAAAACAGCCAAGATTTCTCAGTTATACTGCAACAAATAAACTTTTAATAGGGATGATATAGATACAAGAAATGTAGTTATTTGTCTGAAGAATTTATTTGATTAGGTGGTAGATAACAATTTTGTTTTCTTTACTCCTCAAAGGAATTGAGAATAATTTAACTGTTTCCATTCTGATGATTTTATTCTTTTGCACATTTATTCCATTCTCCTTATTAGTATATATCCTTTGCAGTATAGAATCATGTATCATTCATTATTGTATTCCTACAATACTTCCTACACTGACTTGCACATATTTAAACTTGCACATATTTAAATGAATGAATGAAAGTGAATAATAAGTTAGAAAATATTTCAATTTCTATGTCTTTAAAGTTGAAACAAAGTAAATTTATATTTTAAATAACACTACACAACTTTCACTTATTTTCAAATATTTTCTCATTTGTAGTAATAAATAGAATGGAATCAAAGTGTTTCACATATGTAGTAATGCAAAATAAAGGGAAAACTAGCATAATAGATGCTACAAAGTCCCCCCCAAAAAAACATTAAATGACATGTAGACTCCTTGGGAGATATTCATATCAAACTGTCCGACAATATCAGCATCCCATCAGTGGAGGTGATGTCTGATTTGCAATTTTAGACTCATCAGAACCTTGTTCTTTGCTCAGTTTCCATGTTGAGGGAGGCATTCTGAGGATTGAACTGAGTTCCAGTCAGAAAAGCAGAACCTGAATCCTCTTCAGGCCTCATTATCAAGACCTGTTGTACACAGTTTGGGTCAAATCAAAAGCAAAATAAATTTGATAATTTTTTATTAAAGAAAAAATTCCACAGGTGTGGATTAGCTAGGACCCTTTAAAGTTCAATATAAGTTTACTGAGCTAAGGTGAAAACTTGATTCAAGAATGGTTCAATTATAATTGAAAATTGTGATGTAGAAAAATGTAATTAAGTCATGAATAAATCAATGCCTGTTTGAAGTTTACTTTTTATTAAACCCAGTTAAATTAAAGTTCTTTCTTTTAGAATTTTATGTGACTCTAAAAACCTTATCTATATGGAGTCATTGAGTTTTAGGGTGACTGGCCAATAGCTGCTCCTTGATGACCTGACTATTGGGTCTTTGGAAAGAGTTACAACTTATACTGTAATTAATCCAGTACCATTAATTTTTGTGATCACGAGGTCATGGGAATTTTCTTATTTCAATGATTTTCTGAACAGAGTCCTTCATTTTCTCTTAAAGTCATGTGCTTCATATTTGAGGAAAAAAAATATGACCTAGGCACATATGCAGCACAGGAATAATAAATCTATTCTTTCAAATACACAGCAGCTCCCATTTTATGAACTGGTGGTAGAAAATTCCAATATTTTTTTCCAAGCAGAGACACATGACCTCCATATGGGAAATAAAATGTATCTTTTCCTCCATTTCCCATCATGCAAAACAATCAATTTCAGATCAACTTCATAATTAAATGTAAACATATTTTACATTTTGCATCTAAAATAAAACAAATTTCTAAATAGAACACGAGTATATCTTCATGATCTTTGAGTAGGAAGCTTTTACTTTAAAAATAGACAAAATACAAACTATAAAGGAAAACAAATTAATAACTTGGGCTACATTTGAAATGAGAACTTTCATTCACCAAAATTCACTGTTTTCAGGGTGAAAAGACAGAGTTGGAGATGCTATTTAAAATAGACTCTTATCCATTATATATACAAATATACAATGGCTTAGATCGAGGCTAAGGGGGCTGCCCAGTTGGGTGCTGGAAAGGGAGATGCTGAACACTGAGGGCACCAGTTTATGTCCCTGTAAGGACCCCAGCCAGTGCCCTTGATGGGCTGGGTATCTGGCAGTGTTCCTAGCTAATGGGGATGAGGGACTTGATGTCACTTGAGAGATACCAGCCTTTTCTCAGTCCTACCTCTGGATGCTGTCTCCTGTTTGGGAAGTGCAGGTACTGAATGGTGATGGGGCTGTCCCTGGACCTCCCTGCCATTCCAAGCACCCAGCACTACCAAGCCCAGATTAGTGCTTGGGCAGGAGGCACAGAGGACTAAACCCAGGCTGGTGTTGGCCACCTCTATGAGGGATGGAATACAGCAGGCTGGGAGGCATGCCATGCTCTGACCTTCTAACAAATCATGAGGGGGGAAAAATGTAAGCTGAACATGCACTTCCTAAAAGTCAAATCCAAAAAGCCAATAAATATACCAAAACCATTCATCAGGAATATGCAAATTAAAAAGAAAATCTGAATCAAATACATATCTGCCATCATAAATAAGACAAAATAACAAGTGTTGGTGAGGAACTGGAATATTAGAACACTTTTAGTTGCCACCAGTAAGAGTCAAGTTGGAGTGACATTTCAGAAAACTAGCAGTATCGGTGTGAACATATGACATGTCTTATATATACTTCTCCAGCTAGTAATTCTATATTTAGGTACACACCACAGAGAAATAAATACATATGCAAAAAAAAGTATGAAGAATCATTATTCGTAAAAGATAAACTTGGAAAAACCAACAACAGAAGTTGCATAAACTGTGGCATATAGATACAATGAAATACTTTGAAGCAATCAGAATGAATGAATTTTTCATACATACTTTATGGGAGAATCTCATAGATATAGTGCTGAGTAGAAGAAAGGAGTCAAAAAAATATATACTAAATGATTCTTTTTTAATTTTTAAAATTTGTTCTAATTAGTTATACATGACAGTAGAATGCATTTTGAAACATCATATATACATGGAGTATAACTTCTCATTCTTCTGGTTGTACATAATGTAGAGTTACACGGGTCATATAATCATATATGCACAAAGGGTAATACTGTTCGATTCATTCTATTGTCATTCCTACTTCCACACTCCCACCCCTCCTTTGACTCCCCTCTGTCTAATCCAAAGTACCTCTATCATCACCCCCCCACACTTATTGTGAATTAGAATTGGCATATCAGAAAAAATATATTTGGCCTTTGGTTCTTTGGGATTGGCTTATTTTGCCTAGCATAATATTCTCCAGTTCCATCCATTTACTGGCAAATGCCATAATTTCATTCTTCTTTAAGACTGAATAATATTTCATTCATTGTGTGTGTGTGTGTGTATATATATATATATATATATATATATATATATATACACAAAATTTCTCTTAAATGATTCTTTTCATATAAAGTTTAACATCAAATACTAGTTTATTGCCTGCCACATCCAGCACAGCGGTAGAATGATTAATCATGCAGGCAGTAATCTGGATTGAGAAAATTAATCAGAAATTATAGAAATATTTTAAAGATAAATTTATTAATTAAAGTGGGAACAGTGGGTGACCAGCCCTGGATAGAAGTGGATCTGACAACAAAATGGATGGAGCCCGAGTAGTCATTTATGTGGATTGGCACACTAAAAGGATTCAGTGAGGAGCTTCTACAGGAAAACAGGATGACTGTGGTGAGAAAAAGTTCTTTGGGGCTTGGCAGGTTACATCCATTTCCAGGTGGCTGCATTTGAACCTATGGCTGTGAGGTAAGGCAGGGTGTCAGCATAATCTGGGCCTTCTCAAACCAAGGAATTCACCCAGGACTTCCCAGAAAAGTAGCCTTCTTGCCTTACAACGACTCAAACAGACCCATAATTCATACATGGCTTCCAACACTAGTTTATTGTGTTAGAAGCCATAATGCCCTTGACAAGGATCATAGCTACGGGGTGTGTAGGAGGAACATGTGGGAATAATAGTTATGTTCTCTTTCTCAGTCTTAATTTGGGTTGTAAATAACATTGTTGAGTTGTAAATGCTTATAATTTATTCTATTATTTATGAATGTTTTATTTAAAAATATACTTTAAATACATAGCAGTCATTTATTAACACAGTATGATCAGAGAGATTTTCATGCAATGGATATATTTTGGAAAAAAAATTCTTATCATATTTTCCTTTTAAAAATACCATTATAATAGCTTCATCTTTAAAACTGTACATTGCTTAATGTCCCCAGGTAATTCCATTTAGAGAAAAAATATGTTATTTAAATAACTATTATAGTCATCTGATGAGGAGGACTCTTTCTAAATCTGTTGAGACAAGTTACTTTCACTTAGATGTTAAACTTTCCCAGAGGATTATTTATGGGAACTGCTAAAGTAGTTGAAGAAAGTAACATTGTCTTTCTGTTCTTTGACAGTATCAAATTTTATTCTTTCTGAACCTAGGATATGGTACAATAGAATAAAAACTAACTCATCCGGTAGGTGTAAGGGATAAGAGACATTACTCTTTTTATTGTGAAGTAAAAGGATCTCATGTAAAAGTGGGGTTCCTTCCTAAAAATTTGAAGAGAAAATCCTACATTAGAAATGATAGTCATTGTCATGCAAATACTAAACCTCCCTGTTTTCAAATAATTGATATATCTTATTTGACCTGAAAACTAGAAAACCCTGGCCAAAATATTCTTATTTAAGTAGGAATTGTATATTCTTTCTGGAAAGAATATAACTTACACAACAACAAATGAAACACTATTCCTATACAAAAACTTGTTCTTTCAAAATTTCATTCCAATTCATACTTAAAACAAAACCATGTAAACACTCTTATTTCACTATATTCATTTCAAGGACACTCACACTTACACTGTGACAATTTTCTGCAGATATCACAGCAGGTTGATTTACTCAGCTGTTCATAACTGCAGTATTTTTATTAAAGCTCTGAAACTCTTAAATAAGAGGTGGAGCACTAACTGTAGATATTTAATGTATTGAATTTCTGAGACTTCAAAGGAAACATAATTAACTCAATGCCACATAATTGCTCCAGGGACAGGAAAATAAAGATGCAAACAGAACTGATATGCCTATTTTTCCCCTCAGCAATTAAATAACAATGGTAAGTGAGCAATTTCTTCTTTAAAACTCATTTTTTTGACTTTTATTATTTCCTTTGAACATTACAATAACTTTTCACACCAACTTATGAAGTATAGTGAGCAGTAAAGTTAGGAGATCTACTATTGCCCTCATTGACCAGCATCTCTCCCCTCTGCCTCTCCTTGTCTTAGGTGTTTACTCAACTGGGTTGTCTTTCTGCCCTCCTCATAACCTTTTGTTCCTCTATCTTTCCCATTATCCCAATCCATCCATGTCCTTCAAGCTTCATTTGTCTCTCTATCCATCATAAACTCCATGGTAAAGTAATTTCTACAAATACTTCTCTTAGAATCTGACAATCATGAACCACTTTGACCCCCTGAAAACTTATGTTTACCAGTTTTAAAGTCTGGTACACCAACCATTCCTACCATCTACTATGGGTACCAACTGCAGAAGTGTTGAACATTGCTAGAAAGAGTTACAGAACAGTATTGATTAGATCCTGACAGGCCTTTAATTTTCTCAACAGTCAACATAGAATTGACCAAAATGTTACATGTTGTATATTCTGACTGAAAATGTTATGATTTCATATTAGTTCTTAAAAAGTATAAAAATTGTTTTTAAAAGTCTTTTATGTTTCTTTAATTTTAATCTCTAAAAATCTGGGAAAAAAATTTTTTTGGAACTTTCAACTCAAGAAGGTCAAAAGGGATTATTCTTAGGCTGGGGTTGGGCCTTAGTGTCAGAGTGCTTGCCTAGCATGTGTGAGGCACTGGGTTTGATTTTCAGCACCACATAAAAATAAACAAATAAAATAAAGGCATTCTGTCCATCTACAACTACAAAAACAATAAAAAATAAAAGGGATGACTCTCAAAATCCCATTAAAATATGCAGTGAATGGATATATAAAGCAATGACCATGAGGAAAAAGAAAGGGGCCATAGAAAGGCATTTTAAAATAAATTACTGTAAAACAAAAAGCAGAGATTGCAATGATACGTAATGAAACATGTGTGAGGAGCCGTAGATTATATATCATCATAGGGGGCAGCAGCTAAGTACATAGACCTCTATCCAAGCTCTACAAGTCTTGGTACTTAGAACTGTCAGGCCCAACACAGAGTAGAAATGAGCTGAGGATGTGAAAATTCTGAGAATACAGTTGATTTTTGTCCTTTGCAGAGCTAATATTCTATAAAATTCCCTGTGACTGAATTCGTGAATACTATAGTATTGTTCATTGGGGAAATACCAATTGTGGTTCCTGTAGATCTCTAATTCTGTACATTTCTACTTAAAGTTACTTTATTATATTTTGTTATTTATTAACATTGAACGCAGTCAAAGGTCCTATAAGTCACGCCTGAATAATGCTTATCTAACAGCCCCTTTCTCTGTAAGGCACATGAAAGTTTTTTTGTGTCTTTAGGGAAACTGTGTAGCACTTCAGCAGTTTTTAGGGCATTTTAGGTAGCAAAATCACACACACGCACAGGCACAAAAATTTTAAAAAATAGCCCAAAATAGACGGGGAAGGCTGTTTATTTACAGTATGAGAATTGAAACAAGAATGGAGAGGGTGGCTTTTGACCTTATCTGGGAATATGGTCTGTTGGAGAACTCAAATTTTTGCAACTCTGAAAATAAGTGACCACAAAATCACCACAAAATCACCCTAAGTATTGATTTTTGAGTTATACATAAATTTTAGTGACTAGGGAAATTGCTAAATATGGAATTAGTGAATAAGGAGGATGTATGTTGATTCTCTTGGGGACTTCTCACACACTGTCATGTGCAAAATGTCCCTGAAAGTGACAGTTTGTTCTTATGCCCAAAACAAACAAACAAACAAACTTAAATTGTCTTAAAGAAATAGGTGTAGTTGGACTTTCTGGGGGCAACTAACGTTAGCATTGTAATGTAGAGCTAAGATAGCACAATCACACACATGCAAAATCTAGTATCGCCTCCTATAAAATGTAAATGTTCTGTCTGCTCAATTTAAATGATTGAGAGCCAGAGTACAATGAAGCAATGCTATCAATGTTATGAGGTAAATGATTTTTAATCTAGGAATTTATAATTAGCCAAGTTATTCATCAAGGATGAAGTGAGAATAAAATACACATTCATAAATGAAAAGCATGATAAATTAAATCTCCCACACACTCTCTCTTAAAAAGTTACTTGAAGATAGTCCCCGGAAAAAAAGGAAACTAAAAAACTATCACACATGGATCCAAGAATTTGTTGCTCTGACCCATAAATTTTTCAGATATAAAGGAAATGCCAGAAAAACAGCAGAAAGAATGGGCTCTGAGAAGGAAGGACTCTGTGAAGAAATCAGGGAATTTTATTTGCTCAGAAAGATAAGAATTCAAAATTTAAGCAACGGATAAAGATGAAATGATGAAAAAGTAAAAAAAATAATAATAATTCAAATGAAAATTCTAAAGGTGAGAAAAACATCAACATAATCAAACCTTAATATTTTATTATGTCATGAAAATATTAATAGTGATAAAAAATAGTACATTGGTGGATTTTTTTTCTTATAGAATCGACTTTTAGCTAAGATATGAAAGTTTTATTTATGGTTACCAAATAAAAGATATGTGTTTCGCGCACACTATATATAAAAGTAAAACTGTGAATCATGGAAGTTGGGAGGGGAAAGTAGAATTGTGAAAAACATCTTTGTACATACTATTCTGTCTCTAGTAGGTAGTACATGAATCAAGATATGCTGGTGTTACTTGATGTTTTTTAAAATTGTTGTAACTGTTGAGAGGAGTTAATATGGATGAAGTAGATGAACTAATATTTCATTTAACATGTCAGAAAAGAAACAGGAAAAAAAATAAAATAGTAAATCAATGAATAATATACACCAGAGTAAGGAAAAGTAGAAAAAAAATTAAAGAGCTAATGGAATATTATATAAACACTAAAATTATCAGGGGCACTTTATATATGTCAATGGGAAAATCTCCTATGTTAAAAAAATCCAGAAGGAGAATTTATACCTACTATGCTATAATTTCTGTAAAAAAGACTACAAAAGCGTGTGTGCATGTATGTGTGTGTGTGTGTGTGTGTGTGTGTTGTATACCTGAAATTCACAGGAGACATATTATATGCTTCATGAGAAGAAAAACACGTGTTTGAGGAGTGGTGGCAAGAAGTGATCCTTTTAAAACTTTAAAGCTTTAAACTATGTGAATGCACAGAATATTCAAAAGCAAATGCAATTAAAATAAAAAATAAGTAATTAAAAAAAAACAATTAGAGGTAGAAAGAAAAGAATTGAGTGAGGAACTTTTTATCAAAAAGCTTTGTTTGAATTAGATTTTTTACCTCTGTCAACATATTACATATGCGTACAAATATACATAGTCTGAATTGCAGTTTACCCCATTGCCTGCCTGATGAATTCTTATTCCCTTTTCAAGATTCTGGAGAAAAAACTTCTCTGTGAAACTTGTCCTAACCATGTCAACCTTTCAGCAGAGTCAGTTTTCTTACCAGATTCTAGGAATACCATCTACCCATCAGTAGGACAGCGTTTTTCTTTTACATTTTATTATTTAGTTATATGACTGCCTCTTCCACTGCACTGAGCAATTCTCTAGGTCAGGTACTATTTTTCTTTGTGTCTGTAGAACCTGAGTGCATTCTTTTGAATTCAGAGCTGCCTGCTGTTTCTGTGAACTGCTTCTAGCAGAGATAGGGTCAGCCTGTTCCCTGAGCAGGGGAAGGACTCCTAGGACCCACAGGAAAGCAGAAACAAGCTGGACAATGTCTGAAAACAGCTCATTGAGAAACAGGAAGCACCATGCAGATCAGAAAAGTATAGCTTGATGTGGAGGTGGCTCACATTCTTTTTGTCATTCCTATATCACTGTGTGAGATAACTGTTGTTTTAGTTAGATATTTTGTTTGTTTGTTTGTTTGTTTGTTTTGGGGTCTCTCTGACCAAAACACCTGACAAAACAATTTAGAGGAGAAAGTTTATTTGGAGCCTGTGGTTTCTGAGGTCTTAGCCCACAGATGGCCAATTCCATTGTTCTGGGCCCAAAATGAGGCAGAACATCATGAGAAAAGGACCCAGTGGAAAAAAGCTACTCAGTTCATGGCAGCCTTAGGAAGTGATGAGTGGGGTCGGGGGGTCACAGAGAAGATTCATGCTTCCGGCATGCACCCCAGTGACCCATCTCCTCTGGCCATGCCCCACCTTCCTTCAGTTACCACCCAGTCATTCCATTCAAAGTAGTATGGACTGACTAGGTTATAGCTCTCATAATCTAATCATTTCACCTCTGAATATTCCTGCATTCAAAGAAGCTTAAATATCTAATATTTA
Source organism: Marmota marmota marmota (assembly GCF_001458135.2). Taxonomy (NCBI): domain Eukaryota; kingdom Metazoa; phylum Chordata; class Mammalia; order Rodentia; family Sciuridae; genus Marmota; species Marmota marmota. Next base: position 24,460,208 of record NW_026000057.1, on the reverse strand, counting down.
AATCATAGTAACTGTGGAATAAATTTGTTCACAGCTTGGAGACAAAAATTAGTGATTATAAAGACAAGTTACTAGGGGAAAAATGGTGACTGAATAGAGGAAAGCAGAAAAGTCTCTCAAGAAAAATCACATACATAGATGTTATGTGTTTGGGAACAAAAATGGAAGCAATAACTTGTTAGAAGTATTTGAGAGTCTAGGAAAGGGGGCCAAAATAAGAATACAAGTCAAAATCATATTGGTTGAAATTGATTATGAGATATATAAGGATGGTCAAAGAAAATAAATTTTTACAAGTCTGAAATAATTTCATCTACCTTTGAAATAGTAATTCTAGATTATTGGTCATAGGTAGTCCTTCCCTGGCAGAGTTTCACAAATTCTACCACCAGAGTCTTATCAATGTTCCCTCTTCATTCTACAATTACACTTTTTAACTGCTTGGTATATCATGGTCTATATAAAATGGCTCAACAATTTCTTTCCTAAAAATGAGCCATTTTTTCTGTTGCTGGTATTCAACATATAGGTTTTTTTTTTTTTTAATTATCCTAATTTGTCTTTACTTTCATTACCAAACCTCTAAACAGAGTGTTCAGCACACCCACCTTCATCCATTACTTCCCTGGCCCTTTGTAATCTTGCTCCATCACTTTCCCCTATGCTTGTGTTCCTGATTTTCCTGCTTCTTGGGTTGTATTCCTCTCCTTTCTATGCCTAATCCAATTCCATATGTCTTTTAATGCTCAACTCAAGCCGCACCTCCTTTGGGACCCAAGCTCCTTCCTCAATAATTCCACAATCACACACTTTACCACTGAAACTGGATCTGAGGTGGTTCCACACTACTACAGGTGGCCCTGTAGCTCGAGATGGATGTGAGACCTGCCGTTACTGCATCCTATAATGCTGACATTCTATTTCCTTCCCTGGTACCAGACTAGAAACCTGAAGAGAGGTACTGGATCTTCATAAGCATTGCTATAGCCTAGCACAGGATGCAGGTTAAACTGGACAATAAATCAATCTTTATTGCTTTTAAAAACCTGACATCTCTAACCCTGATCTTTCTCCTGAACTCAAGTTGTGCACTTGCAACCACCCTTTTTGAGAACTATGATTAAGCACACAGGCTCTGGAGACAGACTACTTGGAATCATTTCCAGAACTACCTCTTATTAGTTGTTTTATCTTGACTAATTAATTAACATTTGAGTGCCTAATCTATAATAAACCACGGATAATGACAATACCAATTCAAAGGTTTTTGTATGAGAATGAAATGAGTTTATTGTTTATAAAAACCTTAGAAATTGGGGCTGGGGATTTGGCTCAAGCAGTAGCGCGCTCGCCTGGCATGCTTGCGGCCCGGGTACGAACCTTAGCACCACATACAAACAAAGATGTTGTGTCCGCCAAAAACTGAAAAATAAATATTGAAATTCTCTCTCTCTCTCTCTCTCTCTCTCTCTCAAAAATAAAATAAAATAAATAAAAACCTTAGAAATTAATAAGTAGGGAAAAAAACAGTAAATAGTAAGAGGAGTTAGGAACAAAATTGTTAAAATACAGTTATAATCACCTGGGTAGGACACTTTGGCTCAAACACCATATGTTTCAAATTGAACTCTAAATCCTTCCCCTGTGAGCAAATAAGGTTATTTGCTCATAACCAAGAATGACATCTGTTACGGGTTAAATTATTGTTTTCATTGCCGTCTACCATGCAGAATTCACATGCTGAAATCCTAACACTCAGTATTTAGAATTTGACTCTGTTTGGATATAAGACCTTTAAAGAGGTAATCAAGTGAAAATGAGGTCATTAGGGTGAGCCCTAATCCAAAATGACTGGTGTCATTTCAAAGAGGAAGTTTAGACAGACATGCAGATGGAAGATGATGTGAAGAGACTTAAGGAGAAGAAAGCCATCTACCAGCCAGAGAGAGAGGGTCAGGGGCGGTCCGGAACATCTCCTTCCCTCAGAGTTCTGAGAAAGAACTAACTTAGTTAATATCTTGATTTCGGATTTCTAGCTTCCAGAACTGGGAGACAATAATTTTCTGTTGTTTGAGACACCTGGTTAGTAGTTTTGTAATAGAAGCTCTAGCAAACTAGTACTATACCATCATCTCCTGGAATCCAGGTTAAAAATTCTACATTCTCTGATTTTTCCATTTCCTGGCCACTTGAACTCTTGAAAGTCTGCCCCTGAGTGACTCTCACTCCTATGGACTTGTGTCCCACAACCATCAGTTCCATCTTCTCTGTCTGAAAGAGAACCATTCCACCTCATGGCTCCCCAACTGTCAGTTCTCAATAGGAAAGTCTGAGCATGCCATCCCCCATTCTCAGCCCATTGCTTCTAAATGTTCACCAAAGAGAGATCAACTGTTGCCCTGGCACTCCAGGGCCTTTGCCATCTGGGGTAAGTCCTCATTTCACACAGTATATACCACTGCTCTTCCTCATTCATCCCGCTATTAACCTATACAAAACTTTACTGTGAGCATACAATGAAGGGGTGTGTCTGCTCATCTTGACATAATTTTCACATTAGCAGGTACTTTTTGTCCATTTTTTCCCCTAGACAAAGTGATCTAGAAGTTTCTATCTCTTGAGTATCTGCTAACTGCCAGGTCTCTCCCTGCCCACCACCACTTTTTAAGATATTCCATAGGATATCTTATTAATCTACATTATTCTCTTAATATGCTTAAATCAATCTTACTCTCATTTTACTGAGGACAAGATGGAGACTCAGAAATATTAAGTAATTTTTCCATGATTCATAACAAGAATGGAACTGAGATGGACTTACACTTGTCTTGTTATAACACTTTTGTGAACTCCTACGCAAGACACAAAGTGAATGAAGTCTTCTCTGGTGACCACTAATGTTGCTACTTCATTTACTGCAGTTTTTCCATTTTGATTTATATTACATCTCTTCATATTTGCTTTTAATATTCTAGAATATTTTGTGTTTATTGAAAGAATCAACTCTGAAACTAAAAGTGTTCTTTCTATTGTGGAAAAATCTAATGTTTGATGATATTGTTATTTTCTAAACTCAAAATGTTAAAGTTCTATATTTATCCATAACTGCATAACAACATTCTGTGTTAAAATAAAAAATTGATATTACTGATAGTTTCCATAAGGTTTACCATTCTGTGATTTATACTTTGCTTCAAGATTCTTGAAAACAATTCTATTACAGAGCATCAAAGAATTTCTAACACTTCTTAATTTATAGCAGGATTTAGAAGCTAAAGAAACCATAGGGCTGAAGTGAGGAAAAAAGTATGAACAAAATAAAGTCACCAAACTTAGAAACACGATGTGACACATGAATGTCATGATCAGTTCTATTACTAGACAAAATTAAAATGGAAGTAAGGCTAAAATGGCTTGATAATAGTCCTTTGCAAGATAATCACAAGCATTTCAGAATAAAGAGACGTAACAGCAATCACTGGAAAGTCCTGTATTTTTACAGAGCTTTAAATCTTCTAACCAAATTAGCAGCCACAGTTAAAAAGTTGAAGATGTGGCATGATAAAATGTGCATTGGTCATCACTTTGCTTAGTTTCATGCAGTTTTAATTACTTGTCTTCCTGCAGAGTTCCCAGAGCAAAAGTAAGTCTGTTATATATTTTTTTAAGTAATCATGTTTAGGCAATCACATTCTATTCAAGTAAATCTTTTCTCAGAAGTAAAATTTTAACTTGCAAATTTAAGTATTAGTTAGCTGTACCCTTGTGAATTCATTTGTTACCTTGATAGATCTATTCAGGTCAACAGCACTTTTCAACCCTCATAAGACTTCTTAAAATTGTCCTGGCTTTGTGCCTAAATATACATAAATACAAACATTCTCAGCAATTAACTGGACAGTATGGGGTAAATGTGATGTGCAAAGAATTTGCTGTGTTTCTTCCATTAGTGTTAATGAGAGTTGAGCAGTTAATTCCCTCACCCTGCTCTTAACTTTCACTCCTCTGCAGGGCTCATTCCAAAGTATTTAGTTTTTCCACCATACCCCAACTGCATGATGATTTTTACTTACCTCACTAATGAAGGACTTGGCTGTGGCAGGATTCATAACAAGGATGGCTCTCCTAAGAGTGTCTCGATAGCGATTCAATTCCTCTATCCTCATGGTATCAAAGAGAGTGGTGATCATTTTATTGATGTTGTTTTCTACCTTTTGAAGTGCAACGTCCATTCCTTGCTGAGACACTTTGTCCAAAAACTCTTGTATTCCACGGATATCTAGGAATATTAAAAGCCCATCAAAGTGTGACTTACAACACAGAAGGGAATCAAAAGCTATTTCACTAATATCAGAATAGTTTATTGTTCCACATTACATGGGCTGTCTAAATTACTGAGTATCTGATGGAATTGTCAAATATGTTTGTGGTTTGACCCCATAGACTGTGTGTCAAAAATGTAATTATTTTAAAAATGGATTTATATCTATCCACTTAGCATTCTAAACTATCTTGACTCTGAAAAGTGTGGGCATAGAATGGATGGAGGTAGAGAGAAATTTCCTTTACTAAAGTATGGAAGAAATAAAGTAACTCTCTATTTTACATGGCATTAAAAAATGGTATGAATATCACTGATGACAGATGAATATGAATCAAGGTTACCAGTGTTTCTTAAAATAAATAATAATATCATTAAATTGACATTTATAATCTAAATAAATAGCAACAGTGTTTTAAGAAATTGTCTTTAAACCATATTAGGTCACTTGGACCACAAGTAAAGTATCTGCATTTTGGTCTATTTTATCAGTACTACCTCCTTAGCTTAAATTTGAAAAACCTGGTAGGGTATACTTTTCTTTGTAAGAGTATAAAGAATACACCATGTATGTAAAACAAATTTTAAAATACATTTTAGCATTTAAGAAAACATTATATATGGTATCAATTTTAAATGAATCTATAAAATATTCACACATCCATTCCAAAATAAGGAAAGTTCTGAAAAGTTACCAATAAGTCCAGTGTTTACTTCACATTCAAATAAGGAAAGTAAAATACAGTCTAAATAAAGAAATTAAAAATGTACACTTGGATATATATTTTACATACCAATAAGTATCTGCATGTTATCAATATTTCTTTCTAGTGCCCCTTTAGATGTTTATAGTAGAGATTTAAAGTGCTAAATATGATTGGAAAGTGTACTAGGCACAAAATCTTAACTTACAAGGTAATAAGTCCAGGCTATAAAAAAGTTTAAAGGAAAAATAATTAGCAAAAGTAAGAAACAAATAGGATTTAGGAACATATTATGAATAGACTGTATCTTAAAATCCCTAATTGAGTGTATCTTAAGCCTCTCAAGGGGAATAATTAATACAAAAACATTAAATAAGCCCAAAGAACCAGAAATAGCTGTAAAATTAGAAACTGACAGGTAACAAAATTTTACATTTGCAAAGTTTCAAATTAATAAAAAACTTTTATTTCTTCTTATGGTTGCTTTTATTTTTTTAAATAAATAGGCTATATTCACTTGTATGATGACTCACAGTCTTCAGAATAGACATCCTGTATAAATTCTACCTTACATTCCTCATTCCTAATACATTAGAAACCCAAGCATTGAAGCAGGTTAAAAGGACAAAAGGTTCAGCTAGAGCAGAACAAGAGATAGAAGAGATGGAATATCAAAGGTATTGTATGCTCATTAAATATTCAACTTAGAAAGTCCTTAAAGGTGTAAAACATTGGCACATGGATTAAATAAAGGATTAGTTCTAATGGAACTTGGTAGCCACAGGCAGAAGTATTACATCAGGACTTGAACACACTCAACATGTATTTTCTACCTTTGGTGTGAATATCCTTTGAATATTTAAATTGGCAAGTATGTGTGTATACGAAATCCAGTGTAGAGTCTAACACATGACAGGACAGTTCCTATTATCAATAACAGCACATTAACTGTTATGCTTCTCCACACATTAACTGACTATGCTTCTCCCACCCATAATGCAGTTGCCTCAAATCAACTGATCGCTTGCTAACCCAAAAAAGCAAGTATGAAATCCAAGGTAGCTTTTGGGATGCAGTTGTTAAGCAGTAATAGTTTTGCTTATAAGAGAGGAGAGTGACACTAAATACTCATGATAAGTAGCAATTGGTAAGTGCAATGAGAGAAGGATCTGAATCATGCTATTAGCTGCTCTGTGTAAAAGAATCATTAAAAGAGAGAGTAGGACTTTGGTTTTGTTAATTAAACATGAAGATTACCATCACAATTATTCAGTTTCATTATCTGTATGCTGATTAGTTGGCAGTTAATGAACAAAGTTCCAAGGGTTACAGAAATAAAAATGACATGATGCTTGACCTCAAGGAGCTACCAGGCTGGCACCCCTCTGACTAGTGCTATTTATTGATAACAGAAAGTTAAACAATAGTTTCAGTAGTTCCAAGTAATTATTAATTCTACTGACTAGATGATTTTATAATAGCAAGGGTTGGGGGCTCATTAACTGAGTTATTAAACATAAGATTAAAGGGAAAATAAGACTTTTCTCTGGGCACGACAAAGGAATTTGTAGTAAGCAAAAGAAAGGCGGCCCTCAAAATGCCCATATTGTAATCCCCATAATCTGTGAATACACTGGGTTACCTGGCAAAGAGGGATCAAGGATGAAGACAGAATTAAGGTTCTTAATCAGGTGAATTTAATATAGAGACACCAACCCATATGGGTAGAATCAGTATAATCTTGGGCCCCGATAATTGGAAGAGGGAGGCACAGGAGGAGTAACGGGGAGAGCAGACCCCTTAAGAATGGGTTGAGATGCAGTTGTTGCTGCCTTTTTAGTTAAGGGGAGGGGAGCAAGAGTGAAGAAAGGTGGGTGGGCTGGTAAAAGTGAGGAAATGGATTCTCCCCTAGGGTCCTCAGAAAATAACACAGCCTCACCAGTACTTTGATTTTAGCCCAGAAGTCCAAACTATCCAACTGTACTTGTGTTGTTTAAGTCTCTAATTATGGGGTAATATGCTCATCAGCAATAGAAACTTACATAGAACTATGCTTTGATTCTTAAGTCAGCATTTTTCAAATTTTGGTCCACTGAATTTTATTTACGAATCATTTGGAGAACTTATTGAAAATGTCTGAGCCCATCCCCACTCTTATGGACTCAGAAACACTCTGGACAAAATCCAGTGACTTTTCCTCACTTGATGGTTCCTAAGAGACCAACTTGGGAACCAGTGCTCCAATTTCTTAACCTTGTGTCACAGGCTCCTTTGTGGTTATGAGTCCTCTCTTTCTCCAGTAAATATACATACCCAACACAATCTGCACAGTTACGTATTATATTTTTATCTAATCTGCTTGCTTCCCTTAAGCATAGTTATTGAAGGACCCAGATTAGGATTTTGTTACTACTTTTAGTGATTTTTTTTTCCTAGAGGCTTTTACCTACTATATAGGTCTGTTAACTTGGAATAATAGGAAATAAGATATTAGATATCCCATGTTAACTAAATAGTGCATACATTTCAATTAAATAGACATTTAAAATAAAAGTGTTAAGAAACATTACAAACATGTAAATACCTTTCCTAATAACCTTCAATAATTTTCAGTTACTAGTCAAACTCAAGTCATCCTTCAGCTTCAGGAAAAACATACCAAATTGTAGAAGGTTGGGTTTTCATGGATGCCAACTTTGAGATGGAGGTTAGATAACAGAAAGGTGATTAAGGACTGCTCTCAGGAATCACTCTTGTACATAAGAAAAGGGAGCAAAGAGGATACTGCAAAGAGATGTGGTGCTGTCGTTTGGTCTCAACGAACCTCTGAAGGGAGCTATGGAGGCCTGATAGTCTTCAGAGTGAACCCAAGGTAGGTAAGTCTAGAAGAAGGAGAGGCTTTTTAACACTGCATGGATCCTAAGTAATTCTGCACAGGTGAAGGCAATTCCTGCGGAGGGTAGTCAGCTGCCAGTACTCCCAACAGTTGCTGGAATAGGTTCTCCAGTTTTGAAGGGGGATTTTAGGGAAAAGAACAGAGTCTAAAATTTTCCCTACATTTTTGGGATCAAAAAATATTGTTTTGGTTTTCAGAAAAAAATGATGTGAAAAGCCCTGTTAAGTTATGTCTAGTCACAATCCATATCTTTTTCTTGGGAGGTGGATATTGGGGATCCAACTCAGGGGCACTCAACCACTGAGCCACATCATATTTTATTTAGAGACAGGGTCTCATGAGTTGCTTAACACCTCCCTTTTGCTGAGGCTGGCTTTGAACTCCTGATCCTCCTGTCTCAGTCTCCCAAGCTGATGGGATTGCAGGAGTGAGCCACACATTTGGTTTCCATTTATCTTTTATAAAACAGGTTTTCATCTAGGGGGAAGTAAAACTGCATTTGATACCACAAAATCAGGTTTGGATCCCCACTTTCTAGCCTATATAGATAGGCCTATTAACTTGGAATCAAGTTCATAATTGATAGCTTCTGTTTTTATGTTTCCAGTATTCTGTCTCCTTTATTCAAATAATAAGATGCCATTTTTTTTTTTTTTTTGTACTGTAGCACTTTATTTTTCCTTACTCAGTGAAGTGTTGCTGGGGCCTAATGTTCTCACATAACAATAGAAAACCAAAAATTTGTCATCTGATAAAGAATTGAGTACAAAAAACCTTACATAAATTAAAATGAATAAATTTACAGATGTAAATGCAACCTGTTTCTAACTCAAGGCAAGTAATAACCGATGGTGGTGAGGCGGGAGAACATTGGTAAGAAAGGAAACTGAGTCCTAAGGCTCGGACTTTCCCACCCTCTTGGACCGCGAGAAGTGACAGCTGGCCCAGGAACTCTTGCCAGCCCTAGCAATCCAGGAAGTCTGTCAGCTGACACATGAATACCCTGCACAGATCACTGCTGTGGTCTCAGATTCGCTAAGCCACGGACTTTTCTCCTTTATGCATGCTCTCACCTCAGGTAACAGGTGACCGAGCCACATGGACTAAGGGCTTAAATCAAAGATATGCACAGGGCATTAAACATATACCAAGGGAACAGTTAACTTGAATACAAGGTCAAAATCAGCAACGAGTTCTACGTTCCAGGGCTGACATCAGATACAAGCTTCAAGAACAATTTCTTTTCAAAGGCTTATTCTAGGTTCAAATTTGCCAGAGCAAATTTATACTTCAGATTCAGCACATGCAGCAGGTGCCTGGCACCTGCTCAGTCCATCTAAAAGCTTTTGCGGTGGACAATGGAGGGGCCCGACTCGTACTCCTGCTTGCTGATCTACATCTGCTGGAAAGTGGACAGTGAGGTCAGGATGGAGCCGCCGATCCACACAGAGTATTTGCGCTCAGGGGGAGCGATAATCTTGACTTCATGGTGCTGGGGACCAGGGCTGTGTTCTCCTTCTGCATCCTGTGAGCAATGCCGGAGTACATGGTGGTGCCGCCCGACAGCATGGTGTTGGCATAGAGGTCCTTGCAGATGTCGATGTCACACTTCATGATGGAGTTGAAGGTGGTCTTGTGGATGCCAGAGGGTTCCATACCCAGGAAGAGTGCCTCTGGACACTGGAACTGCTCGTTGCCAATGGTGATCACCTGCCCATCAGGCAGCTCCTATCTCTTCTCCAGGGAGGAGGAGGATGCAGCAGTGGCCATCTCCTGCTCGAAGTCCAGGGCAACGTAGCACAGCTTCTCCTTGATGTCACCCACCATCTCCAGCTCCGCCAGGGTGGTGAAGCTGTAGCTGCGCTCTGTCAGGATCTTCAGGGTGTAGTCTGTCAGGTCCCAGAGAGCCAGGTCCAGATGCAGGATGGCGTGGGGAAGGGTGTAGCCCTCGTAGATGGGCACTGTGTGGGTGACCCCGTCACCAGAGTCCATGACAATGCCAGTGGTGCGCCCAGAGACGTACAGGGACAGCACGGCCTGGATGGCCACATACATGGCCGGTGTGTTGAAGGTCTTGAACATGATCTGAGTCATCTTCTCTCTGTTGGCCTTGGGGTTCAGGGGGGCCTCAGTCAGCAGCACCGGGTGCTCCTCGGGGGCCACGCACAGCCCATTGTAGAAGGTATGGTGCCAGATCTTTTCCATATGGTCCCAGTTGGTGACGATGCTGTGCTCGATGGTATACTTCAGGGTCAGGATGCCGCGCTTGCTCTGGGCCTCGTCACCCACATACGAGTCCTTCTGGCCCATGCCCACTATCACACCCTGGTGGCACGGGCGCCCGACGATGGAGGGGAACATGGCCCCGGGGACCATTGTCTCTGGCAAAGCCAGCTTTGCACATGCTGGAGCCATCGTCAATGAGGAGCGCAGAGATTTCCTCTTCCATTACGATTGGCGGAGGACGGGTGGCGAGCAGAGGGAGGACGGCGAGCAGAGGGAGGACGCGGAGCAGCAGCCAACGGCAGCGAGTGACACAAGTTGGCATTTTTCATTTAAAAAATAAACCTGTTCCCTTTCCCTGTGTTCCACATGTGCGCAGCCCTCTACCTTATATTACTGGAGGGTCCTGTGGTCTTGAGCTGGTTCATTTGGGTGCATCATAGCCTTGGCCTAAATAATTAGTCTACGGGTAGTTACAGCACTGAAGCAGAGATTAATAAAGAGATAATGTAAAACAAATGGTCTTTTTTGGTAACACAGGTTGTAATGTAGTTTGGGATTGCAGGAGCTAGGAGGTCTAGTGAGGAAGTACCTAAAGAGAAACAGACATAGCCAGCTCTTCTCCCAACTACAAGAGTCAATTCAGAAAAAACAATTCAAAACTAGTAGCTTAGTTTGAATTGAGCTTCTGTCACTTGTAAAAGGAAGGGTGTTGACTACCATATACAGATATGATACATAATTTTTAAAAAAGGTGGTAGTTTCATAACGATGATGCAGGCATACTTCCTGTACTCAGAAAGTTTCCATTTTAGAGGAGGAATAGACATTTATGCAGGAAATTATGTGTTAATGTGATGTTGCCGAATATAGGCAATGTAACAAGGAATGAAAGCATGGGGAAAGTAGTAACCACCTACAGCTTACCTACAAGGTGAGCCATAACCTCACCTAATTACTGGGATTCCTGATAAAAAGAAATAGGATGTGTATATCATGTTAAAGCAGTTTTTAATCTGTAAACTTCTATGCAGTGTACATTTTCATTATCAAGACTTTAGCAACCTCAGGCAAAAGTTCTATTTTTACTTATTTTTCTGCTATTTTTTTTTCTATAGACAAATGAAAAATGGAAGAAAATCTTGATAAGAAATAAAAGTTGATCTCTATAACATTCTTAGAACTTAATATTCTAGCAATCATCAATTTCTCTGATCTCTAAATTGTGTTACCTACTTAGGCCAGCTTCCCACAACAATTCTTGAAGATGTAGTGTCTGATTGGAACTTAATGATTCATTTTATTAAATCATGTAAAATGACTTTATTATGATCTCTAAGATTAATTTTAATCTTTTTACTGAAAGTGTTTTATATTAAAATAGATTACAGTAGAAAAATCTTAGTATTCAAATTTAATATAGAAATGCAATTCTAACCTGACCCTAGAAAGAAATCAGAAATATGATAAACCAGAAAAATAAGACTAATACATGATAAGCCAGATACATGATACATGATGTTACACCCCATACCATAGTCAGCATCCATATAGATGACTTTCTAAAACAATCATTGTGCCAATCACTAGGAAAAGTACTTGGAAGAGAATCTTGAGTAAAATGAAAACCCTTGTTGTCATTGAGGGTACTGTACATACCACCAGATGATAACAGAAACTCAATTACCACAGCATAATCTTGCAATACTACTCATTTTACAAATTAAAGCTCCAATTTTGCTAAATGTTGGGGCATTCTCCAGAAAACATCAAAATAGTAATTTATGGTCTGATTTTTGTATTCAAATATTACCTTTAAAATACTGAATTCAATAAGAAAAGAGATCTGTCACAAAGTTTGCATGTCTAATTTTTCCTCTATTCATTTCTTTTCCTTTGAGTAGATTAGGCACATTTAATCATTTTGATCATTTAATGCACTGAAGACCTCAGTTTGAGCAGGAAGACTTCAGCACTGCACTTATCCAATCTTGGCATATCTGAAATTATTACAGTATGACAACTTTTAAAAATTTAAGACCTTGTGACTTTCTCTTTTTTTTTTGATAAAAAGAAATCCTTTTACTGCTTGATACATGAGATCTATCATCGAGCTGCATGAATTCTTCCCAACATGTGAACAGCAAAGCTAACTCTATATAAGACTTGTGTTCTGAGAAAATAAAACTTTTTAGTATTGGACAATTTTTAAAATTTGATTTAGGAGAATTCTCACTTCAAAAATAATTGCAGTCATTTAGTGAGTACTTTTTTGGCAATTGTGGTACATTTTTTGCTTTATATTTAAAACTAAAGGTAACAATATGGTGTTTTAGAGTTTGAGGTGATATAGTATAGCAATTGTGACCCACTGATGACATTTTTTTCTTTGTTAAGAACTTGGGATTTGTTAAGTTCATAGGTTTTCAGTATGAGAGTCATCTTTACAATAATGCTGATCAATATTTTTAAAGGACATTTTACTGATGAATAAATCCAAAGTAGTCAAAAAATATTTTTATAGAATTGACATATTATATACTAATGCAAAAGAAATAGTTCAATAAACCGCTTGCATTAATTATATGCTTACTGATGCACATTTAAGTAAATGAGAGAACTGAAAGCTGGAAAGTAGCCAAATGGGTAATAAACAGCTTTAAAACTGTCAAGAGAGAAAGTCAATAATATTATACTCATCAGACATTTGAAAACACCCTCAGGGTAATCATAAACATTTCCAATCAATTAAGAGGAATGTGTCCATTTTATGGGCTTTGATTAAACCTACATCAAGATTGCCAAGGAATGTTATCATTTTTAGAAATGAATTTATGAGGATGGACATCTTATTTTTGTTTCACACGGGTCTTCCTTGTGGCAGTTAAGTTGCAAGAAAATGGTGACATAGTCAAAGTTAGTGCTTAAGTACCTCAGGTTGCTTGCTGTAACTGACCCTTAATTTGGAATACTTAAATCAATGTTTTCATTATGCAGAAGAACTCATAAATTTATAACACATTTGTGAATCCCCTGAATTTGAAATTTTTATTATTGTACATGGTGTTGTCAAAAAGTATGTATTTCTTTTTTTAATGATTTGGTCATTTCTATGCTAAGGTATTTTACTTTATCAATACATTATGCATATTTAAGCTTCTGCACAAATTAGTTAACAAATTACGGCAGAGATTTATATATGGTCAAAAACCTATTGCAGAATAGAAAAAACCTACCCTGTAACTATAAGAAAAATGTCAGAACAGCTAAGATAACAAAACAATTTTTTTAGCTGAACAAAACAAAATTGAACATATTTAAACTTAAAAGTGTGCTTTAAAATAGTTTAAATCTTGAATTTTAATGAAAATATAATCTCCTTAATTTTATTCTTATAAGGATAATTTCCTTCAAACAAAATAAGGAAGTGCATGTGTTTATGTGTTCCTATCTTCACTTGTCCAATTCGGGGACTTCATGAAACTCAGACTGGTGCTTTAGAACCCTCCATATTCCTGACCAAATTACTTGGTTCCAGGATTGACAAAAGACCCAAATAGAACATAAGACTTGATATCAATGATATAAATTTATATAAATGGATATAAATCCATATATGTGATATATTGCCCAAGGAAATTTCATCAGTACTATCCTCTGTAAGGATGCCTAGTGTTGCCTAAGAATGAAACCAACATATGATTGAAATAGAGATGAGGATTTGGTTAAGAGACTGTCTAACCACTTTCAATAAACTCATGTCTTTATGTTGTTACTGAAATGAACTGCTTAGTTGCCTCTCATCCTTGTATTTTTCAGTCTTCCCAACTGGATCATCTGAACTGATTTATCAATATATCCTTCCTAATATTAGGCTGTGGGTCCAATATTATTCTTAATAAAGGAAATTCTAAAAAATCCAAGTAGCGCATTTGAAGAGCACATAAACTTTATGACTTGTGCCATTCTAATATATCAGTTATGTTACGTTCTACTAGTCCAGAAATTTAACTTTGTTCTCATAAATACACTCAGAGAACAAAACTCTTCCATTAAAGTCATCTGTCTTCTTTTTATTTCTACTCTAAGGACCAGCCCCTCTTATAACTTTCTGGTTTCTATGTTATGTCAGTTGTCAGACTCTTTAAATCTGGAATTTATCCTTTGACTAGTACATCCATCTTAATTTTTTGCTTAGGCTTCTCAGATAGTGAGTCTTCTTGGATTACTGCCAGTGGCCTCTCATGAGTCTGCTTCAATAATAGCCCATGTATTTAATAATATTTTTTCTTGGAAAGGATTTGGGTGAAAATATAAATAGTATGCTAAGTAAATTGAAGTTGATTTAAAATTAGAAGAGTTGGTCAATAATGGGTGTATTAATATATAGCATACATTTTAAAAAGGCAAAATTACGAGACAACAGAAAAAAGTCCAAGTATTTTATATTGCTAAACAGAGGTATAGGTCTCAACTCTCTCAATATTGACAAAACAGCATGTGGCATTTTATGTAATCAATAACTGTGTCAGGTCTTATACAGAGAGATCAGACAATTAGAATAGCTAGGGACAAAGACATTCTGAAAGTTGGAACACATGAAATGAACATTGAGGTGAAAAAAAATGAGACATCTTGAATGTTTATTTCAAAGTGTATTTATTATATTCCAGTGTTATTATCAAGATAACAAATATTCTATTACCACCGAAATTTATCTTTTGCTCTTTGAAAACAATCCACCTCAGATGCACATTTTTTTAAATATTTGTTTTTTTATGAATATAATTATAGAGTATATATTCTTTCTTTTGAATTTCAGGATTCTTTTATTCAACATTATATTGTTATATGTCTCCATAATTCATTACTTATTATTGCTGAATGATATGCCACATGGGCACATGAAAATTCATTTAATCATTGTTAATTGATGGGCATTTGGGTTATTACCTGATTTGAATCAAAGAAAGCTGCTGCTGCAACTATCCTTATACAAGAATTCTCCTTTCTCTGAAGTTGAATGGCTGAGTCATAGAGTAAGTGAATATTTAACTTCATGAAAAAATACCAAACTATCCAATTGCTTGTGTATTTCAGAATCCAACAGCCAGAGTATAGGAGTAGCTGTTCTGCCACATACTATAGTCAGTATTGGCAATCTCTGTGTCTTCAGACAAACTATTACAGGTTAATATTTCAATGTAGTTTTAGTTTGAATTTTCCTATAGTTTAAGAAGGTGACATACTTCTTGTACTTGTCATTTACGTACCTTCTTATGTGAAACACAAGGCTTTTGTTCATTTTGTAGTGTGTTTTGTTCTCATACTATTGCTTTGTTAGAGTTGTCAATACATATTGTATGAGACTTTTCAGAGTCTATATATTTAAATAACTTTTTTTGAAATAAGTATTGAAATGTATTTCTCAGTTTGTATTCATCTGTTTTCTCAATGTTGACTATTATTGAGCAGGAAATTTTAATTTTGATTAGGTCCAAACTAAGTTATTGCTTGCTTTTGTGATTAGTTCATTAGTTCATTTATTTATTCATTTAAGTAATCTTTGTATATTCCAAAATCATAAAATCATAAAGACCATCTCTGTTTCCTTCTAAAAATTGCTTATTGTTACGTTCAGGTTAGGTCCACACTAAAACTTGAATTAAATTATGTCTTTGATGGGAAATTAAAAAATGGTTTTTAAAATTTTTTTATTTTTCATGTAGATACCTAATTGGTTCAGTATTATTGGTTACAACTACCTAACTGGAATGCATGCCTAATGCTTCAGTGCAAAGATGTCATACAGGTATCAAAATCTTTCAGGGAACCAATAAATCACCTAATGTGCAAAAGAATACACCAGAAAACAACCACATAGTAAGTTATACATGCAAACTCTCAGAAAGAAAATTTTAAATAGTAATATTAAGGACACTGAATAAACTTTAAGAAAAGACAGAAATAATTCAATAGGAGATACTTAGCAGAGAGATTAGGGAACTTAAAAAAATCCTTGAACTGAAGTGTACATTCAGCAAAATGAAAGATGAAATAGAAATCATCAATACTAGATTATAACAAATAAAAGAGTCAATGAGCTAAAAAAACAGGCTATTTTCTCTATAGTCAGTTTTACAGAATTTTATAGCATCTTGCCATTGGGAAGAATAAAATTGACTATGGAGAAATAAAATACAGAAAGCAATGAAGATTAATGAAAAAAGCCTATGGAAAATTTGGAAGAGAATTAAAAGGGCAAATATTCAGATTATTTGGGTTTAAGAGGGGTTTCAGAATGCCAAAGGGGCAAAAGCTTATTCAAGTTTATAATACTAGAAAACTCCACATGCAGGAAGGTCAAAAGTCACTAGTAAGACTCAACTCAACCAATTCTACTGAAGACATATTATAAACACATTATCAAAGTTTAAAGACAAGAGATTCTCAAAGCAAGAAGAGAAAAGAAACAAATTATATAGACAAATATATAAATAGATATATAAACAAATTATATGTCTCATGTCATTGTTTAGACATGAGATGTTTCTCAAAAGTTTATGTATGAGACAATGCAAGGAAGTTTGGAGGTGAAACGATTGGGTTATGAGAGCCTTTACCTAATCAGTGCATTGATTCATTGACATGGATTAACTGCATGGTAACAGAAGGTATATAGGGTATGGTTAGAGTAGTTAGGTCACTCAAGGCATGCCTTTGGGATTTATACTTTGTCCTGGGTGAGCAGAGCTCTCTCTCTGATTCCTTGTTGCCATGTCCAGAGCTACTTTCCTTGTGCCACACCTTTCCACCATGATGTTTCACCTCATCTTGATCACACAGCAATGGATGAGCAATTGGCTACCTATGGATTGAGGCCTCTGAAACTGTAAGCCCAAATAAACTTTTCCTTCTCTATGTTGTTCTGTCAGGTACTTTGGTCAAAATGATGTAAAACTGACTAAAACATAAGGTATTCAAATTCTTCTGACAGATTTCTCAACAGAAACTTTACAGGTCAGAGGGGAATGGGATGAGATTTTTATAGTTCTGAAAGACTGCCAAGTAAGAATACTGTACTTAAATAAGCTATCTTTAGAAATGAAGGAAAGACAGATATTCCCAGACAAAGAAGAGCTGAAAGAATTTATTATCACCAGACCTGTCATACAAGAAATGCTAAAGGGAATTCTTCAAACTGGAAGAAGGAGATGCTAATGATTAAGAAGAAAACATTGGGAAGTATAAAATTGACTGGAAAGAGTTACTACAGAGACAAATGCAGAAAGCTCTAATATTGTAAACATGGTGCACATACCATATAAATTTTTTAAAAACAGGAAAACTAAAATAATAATAACTATTAGTTTGTTAAACAAAAGGAAATATAGAAAGGTGTAAAATGGTACATTAAAAATTCAAAATGTGAGGAGGAATGAAGTATAAGCTTAGAGGTGTTTATTATTACTTTTGCACCTTTTTGTTTGTTTCTTTTCATATCTTATGATAAATGGCAAGATGCTATAATTTCAAAGTAATTAATTAGAACTAAAAGATGTTTTTGCAAGCCCTATGGTAACTACAGTGCAAAAACCTATAATAGCCACACCAAAATTAATAAACATGAATCATAAAACACTTCTGGAGACAAGCCTTTTACCATAAAGAAATACTGAAGAGAAGCAGACAGGAAAAAAGGAACTACAAATCAAAGACACAGAAATAAGTTCTTACTTATCAATAATGGCTTTAAATGTGAATGAGTTGCAGTACCTCATTAAAAGACAGAGATTGACTGAATTGATAAATAAAAACAAGGCCCAACTTTATGTTGCTTACAAAATATTTATAGCCCAGCTAAGAACACATGTAGACTGAAAGTGAAGGTATTAAAAAAGTTATCCCATGCAAATAGAATAAATAAATAAACAGGGGACTTTACCATTCTACTTTCACAATGGTTAGGTAATTCTGAGAGAAAATCAACAAAGAAATGGCAAAATTAAACTTTACTCTAGATCAAATGGACCTAACACACATCTATAGAATATTATAACAACTGAAGTCTATATAATTTCTCAACATGACATGGAACATTCAACAGAATACATCATATGTATGCTATAAAAAAGCATAAACAAATTTTTTAAAACTGAAATCATATTCCTAATTTCTGACACAATAAAATAAAATTGGAAGTCAGCAACACAAAAATTTAAACTGCATCAGAGCATAGAAATTATATTTAAAAACAAAATGAAACAAAACTCCTAAAGAACCCAATGAATCAAAGCAGAAATTAGGAAGAAAAATTATAGAAACCTATGCCTACCTACATCAAAATATAAGAAAGTTCTCAAATAAACAACAAATCATTGTACCTCAAGATATAAAAACACTAAATAGAGACTAAAAACAGAATACAAAAGAAAAATGAAAATCTGATCTTTTGAAAAGACAAACCAAATAGACAAACTCTTAGCTAAGAAACACAAATATAGAGAAGACTCAAATACAAATGCATACAATCAAAGATGAAAAAGAAGACACATTATAACAAGCATCATAGATGTAGTTAGGATCCTTAGAGACTATTATGAAAAAGTTGTGTCAAAAATTTCATAATCTAAAAGAAATTATTATATAAATACATTTTACCAAGATAAAATAATGACAAAATAGATAACCAATACTAAATAACAATATTGAATTAGTAATAAAACATTTCTCACCAAAGAAAAGTCTGGATCCAGGTGAGTTGATTGCTGAATTCTATCAAACATTTATAAAATAACTAATATAAATTCTCAAATTATTCCCCAAAATATAAAGAGGACTGAATTATTCTAAACTCACTGTACAAAGCCAGGAAGATTCTGGTACCAAAACCAGATAAGAAGAACAATAACAAATATATATATATATATATATATATATATATATATATATATATATATAATTTTTTAATATAGATGCACTAATCCACACAAAATATTAGCAAACCCAATCCTACAATACATTGATAAGAAGATCAATCATTATTAAAATGTACTCGCCCCAGGGATGTGAAAATGATTCAACAGACAAAAATTAACAAATGGTATAAATCACATCAAGAGAATTAAAGACAAAGATGATATAATCATCTCAGAATACATAGAAATTTTTGAAAAATTTGATATTCCTCCATGGTAAAAATACTGAACAGATTATGTATAGAATAAACATACCTCAACATAGCTGGAACCATATATAACAAAACTGAATGGGAGAAAGCTGAGGCTTACTCTCTAAGATCTAGGATATGATAATGATACTTATTTTCAAAATTTTATTGAACATAGCACTCAAAGTCCCAGTTAGAGGAATAAGGCAAGAGAAAGAAAGAAGGAACATCTAACCAGAAAAGAGGAAATCAAATTATCACTGCTTGCAAATGGCATGATCCTATAGGTAAGAAAAACCCCAACGATTCTACCAAAAACCTATTAGAACTAATAAGTAAATCCAAGAAAGTTGCAGTATATAAAATCAATATATGAAACTAGTACCATTTCTATATGCCAATAGTAAATAATTTTAAAAAAAAGAAGAGAGAAAGAAAAGTCATTTACTATAGCTACAAAAATATAAGTGCTTAGAAATAAATTTAAGTGGTGAAAGAGCTCTCTAGTGAAAATTACCAGATATTGATACAAGAAATTGAAGAGGACCTACAAACTGAGAGAGACATCCTATGTTCATGGACATGAATAAGTTGAAATGTCCATACTATTCAAAGTAACGTATACATTTAATGAAATTCCTACTGAAATGCCAATGATATTTTCTCAGAACTTGAAAAATACAATGCTAAAATTTATTTGGAACCCAAGAAACTATAAATAGCAAAGCCATGGTGAACAAAAAGAACAAAGCAAGAGGCATTATACTACTTCAAACAATACTACAAAGTGATCATAAGCAAACAGATATGGTATTGGTATAAAAGAAAACATATGTACAAAAGGAACAGAATAGAGATACCATAAGTAAACCTGTGCAACTGCAGTAATATGTGTTTTGACAAAGGTGCTAAAAACATACTTTGAGAAAATGACCATCTCTTTCATATATATTTATTTATTTAATACATAAAATATTTTAATAAATAATTAATAGATTTTAATAAATTTGACCACAGTAAAAGAGAATGATCTCTTTTCCAAAATACCAGATCTTCATTCCGTTTTTCTTTTGTATTCTGTTTTTAGGCTCTATTTAGTGTTCTTGTACCTTGAGGTACGAATAAATGAAAGGTGGATGTACACATTCAGAATAATAAAACTAGACCCCTAGCTCTCACCATATACAAAAATCAAATAAAATTTTACTAAAGACTTAAAGATATGATCTAAGGTATTAAAACTACTAGAAGAAACTGTAGGGGACATACTTCAGCACATTGAAATGGGCCAGGATTTTTTAAAAGACCTCAGATCCTCAGACGCACAGGAAACAAAAGCAAAGATAGATAAATGGTACTGTGTCAAACTAAATAGATTCTGCACAGCAAAGAAAGAATCATCAAAGTGAAGAGACAAGATATAGCTACACAGAAGGAGTGCTGGACTGTGTCACATTAGAGAGACAAGGGGGGGAGTCGGGTGTGGTGGCGCAGGCCTGAAATCCCAGTGGCTCTGGAGGCTTAGACAGGAGGATCCTGAATTCAAAGCCACCCTCAACAAAAGTGAGGCACTAAGCAAATAAAATATAAAATAGCGTTAGGGATGTGGCTCTGTGGTTGTGTGCCGCCAAATTCAATTCCCAGTACCAGAGAGAGAGAGAGAGAATACTTTGGCTTTAATACCCTGATGTACATAAACCGTATCTCAACATTTTCCAGGTATTCTCAAAATATTAATTTTTCTTTTTAGTGGGTAGTCCAAAAGCAGGAAAAGGTTAAAGCCTACTTCATTTAAAACACACTCCAGTTCTTGACAAGGCATGATGAAAATTGGCTTGCTTTTTAAAGTTATGACATATAAATTCATCAAATAGCGTTTATTTCAGTCAATCATAGTAGAAACCAAATAAACATCTTTTTCTATGAAGCAAGTACCACTCAAAGTGGTACACAATCACTTCCCAATACTTGAACACATTCAAAGCCTTCTTTTCTTCAACACTCTTGCAGATGTCTTCCCTCAAGTATCAATTTTGAAAAATACACAAGTCTCATCTCAAATAAATTGTGTTACTCATGAAGATACAGAGCTGTAGGTGGACCAAAAACAAGTTGTTTTCTTGGTTGAGCCATATATTTTCTACTTCAAACAAAAATACCTTCTTACTATTGAACAATTCGTCTCTGCCCACATTCTTTAATCCCTCCCTTCCCTTCCACCTGGACATCATCTGCTTTCATAAGAATCCTTGCCCCATTAACTCATCTTATTTTGGGCAACATTAGGGAGGGGAGGGATGCAAACATTATGGCTTTGTTGCACATAGCTCCTATCCGGTCTTGGTGGTAGGGAGGAGCACATCTAGGTTCAACTGCTTGGTGCAGGTGTACTGTTGGAGAGGGAATCTATAATGGCTATAATGAGTTTATGTGCAGACCTTTCTTTTAATTTAATATGCTGCTTTTTCTTCTTACACTGAATTTATAATAATTATTATTGTGTTATATGCTTCCACTCTCCTGTACCATAAATGCTCAAGGAGGTTCTGAGAGAATCAGAACCATAAAAGAGATCTACATTGTCAATAAAGTGGACCAAATTCTTACATAATTTACTCCGTAATTGAGCACAAATGCCTCTATCCCATGTAACCAGAGTTTTTATGTAGATGATGTGTATTGATTGAATAAGCCAGAAATTTCAGTTTCAATAGCACTGACTGCAGTGTTATTACATTTCTGCCAATAACATTCAGAATATGTTCACCAGTGAAGTTTCATGTAGATTAAAAATTCTTGATCCCTCCCTCCAGTTAGAGGATCTGTTCTCCTCTTCCCCACTAATCTGTAACTAATGATTATGAGTTTCTGCAGAAGGGAGACAGCCTTCTCTAAACTCTATGTTAGGATTTTGGACTTGTTGCCTCTAACTTGGCTACCAAGCAAGTAAACCCACTGTGAAAGCAGTTATTAGCTTTCTATTGAGTTCTTACTGAAACTGAAAACCTCATCCATGAATGCCCTGATATTCTCAATTTGAGCAGAGTCACCCCAAATTCAACAACTAACAAGATGTGAAGGGCCAAATATATCTGCTTATTAAGTGTAAATCAAAATCAAATACTGCCTTTGGGGGAGATTTTATTCTCTCTTTACACCTGAAGTAGAATGCTGCCTTTAATGGTCTTAACTCACAGAGGTTCCCATAAATAAATAGCACTACTCAGTGATTGTTTTGCTAAATTAAAATCTGATAGTGCTTACTGGGTTTTGCTTGGGTGGATCAAACTCAGTAACAGCTGTATAGTACTGAAAATGTCATGGTCACTGTGCAACGTGGTCAGAACTCAAGGCCATTCTCATAGCTCTGTATAGTACTTTCCTTGACCCAGGTTATAGTTTTCTTCTGACTGCTGGTCTTTTGCCAACAGCTTAGCTGTTTAGTCTGAAACTTAGAAAACCACAAAACAATACACTAAAGATCTCCCCTCCTTGGGGATGTGAAATATACCATGGCTCTATTTGATTATTCATGTAGAAGCCCATAGTGAAAGCTCATTATTTGATGAGATCAACTGGATTCATCTGCTTATAGAGATAGGACTGCCCAGATTGTCTCCATCGCTGCCTGAGCTCATCATAAAACTACACATGATAACATACCCACTATCTCAGAGTAGATGAGAAACAGAGGGCTTTATGTTTCTGAAATAAGTTATCACTTTCAGCAATAGTTGTGATTCCTGCTCAAAGTTGATCTGCTCATAGACTGTCAGGGAAAGCCATATTATACATGCATAGTCCATACCCATCCAGGCATATGCTGACCTCTGACTACCTCTGAAGTAAATTATGTAAGAATTTGGTCCACTTGATACCTTTTCAAGTTGCTGTATTGTTATGGGCTGATCAGGACAGGAGGCATTGCTATCCTAGCCCTTGCAACTAATCTATGTTATTTTTTAGCTTCTTAGACCATTTGCAGTCCGAAAAAAGTATGCAAAAGGCACTCAACAATGAGCTAATAGTGAAGAAATAGAATATATCTGTCATATCCTTTACCTTTCACAGATATCTGACATTGTTGAGTGTTGAAACAATCTCCTCAAATGGTGATTCAAAAAAGATGTCCTACTGAAACCCCTTCACCTCTTTGTGACCCACACACCCTGGTAAGGCAGTTTGTTCACTTAATACAGATGTCCTGAGAAAGAGATCATATCATCTTGACTCTTTTTTGGGTCGTGATCAAATAAAAGTGGTGTGAGATAACAGATCTACTCTTAAATTCAAAATTCCATTCTGACCTTTCCTAGCTGTGGTGTTTCTTTCTTTTTCTTTAACAAGCCTGAGTAGCAGCCCAGCCTAAATGGAGCTTAGGGGATTTCAACTTAAATTTGCATTAGCCTCCTGAAGTTTCTTGTTGGATTGACATGATTCTGGTTTATAAGGATAAAGAACATTTTTTTGAGCATACAGCTTGTCAAGTTCTACAATGAATGGGCCATATAGACCAAAGTGAAGGACACAATTGGTCTCTATGAGTTTAATAAATATGTCCTTGTAGCCCTTGTATTTGACCATTCTTCATGAAAGGTCTAAGACTAAACAGAATATAATTGAGAAAAAATGAGATTATAGCTATTAGAATGGAAGACACTATTTTTCTGGAGGTAGAGCAACAACTCTGCTTGGGAAGGGGACGTCCTCAGACTCCTAGAAATATGAACAAGGGATGGACAATGACTCTTTTCTTCCAGAATGAATTCTGGAGTTTCCTTCATGAAAGACAACACTCTGGTATAGATACCCAAACTAGGATAAGTGCCTTAAATTTAACCGACTGCTGGAGTGGCAATTCCTCACCTGGTGACTCTACTCACAATTTGATCACTTTTATTTAATAACCCCAACGAGTGTGCTGGAAACACTAGGGGATGCACTCCACACCCTACACAGAACACCTTTTAGTATCACCAAAACCATCTCTACCACTATTCTCACTCTTTACATGAAATGTCAAGAAAACTTGAAAGACCTGAAACAAAGACTGATAAACAATTATGCTGTGGGTTAAATTATTTTTGATAAAATTGCTCAACTCTGCTATTGTAGGTCAAAAGCAGCTCCAGATATCATGTAAATGAGTGTTCTGAAACTTCATTTAGAAAAGGAGGTCTCAGTCTCATCACTAGTTTCTTGGTCCCTAGAGAAGACAAGCAGGACAAGTTGAACCATCTTCCCTCTAGAAATCTCTTGTGATATGAAGTGCTGAGCTCAATTACTCTTTATAAATTGGGAATGACTGGTATTACCACTGGGAAAGGTATCCACATTGGAGGTGCTACTGATTTGTCTCCCACACGGGGTAACTAAATTTTCTCCCTTGTGTTAGTCAGTTTTTCCTCACTGTGACAAAATACTTGACTAAAAAAATTAACTCAAAGGAGGAAATACTCACTTCACTCAGTTTCAGTCCATGGCTACCTCCATTGTCATAGGCCCAAAGAAGCCACAACATTATAGCAGAGTGGATGTGGTGGAATAAACCTCAAGGCAACCAGGAAGCAAAGAGAGGGGAACAAGATATTGCCCCCAAGTGCATGCCCCCACCAAAGATTCACTCTCTTCAGCTAGGTCCAAATTTGTACAGTTTCCACCACCTCCCAATAGTCTAATCAGCTATGAATGCATCAATGAATTAACCCATTGATGAGGCCAGAACCCTCATGATCCAACCACTTTCCAGAAGCCCTATTTAAGAACATTGATGCATTGGGGACCAAACCTTGAGGGACTTTCCAGATCCAAGCCATAATTCCCTATACCACAGGAAAACCATATGCACTTATAGGAGTATAATTCTTGTGTGAGGATTCCCACCATCCTGAAGACACTTGACTTGTACTTTAGGGGTGATCTTAAGAGAGCTTCAAGTGTTTAATTAAATACCAGCAGCAGATAATGTAGGACTCTAATGGGATCTCTCTAAATTGAGGCTACCCTTATTTATTTGGGGGAGCTATATGAAACAATACTTGTAAATCCAAAGGGCAGTTTTCCCTATAATTGAAGTTGTCCAGTTAGAAATCCCTGAGTTTCACTACCATGATCAATGGCACCACTTTAGCTTTGGAAACTGTTCGATTCAGTTTCAACTTTCTGGCCAGGGTAGTTATAAGTAACAGACTTTCTTCCCATGTGCAAAGATACAGTCTTTGCAACCATACATAAATCCTCTGTACCTGGATTAATGCTTCTTTCTAAGTTGATAGAATTATGCAAAAATTTAAGGAGAAAACAATTTTAGTTTTGAAGGTAAATGCTGATAGTTCAAGGGATTTATTCAGTTGACTGAGTCTAGGACCCTAGAAGGCACAGTTGAGAACAATTCTCCTCACTAAAGTCCTGTTTATAGTATCCTTGAATAAACATAGGTGAGAAAAATTGAATGACTTTGACCATCCTACCTGTTATTCATGTTAGTGAGAGAAGTGACTAATCAGGGCTATTTACTGGTAGCTAACAATGTAGAGAGAGAATATTAGTGATAGCCAATTCTCCAAGATTCTCTTGTGCTATGGCACATTTTGAAAGCAGATATGCTCACCAGAGCAGAGATGTACAGGTTCTATAAGCTCAGAGCTCTTGGTTGTCATACAAGCCTACCACATGTACAGAATCTGCCTGAGTTGCTCTGCATCTCACCATGGACTTGAAGTCAAGAGGAACTGACATTTGAGACTCATGGTGCTTGCTGTGCCATGAGAGTTAAAGTCTTCTCTCTCTAAACTGGGACAGTGGTTACTGGGTAGGTAAGCAGCTATTTCTGCTACAGTTGGGTTAGCCTATTTTGGTCCAATGACTGTTCTGTTTCTATGCTTCCAATAATAACTAAACTTCCCTAACTGAAATATAGTAGTTCTCATTGATGCTAACATGCAGAAAATATGCAGGCTTGATGTCATTGTCTTCCATTAATAATGATGATTTTATACATTTAACTTGGTGAACTTATATCTATTTCACAGTTTGACAGTAATTAATCTTATTCTATATCTATAGTGTCAAAGTACTCTAGTTATTGAATGCAGGGACTACAGAAGAAACCATCAGGATTAGATTTGGGCTTCTTGATTTATTGGACATCACATTTATTTTTCATTTATGAAAATAATAATAGTCCTACTACTAATAACCTCATATTCTATTTAAGGATTAAATGAGGTAATACATATATATATATATATATATATATATATATATATATATATATATGGTATGTAGAATGTAGTAAATATTTTTTATAAAGTTAGTACTTGTTATTATATTCTCGATTGTTGAGAAGATTAAATGATACAATATCATTACAACATAATATAATACTTATTCTAGTGCCTGGCAAATAAAAATGCTCAAAGATATTTTTACTATTCTAGTTGCTACAGTACTCTGTGACACTGTCTATTCGAATGGCTGTTTCTCACATATGTTGCTTTTTAAAATCCTCCCTAATTTTCATAACCAAGATCAAAGTCTTAAAGCCTGCCTTAATCACTGATGCCAAAATTAAACACTTTCTTGGTTATATACCACTAGATTCAGTCTGCATCATTCATAACACTTAACCTACTATTTTCTCTATTAAGAGATATATAAACATTTTACTTCTTTTGTTAATTGTAAGCTTCTTAAAGGTTAAGATTACATTCTGTAAAACTTTTTATCTCATCCTTTACTTTGCACTAAGCAAGTGAGTGTTGAATATTTTCTGAATGACACATTTTTAAAAGCTCAACATTTCTTAACCTCATTTCAAGCCTTTGCAAAAATTCATTGAGGGTTGAGGTTGTGACTCAGGGGTAAAGCGCTTGCCTAGCATATGTGAGACACTGGGTTCAATCCTCAGCACCACATAAAAATAAAATAAAGATCTTGTGCCCACCTATAACTAAAAACCAAATATTTTTTAAAAATGCATTGAATCAACCTATTCAAATCAAGTTTCCACTTTTCCTTCCTCTTTTATCCATTTACTTAGAATCAAAAATGTGTATTTTCTTTGTTAGGGAATTTAAAGTAGACTTTTATACTGTGGCCTTAATCATAATTAACTGCTTCTGGAAAAAAAAAATAAGTGTTTCTCTAATTAACTGGATCTAAAAGCTTGAGTCTAAAAAAAAAAGTAGATTTTTCTAAGCAAAATACACCTTCAATAACATTTGGCCCCAGCAGGCTGCCTGATTCCATCCACAGATGATGCTTAATCCATTCATTTAATGAAAGTAATTCCTGATAATCAAGATAAAAGTCAAGTACAATTCCAAGGTTCTAACTTAAAATGATGACACTGAAGAATGGATATGTAAATACGCGTAGCCCTCTTCAAGGTACAAGGTATTTGGACAGCTGTTTGTTTATTCTGGACTCCAGCCTAGTTTTACTAACAAGATTTATTGTAAGTATCAAAGGGTAATTTTCTTTCATTAAATAACAGTATTACTGGAAATAATTTTAATGGTAGAAGCAGGGCAATTTTTCATAAATTGTTAAATTAAATAAGTCAAAAGCGAGTGTATCTTCAGAGTAAAGGAAAAAAAAAGTTTATTGTTATTTCTAAAACTAACCCTGTATCTAACAGAGGACTCATCCATCCACACTGCAATTATAGTATCTTATTTACTCAAAGGAAAATTGAGCAAGAAAGAATTAGGAATTGCAAATGTATGTAAATAACTCTGTGAGTATGTATTTGCTGGGTATTTTCAAAAATATATTTACCTCATCAATAATAAAAACATTTTCTCTTATAAGAATTTCCTGGTTAATCCCAACAGGGTTGGAAACAAGTTAACAAAGATGTTCTTCCTTCTCAGACATTTGTAATCAAAGGGTAAATTCTTATTTTAATGCTTTGAAATGCCTTAATCAAAAAAATCACTTTTCTGTTCTTTTTTATGGCACTATTTTGATAGCATTAACTGAAAAGAGTTTTATTCTCTTACAGTATTTTAAAAATTCATTATCTCAACTTATGTTTGATTAGAGACTAAGAATACCATTTAGAGTTATAAAGGTCCTAGATTACATTGAGAGAAAATTGACAAAGGCAAGCTCAGCTTGTTGATTCCAGAGATAAAACTTAGCTTACTATATAATCCAGTCAGAAAATTCCAGATTTGTGTTGGTTTCAATCCTTACTTTCATTGATGGGCCAATTATTTTTATATCACTTTTGTTTATTTTATTCGTTTTAGTCTTTTGGTCTTTGTTTTATGACCCCTAAATAACGTGAATTAAGTAATAAAAATACGGGTTTCCTTCCTGGAGACAAAGAAGTATGTTTCCAGAAAGTGCCACAAACTTTGGCTGAAGCTTAGCCATCAAGTTTAATGGGGTTCCGGCTGCCAAAACCCCATGAAGCCTTTGAATATTTAGGGCTAACTGTATTGGCCACTTGTTCTCCTTCCCTGGGAGTCCACAGGAGCTCTTATTTGCTGCTTCCCAGATTTCTGCCAGCCTGATTGTTCTCGATTCTGTTGATGGTGCTTTCTGGCCCACTCTTGTGTCCCTGTTCTCCAATATTGTTCACAATGTTGAGGAGATTATGACAAGAAAGCATGGCCTTTTTCTTTTCTTTTTTTTTTTTTTTTTTTTTTTTTGATGCTTATTTACTCATTTGCTAAGAAAAACAAGTTGCATCACAGAAGGGGAACTCCTTACTGATTTCTTTTGATAAAAATGCAAAGACCCATCCATACAGAACAGAAAAAATGTTAGACTCCTTGTCAAGACAACTTCTAAAGAAACACCTTTCTACATAGGTATTCATTATTGAGATCTGTTTATTGCCCCTAATGTGATCATACTCATCTCAACTTCTCCCCCCTACTGATTAAATAAGAGGGAAATTATATTTGAAAATCTCTGGGATTTGTCAGTTAGAAAATATGCTTTTGCTTACTATCTTAATGTACCAAAACTATACAGTGACAATGTGTTTTCTCCTCAAATTCTGGTAAATTTAGAGACTATGCTTTTTGTTTTATCTTAGAAGATTAAATACATTGTTTTCATTCTACCTTGTATTTTTGTGAAATTTCACATTGAAAACAATGTGCACTATTAATGATAAGTTAACAATAAGGTGATAATTTCAGCAAATTCAAAGGGTTAAATATTGAATAGATATTAAAGTTGACACAGTGCATAAAGCAAGGTGTGAGGTTTTTGTTTGTTTATTTGTTTGTTTGTTTTTTGTACCAGGGATTGAACCCAGGAGCACTTGAACACTGAGTCACATCCCAAGCCCATTTTTGTATTTTATTTAGAAACAGGTCTCATGGAATTGCTTAGTACCTCACCATTGCTAAGGCTGGCTTTGAACTCTCAATCCTCCTTTCTCAGCCTCCTGAGCTGCTGGGATTACAGGTGTGTGCCACCATGCCCAGCTAGGTTGTCAGATTTTTAAAAGTAATTAAGAAGTTATGTTTTCTAAGTGTTCTAAAATCTATCCAAAATGTTCTTATTATTATAGAAACATGTACATTTTTAAAAAAAGAATGGCAGTATTTATTGTCTTTATGATGTGATATGTGAAAAAACAAGATGTATCAGAGTCATGCTATAAAACATTTGTAAGCTGAGCACCAGATATAGGTGTTTATTTTAAAATTTGACTTCAAAGGTACTTAATACAAAAGGATGAACTTAATCGCATTAACAAAGTGTTTGGTTGTTGCTGCTAGGTTTATAAAAATATGACAAGAAAACCACAAATAATTAGTAAGCTCCTGAAATTTTTTTCAGGATTTAATAAGGTTACTTTTCATGCAAACATCTACTTATAAAATTCATACAGATTATAAACACTTACCATATTCACTGTCATAGAATATAATGAATTTCTGCCAAGCATATTCTGTGACCACTCTTAGGATAACCTCATTCAAGTAGACAGGTGGACGAACAGAGAGAGTATAATCATCATTCCTGTTGCTCCTGGTGAGGCCACAGCCACTTCTTGGGGTCCCAGCTGTTGAGCGCTGAATGAATAGGTGGGGAATGTGCATGGCATCTGCTAAAGACTGGAGGGACCCTGCTGATGTGCAGCCAATGGAGCTGACCAGGGCCAAGATGCCTTGATTCATAAGTTCACAGGCTGCAAGAGAGCATAGTAATATTGAAGAGGTCAATGGATTTTGCATATTTTCTCTTTCATTTGACTATGCAAAAAAAAATTAAAGGAGCATTCTATATAAGGGGTTCCACAAGTTATAAGGTGCTGTTGGAATGCAGTTTAAGAATTCTGATTTTATTAGCTATGTGACTGTGTGCAAATTACCTACCTTCTAGTGGCTCAATTTTGCCATCTGTGAAAAGGGTAAAATAGCACAAATCTGATAGGATTATTGCAAGGATAAGAGATAACAAAGTCTCTCTTTATTTGAGTCCCACAAGCTAGGTATTCAAATAATGGTAGCTAAATTTCTATAATCATCAATTACATTTCAGAGAAAGGATGATTCTTTGATAAGTATATAATATGAGGTTTCAAAAAATATATAATATGTAAACTGTGAATAAATGAAGGTGAGATGAAAGATTTGGTGATACTTTTTCTCTCAAAAAACTGGAGAGATGAAAATTTTTTTGTTCTTTTCCTTGACAGAAAAATCTCAGGCAAACAAAATACTAAATTTTAACAACTACCTTATTCTGGTTCCCAGATAAATAATTTCTAGTTTCTACCAACTGGGTTATGACCTCTGTTGAAAAGTAAATTAAGAAAGAATCCAGATAACACTATTACCATTTGAGAAGCTCAGTTTTTATAATTACTTATAAATCTAGATATTTTTCTAGATTTTAGGCATTCTAAGTATAACATTCTGGGAATTTAGACTTTAAGGTAGATTGTTTAACATAATTCTTCAAAACACCTAAAAGGAAAATATAAATGGTAAGCCCTTCCATGTAATTAATTGGGGAGTTAATGAAGGCTGATTTAAAATCCAAGTTTAGAAGTACAAGACCAACAATAAGCATATAAAATCAAATACATTATTATGATTGATGCTAAGTCAAACAATGGAAACAAAGTAAATTAATAATTATTTGGAAAATACTTTTCAAAAATTGCCTCATGAGAGAGGTTATATTGATTTCAAATAAATTTGAAAGACAGCATCAAGGATGAATGCAAACCATAATTGATTGAGGTTGAAGTTTTAGAAAAAAAAATCACATTCAACTCATGTTCTTCAACTTAACATGCATAGAAAGCAATATGAGTTTATACGTGTAATTTCAAAAAATACATGCAAGAATCCTGGTTAAAAGTTTGTTTTATTATTGTCTTAAACAAGACTATACTCATAAAAGCAAGTAGAAATTAATTTTTCTCTTTTTTTGGTTTTGTGGGTTTTTTTTTTAATTTTTTATTGTTGGTTGTTCAAAACATTACATAGTTCTTGACATATCATATTTCACACTTTGATTCAAGTGGGTTATGAACTCCCATTTTTACCCCATATACAGATTGCAGAATCACATCAGTTACACATCCATTGATTTACATATTGCCATACTAGTGTCTGTTGTGTTCTGCTGCCTTTCCTATCCTCTACTAGAAATTAATTTTTCAAAGATTTTGTTTTAAAAACTCATTTAGCATTTAAAGTCAAAATAAGTTTCTTAAAGTGTATTTGGATACAGTAAATCTTTAGATTACACTAGTTACAAGTGATTAAGTAAATATAACATTTTATATACATTAAACATGAAAGTTATAAAATTATACCTTGAAAATTTTTAAACAAAAAATTCAGCTTTAGTGTTATGCTACATATAACATTACAGAAAAATTGTGTGTTTTAATCTTCAGATTTAGAAGGAGAAATTTCAAATTTGAGAGTTATATATTAATCACAAATAACAAATCAGTTTGATTTAGCATATAATCTTATTTCTTCCAAGCAATGCATTTACCCATAAATAATTGCAGTCTGAAAATATTAAATGAAAAATTCCAGAAATAATCCATAAGTTTAAATTGCATGCCTTTCTGATAGCCTGATGAACTCTCACACTATCTGCTCCATCACACCCAGGCTGTGAATGATCTCTTCATCCACACTACCCATGTGACAGTCACTTAGCAGCCATCTCAGTTATGAGATAGACTGTCACGGTGTCACAGTGTGGTGTCCCAATAAGAAGGTCAATAGGAACCTAATGCAATGTCACATGCCTAGGCCCATTTCCCTTATTTATTTCATCACGTAGGAATTGACCATCTCACATCATCATAAGAAGGGTGAGTACTGTACAATAAGGTAGTTTAAGAGAAAGACCACATTGGTGTAACTTTTACAACTTTTATATAGTTGTTTTCTATTTTATTATTAGTAATCATTTTTAATCTCTTACTATGCCTGATTCCTAAATCCAAATTTAACACAAACATGTGTATAAGAAAAGACATAAGATGTAGTGTTTGGTACAATCTCTAGTTTCTGGCATCCATTGACAGTTAGTTTCATTAGCAATTGTATCATTTTTAAATTACTATTTGGTATTACCCATCCTGCATTTTGGAATTACCCATCCTAGCAAGAATAAATAAAATTTTCCTATGAAATCAAAATAGAAATTATCAAAAACTATAGTCAAAACATAACATGTTAGATCTAAATGGTAACTGAGACATCACATGTTCCAAATATGCAAAATCAACTTTAACTGCTATGCTAACTATGATGTGTTCATATGTTAGCATCCTGGAACTCTATTCTAATAAAGATTCTAAAATTCAATAAAAAAGAAAGCACTATAATTATCTTGTGAGGTTTCTCATAGGAAGAGATTGGGATATTAGTAGGCTGCAAATTATAAACATGCTTCCCTCTTATAGTGCCCAACCCATTATTTCTCACAATTGGGAAGAAATCACATATATCACCTACAAAGAAAAAAGGAAAGGAAAGTAATAGAAGAGGGTGATTTCTAATTATAGCCCAAGATCCTTTTCAACACAGCAAACAAACAATGGAGAATCTTTTGTTTGTAAACTTAACATTTTGCATGACAAAGATAGAGATTTCCATAAGGAAAACCACATTTGGAGATTGTCTGTTAAAAGATTAAATCATTCAGAGTTTTAGTTCCAAAGGATGCATACACCAGTACATTAGATGGAGTCTGAGAACTGAGCTAGGAAGATCAGAGTGTGCTTGTGCGTTTCCACTTTTTTTTTTTTTTAATGAATGTAATCCAAACCAAGGAATTCTCAATTGCATCTTTCTTCCCCACTATTATTTCGACCTCTGTGATTTATTTATACTATGTATGTAAGTACATACTCCACATCCATACATAGAGATAGTATTGAACAGCTTGTGGTTTTGTGACTCCAGCTGTTTGAGATTTTAACACTATCAATGATGTCTGGAGCTTGTACTAATTGCTGAAAGCACACTGTTTTTGTTTATTTGTTTGTTTTCTAATATTGTTTGCAATAAGTAACACTTTTGACCCATTTTGGTCATTCAGCATTTATGGAAATAAAGTTGGTTGAATACATGTATACATTTAAGTTAAATAAAGTTCATGTGCACTGTCTTTTTCATTTCTAAAACTAAGCAGTTTAAGTCTTCTTTTTCTTTTAAGTGCTGTGAAATGGGTTACCTTTTACTAAATACTCAATTAGAACTTGGTGGAATGTTTGGGGATGACATCATCCACTCACAATACAAATATTCCTTGTGATATTTTTTCTGATTTATTTGTAAGGACCAGTTTACCTTGATATGACTTCTTCCTTGGATCTCATCAGGATGTTAGCACATACCTTTCACATGTTTTTATGGTTTGAATGGGCCCCCCAAAGCTAATACTGTTATAAACTTGATCCCCAATGCAGTGGTATTAGAAGCTGTAGCTTGATGGACATGTTTGGATCATGGGGACACTGCCTTCATGAATGAATGAAGCTGATGCTGTCATTGCAGAAGTGTGTTCCTTGTAAAAGCCTGAGTTTCTTGCCCCTTTCTCTTTACTCTATATTTTACCACGGGATACAGAGATAAACAGACCCTATTCCATTCCAGCACCTTGATCTTACACTTCCCAGCCTCCAGAACTGTGAAAAATAAATTTCTATTCTTTGTAAGTTTTCCAGTATCTGGTTTTCTGTTAGAGCAGCACAAATGGACCAATACAGTAAAAAAGACTAAACATTGGAATCCCTTCCCACAATACTCTGTGCTCCAAATGCCAATATACAACTTCCTATTGTGGTACTGGGATTATTATCATTATTATTTTATTTATTTTTTTGGTAGCTGTTAGTTTCCAATTATCAGCAGATTTTTTTTTCTGGTCACATTAGTGAGACTGCCTTAAAACTATAAAAAGGAAGTTCCAAACTAAAAACAAAACAAAACAAACTTTTGAAAAACCCAGATTTTTGGCCTTAATTCCCTGAGGCACAGAAACTGTACCTCGAAAATTTCCAGGCACACTCAAAATATATATTTTTATTCTTAGTGAATACTCCAAAAGCAGGTAAAAGAAACGTCTTAAACATCTGACAGTGCTTGACAAGGCATGATAAAAATCAAATGGCTTTTCAAGTCATGAAGCACAAAATCATCAACTAGCATTTATTCCAATTTTTAGAGAATCATTATAATTTCTATTATTAATTTGAAACAGAACTTACATATTTGAGTATCACCCTTTCTCTGTTACTTACGTGAAAAATATCTGCTTTTAGTCTCTATATTAAATTTATTACAATTTATTTAGCTCTTCAAAAGCTTAAAAATTGTTTCACAATAAAACTGTCAAATATTTATACTCAGTAATGTTTTGCTTTATACTATGTTTAGAAAGACCTTCTTCCTACAATCAGCAGATTTACAAAATGATCAGTCTATGTAAAACATCTTCCCAAGGTATACTCTATAACTGATCAAAGCCTTACAGAAAACATGGCAACTAGATTTCAGAAAACTAAATGAGTGTAGAATGTTTTATCTGGTAAAATATGACCTTTATCTCATAATCCCAGCAAGCAAAGAGTAAGAATTAAACATAATTTTGAAAAGAATGATAATCCAGATCATATTACATGTTTGTCTTTGAAACTTTCCCCATACTTTTATATAAATTCCAGGTATAAAACTACTATTCTTAAAAGATAGCACAAAAGGATTTTGAAAATTTTCACCAAAAAGAAATAATAAATGTTTGAGAAGATAGATATGCTTAACCTGATTTAAACATTATGCAATGTATTTATTTAATCAAAACATTATATGGTACACATTAGTATGTACCATTTTATGTTTTTATGTATAAGTTAAAAATAACTTCAGAAAGGATAGAATTACTGTTCTTCATAATAGGGAACTTCTCAGATTTAGAACTGATTCTTTCAAAATGAGTGACACAATATTTAATATATTCCAACAAATTATATCCTATAAATAATTTAAATAAGATCTCGCTACAAAGATATAGATAGCAATGCATTTATGTTTATGTAAGAAGAGAAAATGACCCCAAACAATATTTTACATTGCTTTCTCAATTGTTGCTACTTTGCTATCTTTCCAGATAGCATTGCCAAGACTCAGAAGTCACCTTCACTTTTTCTCTTTTATTATCTAACATAATTTTTTAAAATTTTTAATTGTTAATGGACACATTACCTTTACTTTATTTATTTATGTGCTGTTGAAGATTGAATCTAGTGCTCCATGCATGCAAGGCAAGTGTTCTACTACTGAAGACACAACCCCAGCTCTTAACACATAATTTTAATTCTACATCCTAAATATTTCTCGTAACCATTCCCCTCTTAAAATATCTACAGCCAGTTTCTCCATTCAACCTATATCATCTCTAACAGAATTAATGAAACTCTCCAAGTTCATGTGATTTCATAGTCTCAGCTTATCCTTTCTTCAATCAACCACACCATTAACAGTGTGTATTTTTTAAAAACTCATCATATCATTCCCATGTTTTGAAGATCCTCAACCAAGGGGAGACTAATGAGAAATGACAACTAAGTACAATGTGAGATCCTAGATAAGAATCCAGGATGGGAAGAAGTTATGAGTGAAAAAGTTTGTAAATTTTGAACAAAATCTGTAGGTTGGTTAAGGATACTCTATGAATGTCAATTGACTGTTCTTGATAATTTTACTGTATCTATGTAAAAAGTGAACATTAAAGGGATCTGGGTGAGGGCTATGAGTGAATTTTTTCTATATATCTAAAATTGCTTAAAAATGAAAAGTTAAAGACAAATAAAACTGTCAATGAACTGGCACTTCTGCTAAAAAAAAAAATCCTGAAATCTTAGCATGGCATATAAAATTCTTTCTGACATTTCATACTCAACTCATATCTTCCCATTATTCCACATACCCTCCTATCATCATGCTATTTATACACTAATTATATTCCTTAAGCAGTCTATGGGCTTATACAAAGAGAAATTTTTGACATATTCACAATACTGCATCTTCAATTCAAAATCACAGTACTTTCATTGTATAATTTATTTACGTCTTTTTAAATTTTTCCAAAGCAACCTTTTGTAGTATTCAATATATATATATATATATANGCCTTTTTTGTGTGAGTAGATGTTGTCCTCTTTATTATTATTTAAAGACATAGTATTTAGAAACATTTTGGTCAATAAAGCAAGTCTAGAATAGCTGAGAAAAATTGTCCACACTTTTAACATATATATATATATATATATATATATATATATATATATATATATATGATATATTATGTAATGTATTTATTTACATATATATATATCTTGCATTTATTTTTCAGATTTATTCCTAAGTATTTTATACATTTATCTTTTATTGTAAATGGTGCTTTTTTTTAAAAGAGAGAGAGAGAGAGAGAGAGAGAGAGAGAGAGAGAATTTTTAATATTTATTTTTTAGTTTTCGGCATACACAACATCTTTGTTTGTACGTGGTGCTAAGGATCGAACCCCGGCCACACGCATGCCAGGCGAGCGCACTACCACTTGAGCCACATTCCCAGCCCTGTAAATGGTACTTTTAATTTCCAGTTTTTGTTACAATATAGAAAAACTCAGATTTTTGCAGCTTGATTCTGAATCATGAAACCTTATTTAACTTATTTGTTCTAGTTTTCATTTTATAGATTCTATAGGATTTTTTATGTAGATAATCATGTTATCTGCAAATAGGAGCTGCTTTACTTCTTCTTTTCTAATCTGTATGCCATTTATTTCTTTTTCATATCTTATTACACTGGCTGGTAACACCAGTACTATATTGAATAGATATGGTGATGGCATCTAACCCTTTTCTTGATCTTACAGGAAAAGCAATTGGTGTTTTACAATTAAGTTAAAGACTAGAATTGGTTTTGACTACAATCTTTATAAGGTTGAGGTAGTTTCATTATTCCTGAGATTAGTTTGTTCAGGAATGGAGTAGCTGAGAGTTTCTTCAGGAATGGATGTTGAATTTTCTATGTTTATTTAGATAATAATATAAGTCTCCTCTTTTAGTCTGCTAATATGGGTAATTGCACTAACTTTTTTCCAAATGTTAAGCTATCCTGTCAAGGATAATGCTGGCCTCAGTAAATGAGTTGGAATGTAGTCACACTTTTTCAATGAATTCTTTTTGTATCGTCAATGTTATTTCTTTCCTAAATGTTTGGTAGAACTCATCAATGAAAATTTCTGAACCCACAAAATCTGTTTGACAATAGATATAGAAATCATCAGCTTATCTGTCTTTTAAGTGAGACTTGGTAGTTTGTATCTTTAAAGAAATGTTCATCTAAGTTGTCAAATTTACTGGCATACAGGTATTTATAATATTCCCTTATGGTACTGTATAAAATCTCTCTTTTGCTCTTCATCAGTCTAGCTAATGGATTAGCAATTTGTTAATTTTTTTCAAAAGCTTTTGGTTTCATTGTTTTTTCTCCATTACTTTTTGTCTTTTCTATTTCATTTATTTCCAATCTGATCTTTATTTATTTATTTCTGCAGGTACTGGGATTTAACATAGGGGCACTCTGCCACTGAGCTGCATCCTTAGCCCTTTTCATTTTTTATTTTGATACAAGGTCTCACTAAGTTACTTATGCTGCCTTTGAACTTGTGATCCTCCCCTCTCAGCCTGTTGAATATCTGGGATTGGAGGAGGGTGCCACTACACCTGGTTTAGACTAATCCTTTCCTTTCAACTTGGGTTTAGTTTCCTTCTATGTATTGCTTCAGTTTATCCTCTTTCTGCTGAATTTCCCATTATTCACATTTACCACACTTAATTTTATAGTCTCTAGTAATTCCAATATCTGGGGCATAGCTCAATGTATTTCTGTTACTTTACTTTCTGAAAATTGATTGCTATTTCTTGCATTTTTGTGTATCCTGTAATTTCAGTTGGATTGCTTTGAGGGTCTGTAGAGACTGAAAGTAGTAGAATATATTAGCATACCCTTTCCTCCTGTCAGGCTGTTAGTATGTAGTGTGTGTGTGTGTGTGTGTGTGTGTGTGTGTTTTCTGGTTTTGTTGTCATTACAGGCTTAAAAATAACTATTAGTTTTTCATTACATTGTACTTGGAGTGGGGCCTGCCCTGCAAGAGACTTTTCATTGTTGATTCTGTTTCTCCTTCAGCTTTCAGTTGTCCTTTGACAGCTGCACCAAATGGAGGTCCCTGTGTGAATCCTGGCCCCATCTCCTGTGGTAAAATATTGTGCACTCGGTTTTCTGCTGACCTGGTCCAGTTCAGTCCCAGGTAAGTTATGTGCCCCTGAAATTTCTCAATAATGCCAATCACCTGGATAAAGTTTCCTGGACCCCAGAATTAGCTAACTTCAGCTTGATATTTGTAAATAATTCTGGACTTAGATGACTTTCTAACTCTCTCCCAGGTGTCTTTACCAGCAGCATTTGATCTTTCCAGAGGGTTATTTTGCCTTCCCCCAAATCTTAAGGTTTTTATGGAGTAGGTAAAAAAAAAAGGAGAAATAAATGTGTGAAGTACTGTGCCTGCTTACCTAGAACATCCAGCACCTGTAACATGCCTATACCACTGAGGGCAGCTCTATCTGATACCCTGTTGGTTCCACTTTCTTGGGAGCACTTACTGGTGGTCTGTGACTATAACAGAACCCCAACCCCACTGCCCATATCTGCTATTCGAAACAAACATAGCAGCTCACACTTAGCATTAGTGCATTTATTAAAATTCTGAGTGATATTTTTTTCTAGCCTGCATGGAAGGCAGTATTTTCGTACTCCTTTATTCTCTCAAACACTAGACTGTTAAATGTGTTCTGTCTCTCCTTAATAGAACTTGCCACTCTTTGCATTTTGGATATTTGGCTATATTGAAACAAGTTAAGCTCAAGGAAGTTATAATTTTTTAGATTATTTGACTTTTTCCAAAATTTTTAAAATTTTAATTTTGTTAAATATGATAGCAGAATGTATTACAATTCATATTACACATATAGAACACACTTTTTCATATATCTGGGTGTACACAAAGTATATTCACACCATTCATGTCTTCATACATGTACTTAGGGTAATGATCTCCATTTCCTTCCACCATCTTTCCTACCCTGATGCCCTCTCCCTTCCCCTTCCTCCCTTTTGCCCTAGCTAGAGTTTATCTAATCCTCCCATGCCCCCTCCCAACCACATTATGAATCCTTAAATCAGAGAAAACATTTAACATTTGGCTTTTGGGGATTGGCTAACTTCACTTAGCATTATATTTTCCAACTCTATCCATTTACCTGCAAATACCATGGTTTTATTATTGTTTAATGCTGAATAATATTCCATTATGTATATATACCACATTTTCTTTATCCATTCATCTACTGATGTGCATCTAGGTTGGTTTCATAGTTCAGTTATTGTGAATTGTGTGGCTATAAGCATTGATGTGGCTGCATCCCTGTAGTATGCTGTTTTAAGTATTTAGGGTATAGACTGAGGAGGGATAGCTGGGTCAAATGTTGGTTCCATTCCCAGTTTTCCAAAGATTCTCCATACTGCTTTCCATAATGGCTGCTTTTTCTAAATTTTGAGGGTGAGAATAACTTTCTCTTTGTTGTTTTACAAGTCAAGCAGTCAATTCAATTACTCTTTGTTCTTATAACATTTTGGAAGTACTTATTGCATTGTAATCACCTATGCATGCAAGCCTTCTGGATTAAACATTGTCTTTTTCAGTGCTTTTTGGAAACCAATACTTTTCACCTTATAAACTCAATCCCAGATCATTAGTTATGTTGAGACAGATATTTACATTCTTTTAATTAGGAAGACAGTACACTGCTTTCAGCTATCACCAAGAATAATATATATATACAGGTATTGAACCTAGGGGTTGCTTAACCACTGAGCCACATCCTCATCCCATTTTATATTTTATCTAGAGACAGGGTTCACTAAGTTTCTTAGGGCCTCACAAAGTTACTGAATCTGGCTTTGAACTCGCAATCATCCTGCCTCAGCCTCCTGAGCCTCTGGGATCACAGGCGTGCACCACTGTACTGGACTACCAAGGATAATTTTTACACTAATGTTTTATTCTTTCTTTCTTCCTTTTATGGTGCCAGGATTTGGAGCTAGACCCTGTGCATGCTAGGAAAGCACTATGGTACTGAGCTACATTGCCAGACCCTAATATTTTATTTTCTATAGCAGTGTCATTTAGGCACACACATTACCTGAAAGCAAATTACTCCTCTTTGTGGAAATTTTCTTTCCATAAGCTACAGACCCTCCATGATCTCCTGTGGCCATGACTCTGACCTAAAATCCTGTAACTCTCAGTTTTGGTCACACTATGTTAGCCACTCTGATGTTTTTGTTTGTTGTTTGTGAAGTCATTGTTCTTCTTCTTTCCTCTGCCTGGAGTGCTATTTACTCAGACAGCCCTTCATCATCCTCCCTCCTATTAGTCCTCTGCCCCTGCAGCCCATCTCTCATAGTTCCTTTTTATTTACTTCCTCTTGATCTTATTTAATTTTTTCCCTAATAGTTATTATCTGACTCTATTTTACATGTCTGTTTCTATTTTTTTTTACTTTCTTTTCCACTTTGACATTATTTACACAACAGCTTTGTCTATTTTGCACAATGCTTCATGCCGAAAACATAGAATAGACACTGACGTACTATAGACACTCAGTGAACATTTGTTGAATGAATAGGTAATTGAACAAACATTATAGTCACAGACTAATCTATGACACATGGCGTAAGGCAGGTTAGTATTACTATGCATGTCCTTTTAACCTTATTAGCTCAATTTCAAGTTACTCAATATGTTTTTTCTTAAAGAAATGGTCCACTCGTGATGATAAAGAAGATTTCTAAATGGAGTTGACAATAGTGAGAAGAGCAAAATGAGAAGAATCTGCCCTTTGCAAAAAAAAAAAAAAAAAGTATTGTTTAGCATTTCCAGTGCATGCTGTTTAGAAATATTGACATTCTTTGGTAATAGGATTAGCATATGTAAGTTCCATGAGAAAAGAAATGTGATTTTTTTTTTGTGACTCAGATGTGCCTAGCTTATAGAAGACCTTAGTTAATATTCCTTAAAGCCCCAAAGCAGTGTGATATGTAATAGATTAAACCATATAATTCATTGTTTGTGCATCTTGGAAGCTTTTGTACTAGCAATATATCAAATAGCAATATATCATGTCTTTCCCCTATTTAATCTGTAAACATTAAAATGATCTTTTAATAATAAATGTTTTAGATGATTTTAAAGCAGGCAGAGGAATTTTTGTTTCAAAATAAACTGAAGTAGCTATTCTATTTATTTTATAGCAATTATCAAAATTCATGATTGTTCTAACATAATATATTCATTCCAATTCATTTGAAAGATGATTTTGGTTTTTCCTTGATCTTTAATTTAAGCTGTGATTTTTGTCTTGATGATGTTAAGACAAGTAGTTGATCTAGTTCAGAAGAGCTAGATCACAGTTACCATTTATGGATTAATCATCACTATCACAGTTTTTTGATAATCACATTTCACATAGCATGAAATGCACTTGGATATATTCTCCGTTTGAAAGTAATTTTTTGTAAACTAAAGTTTGTTTTCATATTATAACCTTACTAATAATGTCTTTCAACATATTATCAGAAGCATTTGTTTTTCTGGGGGAAACTGTCTATGTACTTCACAAAACCATGGAATACAGTATAAGGTCAGAAACACCATTTAGTAGGTAGCTTGGCCCCTGCTAGCACCAATTATGAAGTGAAAGGAGATAATTCTTGAAAAGTATAGCATAAAATCTCTGGCAAATTTTTCAAAAGACAGCTTTTCTACTAAGTCCTTTCTCCTATTTTTTTTTCTTTTTTTAAGCAGCACTATGCAAGATGCTGAAAAGGTCTTTACTTAAATCTTTGACTCTAATTTTGTGGGCAATTCCTTTATACATGTGATCATGTTTCTTCTAAGAAAAGGTATAAAATCAAAACTTTAAGCTGATCTGACTCACTGTAACATAGACATCAACATGGAAAAATAAAAAGCCAAAAACTAACCAAGCCCCCATTCCTCCTATTATTGCCTAGAAACTGTTGCTTTCAGAGAAAAGCATGAGCAAATATATTAGCTGTAGAGACTGAGACCTAGGGTGTAAGTAAAGAATCTTGAATTGTAGTCCTAGTTCAGAAGTGAATCAGTGCTGTGCCCTGTGCAGTCATTTTTTCTCTTTGGGTTTCAGTTTCTTCAAGCATTAAAGGTGGTGATTAGACTAGATGTTTTTTAACATAATTCTCCCAAGAGACACCTAATGACATTTCTCTCTCCCTCTCTTCCCCTTCCTTTCCTCTGGTTGGCACATTCTAACTTAATTGGTGACACTTTGGCCTGATGGTGCTTCTATTTCTTTAAGGTGATTTTACATATGTCTGGTTTATTCTAAGGACATTTTTATTTTCTTGTTTCCATGCTGAGGTTGGATGCTAACAGAGAATCACTAGACTCTTACAAGCTTACAATGAAGAGTATAATGTATTTTATTCACAATGTATCTTTTTTAAAAGTGTTCTGGCATTATAGACATTTTTAAATGCATTTTCCTAGTACTGTGTAGGAATTTAGGGGCTGTTCAAAGAAAAGCTTATTCATTGCAATGGAACGATTTTCTTCTAAATATGTTATATATATTATACACACACATATGATTTTCTTTCCCCACAACTCCCTAAAAAAGAAGAAAATTTAAAGCTTTAACATAATACTCTCATTACTAAAATTTTCTCTTCCTTTTTTAGAGAAAGGACAGATCACTTTGAGGAATAAATTAGGTTTTGCGTGGCCGTATATCAAGTCAGTAGTTTCTAGAAATCACATTGCTTATGATGACACTCTTGTCCCTATGTTGTGCCATGAAACCCCATAATACTTTATACTAGATAGCATCTACAATGACATACCACCCTCAACTCTTCCCAATGGCATCCATAGAAATTGTTTTAATGAGAATTAGATGTTCCAATTCCAAAGAAATGGTTTATCTACAGTAATAATGTCATAATTATATTTCTCATAACTTTAGAAATTTCATTTCCAAACTTTTTTTAATCTCTTTGCCACCATAAATACCTATGAAGTAAACAGGGATCATTATACCCTATTTGCTTCATAAGGCTCTTGTAAGTCACAAATTAAAACATGTATCTGAAAGTACTTTTTCAACAGCAAAGTTATACGTTATTATGGTTTGTAAACTCATTATTCACGTGATTTTTACTCTCTGAATTGAAGCTTTCTCAAATACAATTTGAATCAAATGATTTCTAAAAATCACAATCAATTAGAGGTAAAGGTCTATATTCACTCATTCATCACCTACTAAGGACCTGGCAAAAGGACACAAAAACAGAGGAATACAGAAGCCCACATGCTTTCAAAGCTAATAGTTTCATCGTGAGTCTTGGCAACACTACATTAAGCAGATATAGATAACACATTTATTTAAAAGGAAACATATGACTAAATATGCAAATATTAATTGAGTTTAAATAGCTGTTTAATGTTACAATGTGATTTGGATTAATTTAACCTGAACTTTAAGTTCCTTAAGAAGGGGAACATTTAAAACTTCATTTTTATTGGCACAGTATCCATGCTTAATAACTATTTAATAAATAAATATTCAATGAATAAAAATAAGGTATATCTTGAAGGAGAATTGATTTTTATAAATGAGAAGGAAGGAAAA
This sequence comes from Marmota marmota marmota, assembly GCF_001458135.2. NCBI lineage: Eukaryota > Metazoa > Chordata > Mammalia > Rodentia > Sciuridae > Marmota > Marmota marmota. Next base: position 24,415,586 of record NW_026000057.1, on the reverse strand, counting down.
GGGCATCATGAATGTGGAAGAAGAATTTAAATATTGAACATTTTCTTTTTTGGGGAAAGACAATATGGAAAAAGACCATCAGACAACCTTACTCTTGTATTCAGAGTGAACTAAAAGAGGGTTATGTTATATACTATGGTCTGAAAATGCATGTACCCCATAATTCATATGTTGACATTTAGCCCCCATGGTGATGATATTAAGGGGACTGTCTTTGGGAAGTAATTACATCAGAAAGGCAGGATCTCATAACCTAATGAGAAGACTTCAACGGGATTAGTACCACTATTAAGGAAGCATGATGGAGCTTCCTTACCTCTTCTACCACACACATGTGTCGCAAGAACCATTTATGAGGGTCAGGCCTCCACCAGACACCAATCTGTTGGAACCTTGATCTTGGACTTCCCAGCCTCCAGAACTGTGAGCTTTAAATTTCTTTTGTTGATTAAGTATCCAGTCTGGGTTATTTATTTAGAACAGACTGAAGGAACCTAAGACAATCTATAAACTGAACAAAAGAGAACTAATGGAAAGATAATTTTAAAAGCTGTATATTACTCTGGATTCTGGGGCAGCCTCACTAATGATAGTGCCACTTGTCATATAGCAATCAAAGAAGGGTTTGTTGTAGTATTAGACTAAGAGGAAGAATTTCATAGAGCACTGGGAATTATAAGTGGCATGGACAAGTAGTCATTTAGGTTTCAGGCAGGGAGAACTGCTGATTGAGTCATAATTTTTCCTGGCACATGTTTATTCAGGAATAGTGATTACAATCACTCTTATCCTCTTCAAATAATGGCCTGTTTACCGAGTAGAGGTTTAATAGTAATGAGATGAAACAAGTGTAGTGAAGTTACAGTGTTACTATTCTCCATATATCTTGCTATCATTCACAGTTGATTTTGTGTGGAATCTATAATACAAAGAGAGAAAAGAACAGTGCCATTTCAATGATGTTTATAAGAGAGTAAAATCTAAACTCTGATGTGCTGGTTACCTGTGTGTGTTCTACAACTACAGTATCTTGGTGTTAATTCTTTTTTTTTTTTTAAAGAGAGAGTGGGAGAGAGAGAGAGAGAGAGAGGGAATTTTTTTAATATTTATTTTTTAGTTCTCGGCGGACACAACATCTTTGTTTGTATGTGGTGCTGAGGATCGAACCCGGGCCGCACGCATGCCAGGCAGGCACGCTATTGCTTGAGCCACATCCCCAGCCCTCTTGGTGTTAATTCTGGTTCTTAGGATTTTTAGCAGTATGACTTTAGAAAACTTCCTGAGCCTTTCTGGGTCTCACTTATCTCATTTTACATGAATATATACTGCTGAGAAGTTCTGTAAAAATTAATCAAGTAAATACATCTGAGGGTAGTTCTGGGTATATAATGTTAGCCATTATTTTTAAATTTGAATTTTTAACAGAAGGGGGTACATGAAAAGAGACTGTAATATACTCTATTAGGAAGGGAAGATGAGATTCATTTAAATAGATGCTTACAAAACCATGGGGAAAATGAATTGTTAGGACAGTAGAGGAAATTCTGAATCATTACTGATGCAACAAATGACTACTAGCTACCTATGGTGTACAAATCTGTGTTTGATACTATAATATAAGAAAACTATGAATTCCATGAAAATTCTTTCAACTCAAGCTTTACTTCTGAAACTTACAAATTTCCCAAATTTTCTGGAAATATTCATATTCTGTATTTTTATGACTTCTTTTATTAGAATTTTCTGAAAAAGATCAACTTATTTTCTCAGCTTGGCTTGCCTCAAGCTACATGTAAGTTAGGAAGGGAGTGATAAACTAAAGGCAGTCCATTTCTTTTGGTCCTTCACTGAGTACAGTCACAGGAATCAGCCAAAATAATTAAGGCTATCAGCTTGACATTTTCTCTCACTCTGAGTAAATAAACTTGTACAAACTGTGTAAGTTCCTGAAATATCTTGCTAAAGCAGTGTGGGGTTTGGCTGAGCAGAAACCAATGTCAACGACCCCTGATGGCTTGAATTTTTAAATCAGAATTTAAATGAGATCGTCTTTAAACATAATTCATTTTACATAATTTTAAAAACTAGGTTGAGATTTTCTGGTGATGTTTAGAACTCTCTTGGGTTCTTTGTCTACTTATCAGTTAAGTGGAAAAAGAAATTAAATTTAGTAGTCTTATCACAACATACCTTTTTAAAAACTTTAAAACATTTTGTTGCTGATATTCCCATTTTGACTTTGTATTAAAGCATAAGTATGTGATAATCTTTGTCTTATTCATTTACTGTTCTTAAAACATTAAATTAACTTTGGAAAGCATGACTTCCATTTATAATACAAGGAACAGAATGTTTTGCCAAATCTATATTGGTAACAAGTAGCAAAATCAAATTGGAATAAGCTTCTTTTTCAATTGATTCCGTATAGAAATTTTTAAAACAATGATAGCTCCACTAAAAACAAACTAAGCTAAGTCATCAACATGAAATATCTTTAAATACATATTAATATATTTAGAAGAGTGAAACCAGAGTTGAGGATGCAGTAGAAATTTATTGAAAAAATATGTCAATTTCATTTTCTTTCAAGCTTAAAATATAAGGAAGAAAAATCTCTGGATTAGGTGAAAATGGTCTGAAATTTTGGGTGACTCCAATCTTACTGGAGTGCTTTCTACTTTGATCAAAGCAGTGCAATATCACCTACTCTTGCCCTTTGTTTTTGCATATTAGGGAGGTACAGGGAAGGAAGAGCTTAGAAAAAGGCAGTTGGATGTGGAGAGAGGAAACCTAATAATCCAAAGGACTCTGAATTTCACTAATGCATCTGGCAAATTGCTAGTAGTACTGATATGAAATTGGTTTAATTCTAAAATTATAATTCTATCATTATAATTTATAAAATTAGCTTTTATTTCCAAAACTCAAACCATTTTGGTGGTATCTTATATTATTATTTAGAAGAAGAAAAAATGCATAGGAGAGAATTACATAGAAAATACTATTCCTGGTTTTATTCTCTGTAAGTAGGACAAGAAATATACAAAAAACATTTGTGAATAGATAATATTATACTTCTTTGAATAAGGATACTATATTTTTTAATATTACATAGTATAAAGTGCTACACTTAATATGTTAAATATTCAATAAATATTATATTCATAAATATGTATTATTTGTTTAACCTTCTGATATTATAGGGCATTCAGGAAAAATAATCTATCTAATTTAAACAAGTATATTTATAAGTTATATTATGGGCTTTGTGAGTAAACTACTATTCATGTATTTAAAGATTTTATAATTTAGGGTGAAAAGGCAGCCTAAATAATATGTACAAGTCTGTTTATTCATCTGAAAAACAGAGGTGTTATTGCTTAGAGGCTAATTTGGAAACAGCAAAATATTTGAAGAATGTAGGCTACTATTACAGTTATTAAAAGAGGGTTATTCATCGATTTTGGAAATGCAAAATCTTACAAAACAAAATTATATTTATTTGCAAAGAATAAAGCACTTATTAGAAAAATGCACACTATCATCTACGATTTTTGCAATTGACAGTAAACCATTAGCCACTTCCTAAGCATCCGTCAAGATCATTTCTTCTGTTTCACTCTATAAATTCAAATATATTAGTGTTTAGGCTGTCTGAGTAGGAGGAAAATGAGATTTGTTCAGGGGAGTTAGGATAAATTAATTACAGATTTGCAGCCCTGAGTAAATAATCCTAAAGTTTATTGCACAACTTGATTATTATCAAGTATGTGTCTTCTGCACACAATTCCCTATGCAATATCCATTAAGGATCATGCTAAACATAGATCAAATTGTAGCCTGAAACAGAATCCTTGGCATATAATATTAATTATCAGATGTGAGTGAAAACATGCATACCTCTTGATGTCAATCTCTTTTAATTAAGGGCAAAATGAGATCATTATAATTCCAAATTGCAAATCCTTCCCCTCTGTTGAATCTTATGGTACTGTTTTTTCAATTTCTCCCATCACACAAGAAAGCTGTTGTAGGAGATTCAAAAAGCCAGACTATCACTGCTGCCAGAGCAGAGACTGACAACAGAATGCAGTCATCTCCCTGCAGTGACTCTGGAATTCATTCATTTTGAAAAGCAACATTTTCAACACAACTAATAATTTTATATTAGGATAAACTCTTTTCCAGCAACCTTTTTTCGAATAGATGTAGGGAGTTTTTAAAGATGGTAATGATCCACGTGAGAATAACATTAAGTCAAAATCAACTATTTTATTAATATATAGCACTGAATAAAACCATCTCCTTTTCAGAATGAGAAAATACTTTATAGAATCAAGGCCAAGTTTGTTCCCTTGCAAGAGTTCAAAATGTTGAATTGACTCTGAAACTACATAAAGGTTTATTTAAAAAATACAAAATGGAAAACATCTCTCCTTTGAGTCCTGAAGTGCCTTTTACAGACTTTAGTTGCCCTCTCTTGGGTGTGAATAAAGGAATTAGAACAAGAAAATATTGTAAAGAATTAGAGTGAAAGAAGCTGTGTGATATATTTCTTAATGTTGTTTTCACATTATCAGAGGAAATTTAGTGAAAAACATATTTATAATCATCTTTAATAAATGTATTAACTACTATCTTCAGCTTCTAGTCAGAATGATATTATCTAGAAGGTAGGCATATGTATGTGTGTGTATCTTTGCATGGATCTAAGGACAACTTTATTTATAATTGGTAGATTACTTCTTCCCCCTTCATCTTTTACTTTTAATTTTTCAAACTACAAAATGTGGAAAGAAGATAACAATCACCCAAGTTCTTTTTACTAACTGAACTAATTATCAAATTATATTCCCAAATAAAAGATAGGGCATACTTTTATTTGGGTGTTTAAGATGTGAATGTTATTTTAATGGTAAAACTTTAAGCCAGAAAGCTCTTTTACTTTATATAGCATTAGTTAGACCAAACTACAGGTCTGGGAAGCAAAGAATGAAGAGCAAATCTGTCTCATTCCCTCCTGGGAGGTGGCAATGCTGACCTTAACCAGATCTCCTTAGAAACATCCTTCTGTTACTTCTAGCTGAGACAACCCAGGAAAAATGCTTTTATATAGGAGCATTTTTTTGCAAGTTATTCTAAGACAATCACTTCATGTAGGTAAAGCACTGCTTGCAAATAAACTTTGCATTTATGGATTTCAAAGATGAAGCTTACTCAAGAAGGAAGCTGTCATATATGTGTCTCTACCCTGTGTATTATCTAAGTATCTAGGAAGCCATATACATTGTGGGTGTCTGGTTTTGTAAAAATACATCTGTTGGAAAACCACTTATTACAGAATTAACAATGAGCTATTCCTTCCTGCCTCCTCTGCTTCATTCTGAGTTCGTGTGGCCCTGTCCAACTACAATTATCACCAGTTAATATAAATGCCATTCCACTTCATTATGTAATTATGCTTTTCTAAAAAGTTGATGCTAGCATTTAAAATATTTGACTTTTAGAAATAAATATGTCTATCTAAATACCTAGATCACTGAACAGGAAATACCAGTTAGCATTTCCTTCTATTTCTAATACATGGATTGAATGTAGCAGGCATTTAGAATGTGCAGGTAGGAAAAACTGGAGGAGGATAAGAAGAAAATTCTATTTCCCCACAATTTAAAGGATCCAGTTTTTATTTTCTCAATAAAGCAAATGAAGTCAACATAACTATGACAACCTGCACGGAGGTGGCTTCAAATTGACGAGGCCCAGGGGATAGAGGCTGCTGCTAACCTCATTAACTGGGAGTCTAAAATGCTGTCAAATTACATACACAGAGAGGTTTACAAATAAATAGCACTACTTCGTGCCAAAGCCAACTCTCTACATCAAAATATCTAGCTGTGCTTTGATAAACATAGGCTTCCTATTGATCGTAATTTAAATTATAAGAAGGAAAAAATCTCTTAGGAAAGAGTAAATTAAAAAGAATATTTTGTGGGTACCTTAAATTTTATGTGAAAAATTCATTAGTGGTCCAAATAATGTGAAAACAGTATCAATATATAGTTGTATCGTGTTTATATATTCAGTGATCTTGCTTTGTCCAGTAATGGTAAATTGGTAGTTTAGAGACACATTTCTAAGCATTGTTTTTCAAACAGTTGTTTTTCATCCCTCAATTTGGATAAAAGAATAAGAAATGTTTGAGAGCTTTTTTTTTTTTTAGTAGTAGAATTATGTTTCTTTCATTTATTTCTATATGTGTTTAAATTATTTTTCTTATTGGAAAACGATGAACTCAGGATAGGGCAGAGGAGTGGGAGAGAAAGGGAGAGGGCAAGGGGTTTGCAAGGATGGTGGAATGTGATGGCCATCATTATACAAAGTACATGTATGAAGACACGAATTGGTTTGAACATACTTTATATACAACCAGAGATATAAAAAAAATGTGCTGTATATGTGTAATAAGAATTGTAATGCATTCCGGAATGCTGTCATTTATTTTTTTTTAAATCAATAAACAAAACAAACAAACAAAAAAAGAAAATGTTATTCAAACTAGTATTTGTACATCCATAATACTGAAGTCATATGATTCTTAACATCTCATAACATTAAAATGTCAAATTCAATCATCTTAAAACTGAGAATAATTTGATTCAATAATTAGTCCAATAGTTTTTATCCAGGAGCAGTTTTGCTTTCCCTGGGACATTTGGTGATGTCTGGAGATGTTTCTTAATACCAGTCCTGGGCTGGGGTGCTATTGGCAGCTAGTCAGTATGCTTAGAGATGCTGTTGAACATTTACAGTGCAAGGAGGACTCTTCTGTTTGGTAACATCTTACAATGCACAGGATGTTCCACCCTACGTACACAAAAAAGAAGCTCCAACCCAAAAAGGTAGTTGTGTAGAATTGAAGAAACCTTGCCTTTGTCTGAAATGAAACATCTGATTTGTCCAAACAATTTGACTTTCATCTCAGTCCTTAGTAAAATTTGGACAAATCTGCTGGGCACGGTGGCTCATGCCTGTAATCCCAGCAGCTTGGGAGGCTGAGATAGGAGAATTGCGAGTTCAAAGGCAGCCTCAGCAATGGCAAGGTACTAATGCAACTCCGAGAGACCCTGTCTCTAAATAAAATACAAAATAGGGCTGGGGATGTGGCTCAGTGGTAGAGTTCTCCTGAGTTCAATCCTTGGTACCAAAAAAAATGTTGGACAAATGTTAAAAACCTTTAGTCTTCCAGATTGTAATATTATCATGCTATACCCATTTGCCATAATTATTATTTTTTTTACAGATTTCACAATTTAATACAAGAGAAGGAGGCATAATTATGTTTTTGTACCTCAGATGTGCATCAAAAATGCTATCAAAGACAAGAGTGCCCCTTGTATTAAACTGATTGATGTGTTTATATTATATGTATTTGCCCCTCAGCAAGCTCAAATCACTAAAAGCTCACAGTGTTTCTAGAGAGAGAATATACTTTTTGGTGACATCTTGCAAGATGACTTCTTTCTACTATCTGTTTGAGTGTAATGCAAATGATTACATGGTGTCAGAATGGATAGACTACCCTACCTTTTGCTTCAATGAGCATTGCTAACATTCAGTTACCAAAGTGACTGAACAGTTACAGTCTCTTTCATCATGTAGTTATTGTAATATTCTGAACTTGCATTAAATCCATTGGCTAACGAGAAGCTCTTATTTGGAATAAGCCAAATGAAAGACATTTTAAATAAGAATACTTAAAATAATTTAAAAATTACTTAGCCAATAAAATTAAATTTAAAATTATTTAGTTTAAACTTAAGATAATTTCAAAAATTAAAATATATAAACCTACAATGGTCTTTAAGAAAACTCAGTGTGTACTAGCAAGAAAAATTTGTGTAATAAAGAAATTGAGAGATTCATAAGAGATTTTTTTTCCTGAAGTAGAACAAGAATTCTAGAACTTAGACCATGATTTAAGCAATAATGGCACACATATCAGAGGGCTTTCTGCTTACAAATTCTAATAGAATTGAAAAAATAAATTTTTTAAAAAGCTTATGTAATGTTTTGAACAGCCAACAATAAAAAATTAAAAAAAAAATCTCAAAGGAGGACTCAAAACAATTTAAAAACATCCCAACACCCATTTGGGAGAGGGATAGTTCTCAGAGAAGGAAGATTAACACCACAAGAGATGTCTGTAACAAAAAATAATGAGAGAAGGGTGGCTGATGATGGAATTAAATTGGTGCTGAAAGAATTGAATGTTGAAGTGGTAAGGGTGATCTTTGTGTTAAGATTGTATTTTTGTTTTTACAATTAAACAAAATTAAAAGCAAAAGAAAATGTAAAATCACACAAAAGTTCACCATTTGGGGAAATGGATATAGTAATAAATAAAAGTCACTTCATTACATATAATATTGAGTAATAGTTTTATTTATAATCTTCCCTATAATTTTCTATGTGAGGGTGGTTTCTATAGGGCATATTTATTGGTTTTTCTCTTTTCATTCTTTATTCACACCCATCCTTGTTTTACTTCAGGTACAAACTGAGCCTAACTACATGGGCATTTTAGAATGTGGTTTATATTATGGAGAAATTTGGGAAGAAGCAAGAGCCTTGAATGAATGCGAAGTATACACTGAAGGCAAATAATACTTGGCCATTGAAAGCTTTGAAAGATGATAATACTTCCATTGCTTATGCCCATTTTTGTCAGGATACCAACTGTTATGGTTGTTATAAAAAACTTTGGCATGCAAATATATAAAGCCCTATATTAAGATGAGATTATATTTTTGACTGGCTTTGATTTTTATTTAGGCTCTGATAAGACAATAGGTTAAAGAAGAAAGGTATAGACTCCATGTAAGAAGGGATGCTAGAGGAGTAAGAGTCACTTTCTGTGGTAGAACTCAACATTGTAGAAAAAGCTGAAATAATACATACCTGGTTTCAAATTCTGCCTGAGCTATAAACTAACACTAAACTTTTGGTGAAATTTTGTCCTAGGGTTTGGTTTTATTCTCCAAAAAATTCATATGCCAATATTTACTTTGCAGACTTGTTATGTTAGTAGGTTAGAGTCCCAAAAGAATTCAGGATTGTACTTGTCACTTAGTAGATACTCAGGAATGTATTGTTATTGTTTATAGATTGCTTTCTATTTTCTATCAGTTTATTAGATTTTATTTAATATTATTATTATGTTATAGGTATTTCTACTTTATGTAAATAATTTGATTGGGTTGATGACAAAATTTAAGATTTCTTTCTTGAAGTCCTAATCTTAGAGTGCCTTTCCTACCATTAGTCATAAAAAGAGACATTTCAAATCTCCTATGGAATAGAATATTAGAATTGGGAAGACTTTTAAAAATCATCTGGTCCAACCTACTTATTGTACTGCTGATGGTGAGATCAATAAAAGGAAATTGACCTGTCCAAGAACAGAAGTGTTATATTAACTTTGTTTTGAAGTACTCTCTTCTCTGGATTTCCGTAACAGCAACCACACCTTATTTTCTTCCTAGATCCTTCTCAATTTGATCTGATGTCTTATTTTCTTCTTTCTATCCCTTAATATTGGTGTTTCTCAAGGTTATGTCCAGGCTCTTTTATTCTACACACTCTGGTTTGGGTAACTTTATGTACTTTTATGGCTTAAATTACTATTCCTCTCTTAATGAATACCAAATCTACAATTTAAGTTTTGAACTTTCTTCTGTTGTGCCAATGTCTGCTAGCATCATTGTTAGTGTTACACAGATACTTGAAGATAAATATGCACAATATTTAAATAATCATTTCCCCTCCTGCTCTGCATTGTCACTGTGACAAAATGCCTGAGGAAATCAACTTGGAGGAGGAAAGATTTATTTCAGCTCACAGTTTTAGAGGTTTCAGTCCATGGTTGGTTGGCTTCACAACCTTGAGCCTGAGATGAAGCAGGACATGAAGGCAGAAGGGTTTGGTGGAGGAAAGCTGCTCACACATGGCAACCCAGAAGCAGAGAGTGGGCTGATGGGCGGGGGACAATAAATATCCTTTTAGGAGACCCCCTTCGTTATACAGAATACAGGTATGACGATGTGAGGGAAAAAAAGAAGTGTGTCACATTAGATTGGGTAGAAAGAAGTGATGGGAGGGGAAGGGAGGGGAAGGAGGGAATGGAAGGAGAGCAGAATAAAATAGACATTATTATTGCTGTGGGTATATACGTGACTGCATGACCAATGTGATTCTGCAACCTGTACACTCAGAAAAATGAGAAATTATACCCCATCTGATTCAAATGTATGATATGTCAAGATCATTGTACTGTCATGTATAACTAATAAAACAAATGAAAAAGAAATATCCTTCTAGATCATGCCCCCAGTAACCTACTTCCTCCAAATAGTCCTCACCTCCTAAACTTTCTACCACCTCCCACTAATGTTATCAAATTATTAATGTATCAATGGATTAATCTACTGATGAGGTCAGAATCCTCATGATCCAGTCACTTCCTCAAAGCTCTATCTTTGAACATTGGGGACCAATCCTTCAACACATGAACACTTGAGGAACATTTCAGAAACAAACTATAATATACTCCCTCTAGAAATAAGCTCTTCTTTTTTCTTTGTACCCTATTTTAGTATTTGGAACCACAATTAACCCAGCTGACAAAGAGAGAAACCTAAGGATCATTCTTGGCTCCTTCTTCTCCCTTACCTCTTCTCCACCCTTCATTCCATTTGTCAACATCATCAGTGAGGACTAGGCCAGACCATTAATCATCTCTTGCCTGTATCACTGCAATAATCTACTAATTGGTCTCCTAGCAATTAGAACTTCCCCTACACATCCTCTATACTCTAACCACAATGATCTATTTAAATATACAAAATAATTGTCACTTAGCACCTTAAAATCATTCAGTAATGCCTGCTTCTTTCAGGATAATCTCTTAACTCCTTAAATTGTTTATAAAGCTCTGCATGATCTAATCCTACATACCTTTCCAGCTTTTCATTCCTTTCCCACCCCATTCCATGACTTTTAAGCTTTATTCAAACCCTATTACTTATTTCCCTGGCACAAGGAATAGAGCCTTACACATATTCAGTGCTCAAATAAATGCTTGTTGACTAACTGAACAAAATAGGTATAATGCATAGCTAGCTCGATACTTAGGTCAAAGCAGTTGTTTTTGTCAAATTACTCTGCTAGTTATATAGTACAAACTTAAGATTTAATATTTTCTCTTTCCTCTTTTGCCATTCTGCCCTGTGTCCACTTTACTGCTTCCTCATTAGTATGCTTCATCTCAGAAACAGTTCTCTACCTTTGGGTCTTCAGTTCAAAGATCATTAGTCTGCATTTATCAGCTCTAATCAAACAATGATGAAATGTGAGCCTCGATTCGTGTAATAAAACAAGATCTTCTCTTTGTTCAAATGATATAATTCTATATTTTGTGATTTAGAGTAATCTGAATGTTGTACTTTGGGAACAGAAGTAAGATCATTTTGGTCTGGGCAAATCCATGACCAAATTTCCCCAATCAATTCGTGATACTGGGAGAATAATTTATTGAACCCAGGGTCTTTTGCATATGAAGCAAGCACTATACCAACTGAGCTATATCCCCAAGCTCCCTGGGAGAATCTTAACAAGAATTGTCTTCTGAACTTGAGTTCAGGAATTTTAGCACCTAGAAACCAGTTTCTACTTGATTTTCTTTTGAGATTTGGCACTATGAACATATGTGAAATTTAATGTCTTATTTCCTATTGTAGTAGTTTAATGATCTTGAAAATTATTGGCTGCATATTATTAAGTATTTTTGTACAGATTGAAAATGTAAAATGGAAGTGACTTTTAAAAAGCATTTTTTTCTTTTCTTCACAGCCCATGATCATGAGTAGCAATTGCTAGATTGTACTTGGCTCTACCTTCCTCTTCTCTCCTTCTGAACTTCTCTTCCTTCCCTCCTCATTTGCACTTTTATATAACACCTTCAGCACTTGAACAATATCACTTTTTGCTTCCTTCCTTTTCCTCCTTGCTGCTGATTCTCAATATGATGAATGGTGTGTGTGTGTGTGTGTGTGTGTGTGTGTGTGTGTGTGTTTGGAAGGAAGAGGAAAAGTAGTAAGAAAAACAATACTGTCAACCTAAAGGAATTTGCAACCTAAGACAGAATATGTTTCTTTCCTCATTCTTGTACACAAAAAGGACATAAAACCCTGAATTATCAGATCTCTAAGGAGGTATACAGAAAATCTAAATTCTCATATGTGGGTACCTGAGGCTCAAAAATGTGAGCAACTTGCACAAGCCAGAGCTCAAACACCATAGTTTTACATACAAAGGTCAAAACAAATACATTAATATACTGAGCATATATTTTTAGGTAAAGGGATTTTTTTTTTTTCAGAAGGAGGGTGAAGTGAGTACACAAAGAATGTGAGAATAGTTACGAAAGCTCCATTTCAAAGTTTGAATTTAGGGACCAGAGTGCAGTAAAATTGTCATAACGTTTATGTGCCTGTTTAAGTGTCCATAGTTGACTTACACTTTCCTTTATACTGTCATAAACTCTATTACAAATGGCTACCATTATACTTTGAATTTCTCAGAGAGGGCCTTGAGCTTTATAGAACATATTGCATATATCCAAACAATGAAGGAATACATATATAATATGGCAACTTTGTTGTATAAGCATCAAATCTGTATAGTTCTCTCTCTTTCATTATAATTGTATCCCAATTTGGACAAAAATGTTATATGATCACCCTATGTACAAGACATGATGGAAAGAAAAACAGAATCCTTATTTTAAAGTCCTGCAATAGTCTGTAACAAGTTGCACCAAGAAAGTGCCAAGAGACACTTTATCTTTAGTTCTCATCATCATAACATATTTTATACATATATAATTTCATCATTGGAGTCTCTCAGAGGGCTTGTGAAGTCTCACATTTTTGTAACATTTGAAACCTTACTTCAAAATTATAGATGACATCTATGGCAGAGAGTTTAAATGATCTGTGTTAGGTCATACATCAATTTAGATGGAGCAAACCTGGAAACATCATGGGCATTATAATTACTTAACATTGTAGTACTTCTTTTTGCACTTGTTTATAACTCTGTGAGCTGGGTCAGCTTCATTTTAAATAGACTAAAAGACCACATTTTAAAATAAAACTAGATATGATAATTCTAACATATATTGGCAAATACACTATGTATAAATAATTGTGGTCTTCAGACTGAGAAAGGGATTAATAGTTCTTTGTAATTTCTAGTTAACATCATTCTTCCAACAGCCCCATGACACTGTTTCTTCCTACTAAGCACAACCACAATCCTACTTTACATAGATAAGGTACAAATAAAAGCAGGCTCAACTTCTTTTCCTACATGAATGCATTCATATGAATGTTATTCATTCTTATCTTCTTGTTGTAAAGGGAAAGGTATGCCTCTTGTACAAACATATTTCGTTCACCATGGGATCTCATTGTTACATTTGATGGTGTGCTCTGAAGTTCATGTATTAGAAACTTAATCACCAATGCAATGCGTTTGGAGGTAGAGCCTAGTATGAGGAGATTAGTTCATGAGGGTTTTGCCCTCCTGAGTGAATTAGTGTTATTATCAGAGTTTGATTTATTCTTGCTCAGTTGCTCTTTTGAACTCTTGCCCTCCTGCCTTCTGCCACTGGATGACACAGCAATAAGCCTCTCACTAGATGTTGGCACCTGTTGGACTTCCCAGCCTCCAAAACTGTGAGAAATAAATTCAATTTCTTAGAAATTACCTCATCTCTGGTATTCTGTTACAGCAATTGAAAATGGACTAAGACACTTGTTTGATCACATCTTTTCAGAATTTAGATCCATAGATTACCCTGTATTTTTTCTTGTAATTTAAATTTCCATTTCTTTTCATATCTTTACCCTTATATAGAAACATGACAAATTTTATCTCATTATAAAATAAAATGAGCTTGATCAAAGGAAAAAATATTGTCTTAACTCTTTATTATCTTTTAGGAACTTATTATGACTTTTCCTATTTAGATAGCTTATGAAAATAACCATATCCACTCAGTTTTCCACATTTTTTATTTTTATATTTATTCTTTATATCCTCTTTACACAATGTACTGGCTTTTTTCCCTCACCATTTCATCATGGCAAAGGAAAAGAATATCTGTGGTGAGAACTAAAGAACAGAATAGGAAAAGCTCCTAGAACAATACATGGTGCAAAGTAAACATATAATAAATCTTCACATTTTATCACCACCATCATGATGATAATATTCCTAATTTTACTTCTATATTTTTAGTCATCCTACAATTAAAATATTAATAACCCTCAAAGTGCCATTTTTTTCTCAGTGATACTTTTTTTCTCATTTTTTATATGCTTATTCTGGGTGATTTCATCTACATCAAAATTCTTCTGCCTTTTGCTTATGAGTCATTCATTCTTTTTGTGGGGGAGGGTAGCAGGAATTGAACTCAGGGGCACTCGACCACTGAGCCACATCCCCAGCCCTATTTTATACTTTATTTAGAGACAGGGTCTCACTGAGTTGCTTCGTGCATTGCTGTGCCTGAGGCTGGCTTTGAATTCGTGATCCTCCTAAGTTCCTGAGATTACATGCATGTTTCACTGCACTTGGCCATTCATTCTTTTTCATGCTTCAAAGAGGGAAGTAGAGAATAGGATAGAGGAGAAATAGTGGTGAAGTAGACGGTGAAAGAAAAGGAAAAGGAACAAGAGGAAAGCCAGAGTAGAAGAAAAAGAATGTAGGTGATAAATATATTCCCAATGTAAAAAGTGATAGAAGAAATGAGAAAGAATTAGAATAAATATGTGTAAACACTGATAAAGAGATTATCTGAGGTATTAATAAGGTCAATTTAAGTAATGAGTAAAATTCTCAAAAGAAGCATAATGGTTAGAGAACTCAATTAGTAATATCAAAATCTGAGGACAGCTGTGTGTGCTGGCACATGTCTGTAATCCCAGGGGCTCTGGAGGCTGAGACAGGAGAAACTCAAGTTCAAAACCAGACCTAGCAACTTAGTGAAGCCCTAAACAACTTAGTGAGAACTTGTCTCAAAATAAAAAAAAAAAAANAAAAAAAAAAAAAAAAAAAAAAAAGCTCTGGTATGCTTGATAAGCTCATTGCCTCTCAATATTTGAATTATTTTAAATGCAAATAAAAACATATGTTGACAAATTTAGGTATTCCCCAGTTCTAAAGGTGAATAAGTAGGAAAATAGTGAATAGGAGTAAGTAGAAAAAATAATTGAAAACATTCCCATAAAAGTATTTGCTGAGCAAAGCATAATGAATGTAGTTACATTACTGTGGAGTATAGATGTGACCTCTAGTAATTTATTCATAATATTGGTCAACAAATACTTTTAAAAGTTGGCTACTCTGGCAGGGCATGGTGGCTGACGCCTGTAATCCCAGTGGCTGGAGAGGCTGAGGCAGGAGGATCACAAGTTCAAAGCCAGCCTCAGCAATTTAGCAAGGTCCTAAGCAAGTCAGTAAGATCCTGTCTTGAAATTTAAAAAAGGAAAAAAGGCTAGGGATGTTGTTCAGTGGTTAAGCCCCCCTGTGTTCAATCCCTAGTAACAAAAAAAAAATGGCTACTGATTATGAAATATTTTTATTGCTGTAACTTGTGTTAATAGTGCTATTAATCTAGTTATTTATTCATATTATTACATTTTAAATTTCATACATGATCTCAAGTTAAGAGAACACTTCAATTCTGTGTACAAGATTCAAGGCAGCATACTAATATCTTTTTACTAGTAGAAAACACTGTAAAGAATAAAACTGAAAATGGAACATGCAAAATGAAAGGAAAAAAAAAGTAAAATCTATGTATTAGCTTTCAGTGTTGTTTTATTTCCAAAAAAAAAAAAAAAGAAGAAGAAGGATGAATCAAGTAAAATTACACCTATTCACCTATAAACAGGTAGGCTTCTTCTCAGACTGCTTTGGGCCCGGGGAGTTCACAGACCATCCTTACCACTGAGACTGAAGAAAGACGTCCAGAAAGTTAGTTTATGTTTAAATGTTTAAAAAAAATGACACATATATGGAGTTTTTTTCTTTATTTCTCATTTTTCCTGGCCACTATCTCCTTCTTGCATTGAACAACAGTCATGTGAAGATGTCTGTTCTTATGCTTCAATTGACATATCAAGATATTCAAGCAAATTCTGAAGCCTATTGTCTCTTGACCTTAGTCCTAAACAATACCTCTCTCTCTCTCTCTCTCTCTCTCTCTTTTAAGTTACTATGGGTCAGGTATTATATTTCTTGTTGTCAAAAGCTTTATGAACTGAAACAGGAACATTAAGAAGCAGTAATTAATATTGAAGAAATATAGTGAGAAATCTCTACACACACACACACACATACACACACACAAACACACATGCACACAGATTCAATGTCCTTTCTGATTTCCAAGATCCAATTTCTTTTGGTCTCTTCGTAAGTTTCTTTTCAGTTTATATAGAGCCACATCACCTGTAATTACTTCCTGTTTTTATTTACATTATTAATCTCATTACTAACATTTTATAAATCTAAAAAAAATGTTTTTTACATAAGATTTATCAATTCATGTAGGCACATTAAACTCAGACCAAATTTCTATTTTAATTATCCTTGAAGCAGTTACTTGTGTTCTATCTGGTAGAATTTAAGAAAAAGTAATGTCAAGATTGTAATCATCTAATACTATAGAATACTTGGATTTAAACTTTTGCAAACACAGCAAAATTCAGTAACTAGGCAACAGATGGGAAATTTGAGCACAATTGATTCCATACTTTTTTCTCTATATCCCTATTTGACCCTAGAAAAGTAATTTACCCAACCATTTGAGGTCAATGAGAAATAAGTACTTATCAGGCACAAATATAGTTTTTATAAGATTGAAACTGTCTTCTCTCCAGGCTCCTTTGCTTCCTTGAGTTCTTTGTTAAAATGTTATGTTGTGCTATGTTCGTTAAAATGGATGTAGTCGATAATAATAAAAACAGTGTTTTATTGTCGGCTTACTCTAATAAGCTTAGACCAAGAACTACTGCTTGAAACCTATTAGTATAGAGCTATAAAATCCAATCTTCTTTCCTTTCTGCTATTTTTTTTCTTCTTCATTGAGATTACTTTTGAGCTATTTATATACTCTGATCTTCATACTCCGTTGTAAACTGTGTACTATTCCTGGGTGACATTAGCACTTCTTGGCTCCTACTTCAAGTCATCATATAAATTAGAACTTCTGAAAATGAATAATCCCATACTGTTTTAATAATATGATAAAAATAAACATGATAGTTCTAATTGGAAAGGGGCAGTTAGAAATCGAGGATGGTAGAATCTAGGTTACTATCTGCATTGTTTACTTCGAAAATGCACATTTTTCCATTTAGGAGATACTGTTTCAACTCAGTGGAGTCTTCAGATATGTTACTCCTTCATTTTATTTTATTTTTTTAGTCCACTCAGCATTAAGCAAGTTATTTTCATTCACTTATATTCTTATTTCAATCAAGTACTGCCTGATGTGATCACTGTATTATCTCCTCTGAGAGGAGGAGGTTTATAATCAAGTAAATGATCAGCATGTTTGTTTTTGCAGACACAGTAAAGTTGTAAATAAATTCCCATGGTCAGCGACCTCTAAACTGCTAATAGAGAATAATCGGCGTGCAAATCTGACCTCCATAAAACAACATCTATGTTTGGAACATATGTTGCTTTTATGTTCTGGAATACTTTCCCTTTTCGGTTTGGGGGAGGCTTGATATACTCCGTTTTGCATAACAGTCCATCTGTAGCAATTCTATACCCCTGCAGGTTTCCAAACTGCTCTGAGAGATAAAGATGTCACTGCCATGCACATAAACCTATGTGGGACCATAATGAGCTCAGAAGATGATGGCATCATTAAGGCAGCAAAGGATTCAAAAAAGCAGCATGTCGTAAATTAAGAGTGTGAATTCAAAAGGTGACTGCTGTATATGGAAAAAGGATAAGGGGGGTGCTTTCATACTCATATCTAAAAGGAGCTTACACTAAAAATGAATTATAAGGACAGTCTGTAGCTAAACACTAGAAGGGAATGCCAGAGAATATATATGACATTTGTCTTCTTTAACAAATGAAATCAAAAAGTCTTAAAATCTTATTACCCAAAAGAATGTACATCTATGTTTGTTTTTTTGTTTACTCCCCGGGACAAATATAATACTAGAAATGAATTTATTTAATAAAATTATTTAAAATTTGGAGTGAATCATTCAAATCTGCCAGGTTATTTTAAGTCAAATGTATCATATTTTTCTCTGTAGGGAAAAAGTATAAAACGTTTCTGGTCCAGATATGAATTGAGTAAGCTATTAAATTTATTATCAAAATTTTTAAGAAGTTTTTTTTTATCTTCTGTGAGTTAAGTTCAGGACCTGTGAATGGAAAACCATAGTGTTTAATTTTATCACAGTTTTATCAACACTATCAACCTCAGCACCACTGGTTTGTGGAGAGAGAATTTGGAACTTCGTGCAGTAAACACACTAGGCTTCCAGGCAACTCTTCTGACTAGGTTTACAAAGTCTTGCTCTGTTTCACAAAAATAGATGAAAAAATATAACAATAAGAAATAGCAAAATTGCATCTTCACCATCTTTCTTGTCGATAAATAATTAAAATATCTACTAAAATGTAGTAACATAGCAAGCCATACAAAGGCCATATCAAACTGCCCTTTACTACATGAGCAGAAAAGCATTAGTAAAGAACATTATCCCAACATAAGGTAATAATCAAAGACAGGGCACTTTTCTAAATGTGTGTAAAAATAGGCTAAAAATGAGAGAATGGAGAAGAAAGTGTTTTTAAAAAATAGTAAAATTGTCCTTGGGGTCTATTTGCCAATAGTAACAGATCCTACTCAACAGGATTAAACTTATAGAATTATATGCAAGTGACCATTTATAAGATACATTGAAAGGAATGAGATCAGAAACTTCCAAAAGCAATTCACATAGGCACAGTTTGGAAGGATGGAGCATACTATTGATTGATCCTGGTGTTCTAAAGGGGTTCTATAACCATCTTCCCCAACATGGTCCAATTTCCCTCACTCCTCTCCATACAGAGTGGACACAACAATTTACATTAAGTTAATTTGGGATAGCAGATTAGATTGTTGACATTTCAGTTCCTTAAGGTCAAAGCAGGCTTACCTTCATTTTGGTTAAATCATTTTTAGGTTCTCTTTAGCTATACAAATATAAGATGACTACCACCCACTTTTTTCAGAGAAAAGGTAAAATTTTGTTTGATGGGCATATCCTGTTGCACATTGCAAGGCTAAGTATTTGCTTATTCACTTTGTTTTTCAATAAACCCTAGCTATGATGAGTCTGTGGCACTAAAGGGGAAGAAAAGTAGGTATACAGAATAATCTATACTGAACATTGGTGTAAACACACACACACATACACACACACATAATTATCATAAGTGACCATAAAACCAGACTTTGAAAACTGTGCTACAGACAAATAATGCTCATTAGTACAAAGATTCTTGACACTCAGTGTTTCTAAGACAATGCTCTCGCATTGTGGAGAGACCTGAGAGGTAACATTTTTGACAAGTTTCCAGGTGATGCTGCTATGCTGGGATCACAGTTTAGAACTGTAGCTGTTGATGATTGTGATTGCCTATTGCTGCAGAGTGTACCTTCAGTGACAGCAATAGGAGGAAACTTTACCACTCTCTAAAAATATTTGTTGGGGGAGCTCATTTCTACTAATAAGCAGAACTGATGCTACCTACTGATCAGCTGATGCTTCCTCTGATCAAGGAAAGTAAGAGATACTGCTATAAGGGAGTAGAAGTAGTAAAAGTTAGTGGACATTTTATTTCACATTGCTAACACAGCTCTGGATTTTGTGTGGTGCTATGAGCACTGATCATCTTCAGCAATAGTAGAGGAGAATGGATCAGGCTAACCCATGGGACACTGAAGAACAGAAACTGAGACTAGTCTCTTGGGAATGAATGAACAACCCAGAGTTTACTTTGGTGTGACTGATGAGAAGCCCTGGGGATTAATGGAGTTTTTATAATTCTGAGCATCAGGTTCAGGATCATAGTAACTTGAATATTAAAGGAATGTCATTCTTTATTACCATATATATTGAAGTTGTGTAAGTGTGCTACCAACAGTTGCCTCCATTGACATAGTGATGAATAGGAGTGTTCTCAGATGAGAAATTCAGCCAAACTAAGTTTCAAATTTGTAGTAATTTTTAAAGGTTTTTGAATTATTTTTTATTTTTTGATATAATGATTGTAATCCTCCAAAAATTCAAATCAACTGCAAATAACAGGACATCAGAAATATTACATGTTTTAAAACTCAGATAAATTACTTTTTTGATATCCTAGACTAATAATAAAAACAACACTTAGCCTTCTTTAGTACTATTGCCAAACAGAGACAATGAGAACCAAATGATGTTGTAGTGATTGCTTGAGAGACATTGGGAAGAGTGACTGATGGAATAATGAAGTATAGTTATGCGAACAGATATGATAACTATAAAATTAATGGGATAAAAAAAGTGGAGAAATAAGTAAAAGCAAAGTTTCAGGGAAAAGTGCAAATAAATTACTGGCTATATTCTCTATTCTCTTTTGTTAGCTGAGACAGAACATATGGTTTTAAAGAAGCATTTTATATTACAACCAGGTAGGAATGATGTTTCTCCATTCTACTAACTTCAATTAGGAAGCTTCTTGTCAATCCTATACTTAATTCCAAAGCTTTCTATCAGAGAAAAAATAACACCTTCTTTGAAAGTCACTCCTTTTAGAAGTAAATTCTAATTTCTCCCCTGTCAATAACTTGTTCAGCCATCTTAGACATGTCACTGAACTTTCTATGCTTGTTTCCTCAACTGGAAAGCTGGATCATGACAAACTATCTTGCACACTTGATGAAGAGTGTCCCAGATAGAAAAGAAGCACCTTCCAGGAATGAGACACTGTGTACAGAAAGAATGGAAGAAACTACTTTGCGTCTCAGCATAGGGGGCTGGAAAAGATGAAACACCCTCTCAATGCTTTTGGCAATTGTCATCTGATCTGCCTGAGTGTCCCACTTGTAACTTCAGATTCTCTACCAGGAAAAGCTACTGCTTTTATTTCTTATTAATCAGGAATATGGTTTTTTTTCCTCCAAGGAATGTAGAACAAAACTTTGAGCTATAGAACGGAGCTAGCTTTGTTATTGATACAGGCTTATTAATGGGTTTTAGTAAAGCCTTTCTAACAGTTGGGTTCTAATCATATTATAACCTGCAATAGCCATTACACATGCCAAATTAAGATACTCGAACATTGTGCCAGTCAGTTTAAAACAACATTTGTGTTGAATAAGAGTGATGTGGAACTCTATTTCCTCTGACTGTGTTTACTCACAGCTGAAAATCCCTTAGTGGGATGGCCTTTCTACTCAACATTTAAAAAGCTTTACAATACTTTCCCCCCTGGCAGTTTAGAGCAGGGGATTATTCTTTCCCAGGAGAAAATAAAATTCAAATGCTGCAATGCCTGTTGGAGAAGTGAAGGCGAGGATAATGACAGCCATAATAGGCCAAATAATTACGTTAATTGTTTATTTGTTTGTAAAGGGAGATACTCAGTATTTATTATGTTCAATTCTGGTGTAATACTACCATCTTTATGCCTATTGCTTTATCAGGGATAGGACTATCCTGTCTCAAACAAAAAGCAATGTCTTATGAATTTAATGCAATAGTTGAATTTATGCATTCACCTTTAACTTAAATATCTAAAAACAAGCAATTCAGTTGGGGGAAAGAAACCTTGAAATATTTTTAGTTGCTCCTTGTAGATTGTTGTTGAGCATGTGCACACACATGCCATGCGCACACACACAGGCACATGCATATACACACCAGGTATTATTCTTTGTCTGGTCAAGGACTGCCTTCACAGTTCCCATGGCAACCCCGTTTGCTCAGTGCTCTCTTTCAGCAGCTGCTGATTACACTTTGAATTTTATTTGCATTCATGATTAAGGAGGAGTATAAAAGACTGAGGTAAATTTTTTTTTAAAAAAAAGCAATAAGAGGATAAAAGACATTTCATTCAATGATTGTCTGCAGCTTTAATTAAAAATAAAAGAATAAAGGGAGATACCAGGATTTCAGAAACTTTTATTTAATGGTTGACTGGATCTGGCAACAATATTAAATGAAGATGCCCCACCATCCCAAACTTCTGCAATTTGCAGGCTGTGCACTATTAGCGACCAGGACCATGTAGACAGTGTTTGTTTTCTATTAATGGTCTCTGCTTTCAGAAAATAATACATACATATTTCTTGGACTGGATTAAGATAAAAGAACTTTAAACTATTTAGTGCAGTATAATTTGTTCAAATAATGCAATGTCCTTTGAGAAAGTATGCTCTTTGATGTCAAATGTCACTTGTCCTTGGCCTTTTTATATTCATGGTAATTTATTCTATCAATTTTAATATAGGAAGATAAAATATGGTGTTATTGATAACTACCAGAGCCTAATAGAAAGACAAAATCCTGTAGAAATGTGAAACTTTACTGGGTAAGATTGTACAATTGTAGAATAGAACCTTTGAGCATGTATATGTTCTGTTAAGAAAATGTAAACAAATTTAAAATAAATATATATTTTTATATTAAAGAACAAAACATATTGGAAGAAAAGTATTCCTTAAAAAATACTTTCAGTTTCATAAATGTCTCTGATTTTTCATGGTTTCCTTGTTTTAACTCTAAAAAAACATTCTTCCCTATGATATGGTGATAATACATATTTAATTATTTTATTCTGGTAAGGACATTTAACTTTGGACAATTTTTTTAAACATAAAGATTATATTACTGTATTAATTTTTCTAAAGAATGATTTCAAATTCTCACTGGTTAACTTTATACGGATAAACTGCACATCAATGAATTTATATTTTTAAATACAATCAATGTAATGACAAAAAAATGGGAAATGAAAATAAAATACATGTAATTTGTGACCTTTTATTATTTTGGACAGAACTAAATCTGCATGTCAATATACTAGAAATTTTGATATTTGATTGATTATGAGGGTTTTGTACTTTTATTTATTATACAACTAAATGTGAATACTCATACTTGACAAAACTACACCGTTCATATATAATTCTGAAATTCCCTATCCTTCTATTTTCCACTGTAGAAAAACATGACTCATTTTAAAACAGAATATGTTTTAAATGCTACTTTAGTGAAGAATTTAAACAGAACCACTACACTATAATTGTTTTGTGGAGCCCTTAAATCTCACTATTTGAATGTTTTAATAATTTACTATTATTATAGATGTTACTTTGTTTAACTTGGCCTTCTAATATAGAGATCGTCACCCAGATGTGTTCTGCTTTGGAATTTCAAAGCTCATTCTGAAGGCAGCAGCCACCAAGGAGATCAGGTCCTTTTAACAAATATGAGGGACATATTAACATTTTTCTCAATAAGTTTGGGTTGTCCCTGTATTATAAGGTCCTCTGAATCAAAAACATTCTTTTTATTTCTTTCTTAACTCTATTCAAATAAAAAACTAGTCCCCAGATAAGGAAATGTCAAGGATGCCTAGACCACAGACCCACAACTCTATTTCTTCATGAGAAAAAAGAACAGAGATGAAATCTCCTTCAAAGAACAACAATAGAAAAAAATGGGATTTGTGTTCTTTTCCCTTGTCTATCTTGAATTTGTAACTCATGTCCTATATCCCTCTCAACTGGAAAGGATTATAATAAGTAATTCCAAGAAAATTTTCTGGAGCTTTATTTTCAAACCAGTGATTATTAATTGATTGATTGATTTTGTGTGGGGGAAGGCTGGAGGAGAGGGAAGAGGTATATCTGAGAGAGTCACCTTTCACATAAGCATTATTGTGAAATAACTGGGATTTCCAGAAGTCAATGACTTGACACAGACAGAAATTTATGCAGAGTCTCACAGAGTGGGAAGGGATACCTGACTGAGAAGAATACTCTGGTCAGACTAGTGGACTTACTAAAAAAAAAAAAAAAAAAGAAAGAAAGGAAAAAGAGGGGAGCTAAAAAAAAACAAACTGGAAAGTCATAGGTATTCTATGCGCCAGAAAGTCCTAAAGACAAGAGGAAGGGATAAGGCTTCTCTCATGCTTAGAAAATGATGAGAATTGCTTGTTTTCTGAGCTAAAAATTCAAAATAACTCAGACTGGCTGGCATTCAGATGCTGAGTGTTGTCATGGGCTCCTACCAGAGAATAGTGGGACACATGAGACTTACTAAAAATGGCCCCAGGGGCACTGTCATCCCCAGTGGGGTTCCTCACATATTCAACAAAGACCTTTACAGGAAATTCTATATTGTATAACCTATTAGCCTGGGTATCATCAGCATGCTTGGTGCCTCTGATTTCTAGATGAAAAGTCTTTACTACATTTCTTTCCATGGAATATCAACTCCTAGTACATCACCCGTGAACTGAACAGAGCACAGTCTTTGGTTTCAGAGTTTTATTTTCTCCTTAGACATTTTATTTTTTTTAAAGACACTTGGATAGCCTATCTGAGAAATGGGAATACCCACCAGGTCATTCATAACATGCCTGTGATGTTAGAATCGATGGATAAGGTAGTTTTTTTAATTCATCTTCATAAATTAAACAGGATTTGGTCATTTGGGGAAAAGTGCATGCCTCCTTCCCATAACAGTAAAGTTCAATGTTGTTTTGGAACTGAAGAAATTTATGACAAAAACTTTATATTAAGCACAGTGATTCTATTGGTTTAAAAGTGAATGTGTTTCGGGGGATTTAGTGAATTATTGCTAGCAATGCTACCGTTCCTTGCAAAAGTTCTCTAGTCCAATTCTAACACTATATGAGCAAAAAAATATCTTTACTGTTTTAAAAACTTTTTTTTTAGAGCAGCTTTAAGTTTACGGAAAAGTTGGGATAATAGTATAGAGTTCCCATGTGACCTACATTCAGTTTCCCTTGAAATTATCTTACATTTATATGATACATTTGTTATAATTAATAAACTAATTTTCATCCATTATTAATAACTACCATCCACAGTTTGTTTAGAGCTCAACAGTTTTGACTTAGTGCCAGAATTATATGTACCAGAATCCCAGCCAGGATACCACATCACACTAAGTTCTCATCTCCTTATACTCCGCTCCTCTATGCCAGTGTCCTAGACATTTCTGTTTTGATAACTTTGACAGTTCTGAGGAATACTGTTCAGGTATTTTGTAGGATGACTTTCTATTGGTATATAGTGTTTTCTTAGGTTAGAGTTTGGAGCATTATGTGCTCCCTTTCCACCACAGAGATGAAGCTACATTAATTATTCATTTTTCTTCTACTTAGAACATGTGTCTCTTCTCTCCCACTAATTAATTTATTCAATCAAATATATATGAATATATACATACATACACACAAATATACATAAATACACACACATACATGCACATACTTGTGAGCATTTATCTATTTAATAAAATAATTTGGAATAAATTCCATTCTAAGACTTCGGGAATACAGGCAAAGACAAATGCCTTAGTGCGAGGATGCTTGAATGGTTTGTTCCAAATGAATCTGATTCAGAAGCAACACTTGTCAATGAAGGATGGAGCTGGGAAGCTGTTTCCTCATAGGAAGAGTGAGGAAAAATCCATAGATTGATCCTATTAAAAACTACTCTGATTAGAATATTAGGAAAGGATAATTTATCCAAATACTCTTTCAGATACTAAAAGGGAATTTAAGTATAATCTATAAAATTGATTTTAAATATTTAAATGAGTTACCATAACCTTTATAAACTTTATTTATAAACTTTACATTTTTATGCATATAAATGGGGAGAGGAAAAAAGGCAAGAAACTAAGATGATTCTGAGAGTTTAATCTGTTGAAATTCCATCATCATCCATATTTTTATCTTAGAATCTTTCACGATTTCTCTCACTCCACATTGCCCTTTAGGTAAAAGAAGAATGTGAACTTTAAAAGAAATTCACTGTAAATAAACAAGGAGAGATATGAATTACAGTGGATGGGGTAGAGAGAGAAGA
This sequence comes from Marmota marmota marmota, assembly GCF_001458135.2. Classification (NCBI taxonomy): domain Eukaryota; kingdom Metazoa; phylum Chordata; class Mammalia; order Rodentia; family Sciuridae; genus Marmota; species Marmota marmota. Next base: position 24,389,329 of record NW_026000057.1, on the reverse strand, counting down.
TGGGAGGGGAGGGAGGGGGGATGGTAGAGGATAGGAAAGGTAGCAGAATACAACAGTTACTAATAGGGCATTATGTAAAAATGTGGATGTGTAACCGATGTGATTCTGCAATCTGTATTTGGGGTAAAATTGGGAGTTCATAACCAACTTGAATCTAATGTATGAAATATGATATGTCAAGAGCTTTATAATGTTTGAACAACCAATAAAAAAAAATTAAAAAAAAAAATAAAAAATAAAAGAAATTCACTGGGGAATCCTGGCATTTTTATTACAAAAGCTAGATGCCTAAAGAATGACTGACAGAGATTGTTATTAGTTATCATTGGTCATGGCTTAAATGTGCAGAAGCTGTAATATCATGAGGGAAAGAAAGAGAGGAACATGTATGAAACTGCAAATATTATAGGAGCATTTGACAGATACAGGAGAATGTGATTTACGTATATAAAGTTCGTGACGATGATTATTTAGTACAGGACTCAAATGTACAAAAACATGCGGTAGCTTTCCTATTCACTGCCTTATACTCTGTAAGACTCCCAAGCATTCTATGTATGTACACAACTTTGCTTGCCATTTTTCATCCTTTAAAACATATTTTCTAAGATATCAGAGGAATAATTCTGCTCTACTCAAACAAGATTTTTTTTGGGGGGGTGGGATACCAGGAATTGAACTCAGGGGCACTCAACCACTGAGCCACATCCGCAGCCCTTTTTTTGTGAGACAGGTTCTCACTGAGTTGCTTAGGGCCTGGCCATTGCTGAGGCTGGCTTTGAATTCCTGATCCTCTGTCCTTAGCCTCTGGAGTCACTGGGATTTCAGGAGTGCACCACTACACCTGGCTATTCAAACAATTCTTGATCATACTGATATCATTCTATATTCTAAAACACTGGGACATTATGTAGTATACAAACTTACTTGGAATAGGAAATAATTGTTCATGCTATAGAGTTCATTTTAAAGGTCTTCACTTCTTCAGAAAGTCCATATAAACACATATATACAGTAAGTGGAAAAACTAAAGGGCAAAAGAATTAAGTTTCAGACATAAGTTGGTAGACAGAAATCATTTATAAATGGTATCTGCTTTATACGGCTGCAATGAGACAGAGGAATGACCCTGAACTGTGCATAGTTCATAGTAGCAAAGTCCAGAATAACATGAAGTTAGTAAAGGCAAGTTCTGAACTGTTGGATAGAATGTGGGAGTCAAGTCATGAAATTCAGAGAAGCTAGACAGACACCACAGGAGCAGATATACCAAGATACCAAGAGGCATTCGGAGCAAAAAAGATAAAGACCAAGAGGGAACATGGCCAAAGGCCTCTAGGTAGAAGTCTACAGCATCACAGTCACCTTGTGTCATGAATTTCTGTGGGCTGAGTATGGAGCCTTGGAATTATGACAGACGTCTATAAACCTATGGTGGAATTAGATGCAAAGTCTATACTCTGTAAGATTTTCTTTAGCTGTGTACAGTGCCTTACAAGCAGCACCATCACAAAATATCACTATTGTGCCATCTTCATGTCTACAAAACACAGGAAGCTGGATGCCGCACAGCTTCTCAATAACTACAAAATAAGAAAGTGCATTTGCTTAAATTCTTAGCTATTTTCTCTTCATTGTCATTATCATTTAATTAAAACCCTTTCCTGAGTATCCTTAAGATATAATTGATGCCCAGGAAGCTACCAATATGTTTAGATTATACGTAGCATTTTCTAACTTCCCACTAATGATACCTTGTAGTGATCAGAAATGTCCTGGAGCATACACAAACTTGGCATCTTTTTCAGGCTTGAATATACTTCAATGATCACTAATGCATCTTGTAAATATGCCCACATTACTCTAGAAAGAAAGTTATATTCAAGAAATGATGAGTTAATGAACTAGCCAGCTTAAAGACACTTAAGCAATGAAAGAAACACATCCTTTAACTTTCTCTTATTTTCAACATCAATACAAATGATGTAAAACAATATAACCTTTAGATTCACCATGGATCATTTAATATTTATTCCCTATAATGACTATTCTGCATGCTTTCAAAAGATTTCTTGTTTCCTATATTTGAAAAGGTCTTGTCAGGTCTCATTTCCACCTACAGGACAACACTAATCTTTAGCTGAGTGCTTTGGTAAGAGAAAATAAGTTTTCTTAACTGAAAGGATTTGACCTCATATACAGCTCATTTCTTTCAAATGCAATATACATGTTTCATATGTTGCAAAGATATACCACCATTGTTTCCTAAGTTTCTCTTCCTGAACATGTGCAATGAAGAGTAATAGATGAATAGAAGAGGTCGAGTTCAGACACTTTATATAAACTCTACAAGGCTTTTTCCATGGGTAAACAGAAGGCTCATTTGGGAAGGCAAGTCCTGAGGACTGGTTTTTTGAAGTTATCTAAAAACTAAGAATACTCCGCTCAAACTCTCACTTTCCTCATTATTTTTTTTCTTGTAAAGTTTCCTTCTCTCATAAGCTATCACTTAATATTAGAGACAGTAATCTTTTGTGTCTCTCATACACCTATGATGAGTAGATTTGAATTACACAACTGGATTTTAATGATACCACTTCTCATTTTAAACTTGATCTCTAAGATCAAGTACACCATGATTTTTTATTTGTTTTCTTTTCTTTCTTTCATATTCTCTCTCTCTCTCTCTCTCTCTCTCTCTCTCTCTCTCTCTCTCTCTCTCTCTCTCTGTCACTTCTTGGAGCTGGAGATTGATCCCAGGGTCTCTCGCATGCTGAGCAAGTATACTACCACTGAGAAACACCCCCATCTCTACACATGCTTTTTTATATGAACCTAATTTGTTCTGTGAACCTGTTATTGCCCTTCTTGAGTAAATGTCTTGTCACCCCTTATTGCAGAGGTTGATTTGTGTTTCTTCTTTCAGAGGTTCAAGGTTCAAGCATTGTCTGTGAAACCTACCAACCCTCTAGGATTGACTTTGTGCTCTCTGCTCCTTCCTACCTTTTCACCTCTGGGTAATGCATTTCTTTAAAATGCAATAATGTATGATGCACTGCACTATCCATGTCTTGCTCTCTTCCTAATACATTGTTGATTTGTTTGAGGACAGGATTTATTGTTTTGAGGGTAGGAATATGTCCAACACGTGGCGCAAGTTCAATAAGTAAATAGAAAACTTTTAAAAATCATTTATCTCTGGGCTTCATAAAATCCAGTTTGATTTTTGAATGATCTTGAAAGTCTCTAATAAATACTTAATTGCTAATCCATAACTCATTGTCAGTAAATTGGTATAAAAGAATCTCAGGCACTATACTCCAATCTATTACTCCAGCTAACCTTGTTCATTAACCGACCTTGACATCTTGCCCAGAAAAGAGAGAGCAATTGTCTGCTAAAAAGGATGTTTATGATTACCTTCTGTAATCGGATACTCAGAACCTTTGCCTCTTTTCTCAATTCATTATGTCCTTTACTTTCTAATCAGCAGGTAAATCGCAGACACTCAGCCAGACGAGGTAGTGCATGCACACTTATACTCCCAGCAGCTCCACAGGCTAAGGCAGAAGAATCACCAGTTCAAAGTCAGCCTCAGCAAAAAAGGGAAGTGCTAAGCAACTCAGTGAAACCCTGTTTCTAAATAAAATACAAAATTGGGCTGGGGATGTGGCTTAGTGGTTGAGTGCAATTCCTGGTACCCTCCCCCCAAAATGTAGACCCTCATAATTCCATTTCTGTGTTATTTCAACAGTAGCAATGGCCTCTTTGTTGACCACTTGATACTTCTCCAAAAGTGTCTACTTGGTCTGATGGATAGTGTAATTTCAGGATAAATGTGAAGTGAAGTTATGCTGTCATCTCCATGGGAAAATATCAATGGTTTGTTCATATATGTTCTTAATAGGCTAAAGTTGTTGCCAAGAATATTTTCCTCATTACAAAACTAAATGAGCCATTGCGAAATAACTTGATGGTTAAGCAGATGTCATATTTCCTGATAGTGGATGCTATATTTCTATGTATTATAAGATTTTAGATGGGCGTCTGTCCAAAGAGGAAAAAAGGATGGAAAAAATTCAAGTAAAAGTAAGAAAGATTTATAAATACAAATAATTCCATATATTTCTCTCACATTTGAAGAAATTGATTCTTAATTTGCCTTTCAGTTATTTTTACATATTCTTTATATTCTTAAATTGTTGAGTACATGTTCTTCCATTTTCTTGAGCATATTATTGTGCCTACTATCTAATTAACCTTTTATTTATTTATTGGATATAATTTTTTGTAAGGGAACTATAGAATCTCCTTTTATTAGCTTTCAAATGGATATAAGAATTATCAAGTTTGGTAAACAAATGTTCAATGTCTATTAATTTTCAAAGTTATTAACCTCATAGAACATATATAATTTTTTACTTTAATTATACATAAAATAAAATATTTTATAAAAATAATCTTAGAAATGTGTGGCATAGTTAGACTTAAAAGATATTTAAATTATGAAAAATATATAAAGGTAGAGTTTCTCTAGATGGACTCTCTATTCAACAACTCCATACAGAAGCCAAAGGTCTTCACAGCACAACACATGTAACATGTTAGAATATTTGTCAGTACAAAAAATCAATTCAATTATTTCATTATTGATTATGTAAAATATGATCTTTAATTATTATAGTTTGTACATAGGGACTTAACATCTTGAGTTTCCTTTGAATAATTACATATAAAATTCCCCTTATGTATGTTGAAGTAGGAATCAATTGACTAACAAGTGGATAAAGTCAGAAACCTGCAATGTCAACTTCTAGAGGGAGAAGGGTTCCCACACAATTGATATTTGACACTAATCTAATTAATGACATTAACATGCCCAAAGAAAGATTATGCAGGTCAAAACAACGGAAGATTACCATCCTGGGTGAAAAAAAAAAAAAACCTAGCTGAGGAAAATTCATGAGCAAATTACCTAAGCACTGAAATTACCTAAGCACTGTTCTATAAGTTATCCAGAATAATATATTTACACTATTATTTATATAATCAGTCTCTAAGAGTTCAGTCAACTTGATTTACCCACTCAACAATACAGTTTGTTAAATAAATCAGGTCAATAATTTTAACTACCCTGAATTTATCAAGGTTTCATCAAACTCAATTCCTTTTATGAATAGTATCTCAGGTATATATTTAAACATTAAAAAAATATCTATTTCTGGGGTTGTGGCTCAGTGACAGAGCACTTGCCTAGCATGTGTGAGGCCCTGGGTTCAATTCTCAGCACTGCATATAAATAAGTGAACAAAATAAAGGTCCATCAACATCTAAAAATATATTTTAAAAAATTATCTGTTATTTCAAACTTATAAGTTCTATTATGCTAAAACTGATTTATGATTTTAATTTTACAACCTCTTTCTTTACTCTTATTTTATAGTTTCAGATTTTCATATTATCTTTTACAATTTCTGATTCTTAGAAACCTCCTACTGGAAACCTTAATAAGTTTCACCAGAAAATTATATTGTGAAACAGGATGCATAAAGATTTCAAACAGGCAGCCCCTTGTAACTATACCAACCTCAGGAAAAAAAAAAAGATCAGTGAAACAAAAAAGAGATAAGCTATTTGACCTTAATAATCGTATTTTCTTACATAACCACATGTAACGTTTCAAGTACTTATTCTCAATACAACATTAATCTGATTTTTTTGTTGTCAAATTCACAAATTGAACCATTGAGCAAATAAAAATACACAAAAGGCTTTAGTTATCACAGTTAAGCAGTACAGAGTTAAAATTGTATCCTGATGAGTTTTGGTCTAATTGTCCCTACTGATGATAATCCTGTATCTTTTAAATTATTATAATATGGAGGTAGAAACAGAAAAAGAACACTACCTCCAAAATTCTGATTATTAAGATCTTACTAAACTTAAAGCCAAAGTCATGTCCCAAAATTTCTGTTACCATTTTGGCCCTTTCACCTCTAAAATTCTTTGTATCATTTGAAATTCCTTATATTTATTAATTACTGTTTTCATTGTTAGAGATCTTTTCTTTAATATGCATATGAATCTAAGAAGATTGTTTGTGAATACACTTTTTTTGTTCCTTCTCTTTTCCCAAGAAGTGGAATATTTAATGCAATCGTGGAATAGAGAGTGGTGAGAATTTAGATGTCATGGAACCCTATTATATAAACAGGGAAATTACATTGCAGATAAATTTGTGCTTTGTAAGTGCTCAAATAAGTGGTGGTTTTTAAATTAAAATAAAAACAATTTGATTTGAGTGTTCATCTATATTCTTTTTATCAGTTGTGTGAAAAACTGTGTAATGCTCAAGAGTTAGGTAATCACTAGACTAACAATTTAGTTCAGGACCGACAATCTGTGGACATGGTGATTGTTGCCTTGCCTACTGTGTGAATTCTTTTCTCATTGATGACTTTGGTTGATTGAATCAGTGAATTTTATCATCTATCTCAAGTGCTGCGCTGAAACAAAGGAGGAATAGCTTATTTCCTTATGCAAATAAGAGCTACACACTTTTTGGACTTTCACTACTTTTTAGAATATTTGATGCCCCTACTATGAAGATATAAAGTCACAACATCTCTACAGAAAAATCAGAACCTAAAATGTAGAAATTGGGATCATTGCAAAATATGGCAGAAGTGTCGACAGTAATAGATAAAGGAAAGTAAGTTAAACTTGATTTTGTAGATAATTAAAGGCATCTAAAAGCTGTGTTTGCCATATTTTTAACAACTTTACTGATCCTTGTCTTCTTCTTTTTTTTTTTACAATTAAGAGAAATAATAAAATAAAATTTCCCCTGAAAACAGTAAATTTAAAATGATTTTGATTTTCATTAATATAAGTATGCATGGACTTTCCCAGGGTTTTTGTTTCTGTACTAAAACATAATAGACTTCTTTGCTTGCTTGTTTGAAATAAAGGATTGTTTTATCAAGAGAAATAAGAATAAAGAGTGTGCAAACAAGTGGCAAGAAGTAAGGGACTCATACACTGAAATAGATATTGTATGTTGGTTCCTATCCTTAACAGCACATATGGCAGAGAGTGTTACTCTGTACACCTACCATTCATTTAGGTGAGGGGCACAGGAGATTTCCCAGTGCCCCAGGTATACACCACTACAAGGAGAAAGGTTGTTACAGATCCTACAAAGAATACTGTAGCTGAAAAGCTAAAGGACGAAATGCAAATGACCACCTGAAATATAGATTCATTGGTTAGTCAAAGTAACTACAGATGAGAAGTCTCTATTATCAGTTTCCTAAAAGTTCCCAAAGGCACCCATCTAGGAAATAAAGCTCCTGGCATAGAGAAATTGGGGTAGATGGCTTCTAAATTGGCTCCCAATTATCTTTCTGTTTAAATGTGCGGGCTCTTATATTATCCCTTCCCCTTGAGATTGTGCTATATCTAATCAATCACTTCTAATGCCTAGTATGTTGTGGAGTTTGGGGGATGTCACTCTTGAGATTAGATTAACAGGAGATCATTCTTCTGTTTGGGACTCTCCTCTTTCACTCACTCAGCCTGAGAGAAACCAGATGTCACATGACAAGCTGCTCTATGAGACATCCATGTGGCAAAGACTTGATTTATCTGCCTATCACCTAGAGAGGACTTGAGGCCTTCCACTAGCCATGGGAGTAAGTATAGAATCAAATCCTCTCCATCACACATTTTGAGATGATAGTAGACCAGCTAATGACTTCACTGCAGCTTGTGAGAGACTCTGAAATAAAGCCAGAGAGCTAAATTGGTATGAGTAATATTTGTCATTCTAACTTGCTCAATTTGTGATAATTTATTATATTTTTAAAAATAGATGGCTAGTACATAATGTAGCCAACTGAAGCAACTGTCTCATACCCTGTCTTCCTCAACCCTTGACTCCAACCTAAGAGATGAGACCTAAACAGCAGAGAGTGATGGCAATGAAAAGAGGGATGAGAAGCTTAGAATGGAGGGGACAAACGTTCTATATTGTATCTAGTTACAGTCTTTGGTATAGTCTTGTATTAGACATTTATTTATGGCATGGTGACTATATTGGTTATAAAAATGACTACAAGTATATATACTATGAAAGACTAAGCTGAAAAGTCATGGAGTCTGCCATGTTTTCATGGAAGGACAGGGGAAAATAACCCCATAAATCTTCTAGAGAGAGACTAGAATGATGTCATATTTTTCATTACATTCTAAGTTGAGTTTAATATACTGTGTATACACTGCTCTGATAATTCTTCCATTGAAACATTGGACTGAGTGAATTATGGGTCTTGGTATACAATGGAATAAAGTTTGCCCAGAGAAGAAATAAGAAATGCAATACAATGTTACTAAATAAAGGCCACACATTTATTGCGACATGTTTGGAAGTATATAAAGGAACTTAGTGGGAACAAAAAAGAGTTAAAGTCCAACAGGCATGAGGGGGGAATTTGTGTTCAATGAGCAGTGTTATAACTGAGAAAGCTTTTTCAAGGCAGAGTGATATATCACTGCATTGTGTGTAGTGACTGGGCTATTACTACTGATGGCTTATTTACTACTTTTCTGAGTTTTTAATCCCTCAAGTTTGCAGCCCCACAGTCTGGTTTTAGAAGATATATGGTGATGACATACAAAGCTTATGCAGAAACAACTCTGTGCCACAGGATGGCCTGACTACATTGCCCCTACTACTTCTTTCATTATTTGAAAGTTACTTTTTTTTTTTAATCTGAGTTTTCTCTTTACCTCAGTAAGCTTTCCTGTTCAGCAACATGTCATGTGGCTTCATTCCTTTTTTCCCATGTCTGGCCAAGTTTGCACCTTCCCTTCACAGTATTCTCTCCCCCAAATGGCTAAACGTTCTTCAAGAGGAGCTCAAAAGCAGCTTAAAGGTTTTTCCCTTCTGCAAAGCCAACCCCTCTGGACAGAGCCGTTCATTCATCTTGAAAACATACTTTGTGTGTATTATCATCATGGTACCATGGTAATGAGTAGGTTGTTAGCTATGACCAATTATCAATCAGAATAAGCAAGGGATGGGCATATGGTAATGGTCCCCAAAATGTTTGCAAAGATAATGCAAAAGAGATGAATAAAGAAGTCACATATAATTCTTAGACCATTTTTCACCTCCTCTTTTTTTTTTCTCTTCCTAATATGTGATAATTACAATTCCACATAGGATGTTTTCAATCAGAATAGCGTAGGCATTATTTCCTTTTTTTTATTTTTAGTGAAGTTTATTTTTTTTTAATCTTTTTGGTTAGCAGTCAAGGTACTCTGTTAGTTCAAATTGATCCTTGGGGACTTTTGTAATAAAGAATTTAACAAACTGAAATATACACTTTATCCTCAGCTACCAGGAAGAGATTTCTAGGCCCTGGGAATGTCATGCTTGATTAGTGTCTGTTTTTCCTGGGGGCCTTGGTCATGCCAAGTAGTCTGACAACATGATTTAGTGTGAGAGCTAATCAAGCCAGAAAGACCAACATTATGATTCAGGATAAAGGTTTTAGTTTATATAGCTAGATTTTCTTAGATCAGTCATGAGAGCCATCATGGCCACATATAGGAGCCGTAATAAAAATTCCGGACACCAGGGCATGATGAGTTTTCTTGTTTGGCAATCCATGTGTAGTTTCACATTGATGCCAAGAAAAAGGTGTCCTCATTCCCCAAGGAACTTTAAAAGCTCCTTATTTGTTGCTTTCTTAGGCTTCGATCTGTGTACTTCTTCCTGTGGTAGATTTTATTCTTTGACATTTCCCTGTAAGAAACCATAACCGTGAGTATAAACAGCTTTCAATGAGTTCTGTGATTCCCTCTAGCAAAATTGTCACACCTGAGTTGGGCTTTGGGAGCACCCTAAATTTGCAGTTAGTGTCCAAATGAGGATATTCTTGAGTGACTGTGCTCCCGCTAACTTCACAGTTGCCTAAACTGATATGTGCAGATCTTTATCATTATGTGTAATGCTGGGTACCAATGTTTAAGTGAAATTATTTCAATATCAGATAACATATACATATCTGCCTATTTCTATATCTATGTTTATATTAATATATTATACATTACTATATATTTCACATATGCATTATATATTATAAACATATTATTATATTAAATATGTATATATATTTTTTATTTGGCAAATGTCCTAAGGATTTTATTGATAACAACAGAAATATCATATTTTATAACAAAAGTAACACTTGCAATAGCTTTCAGGATAGGAATAAAGGTCAGAATAAGCAGTTGAACTCTGACAGATCTGTGCTTGTACCTTCAAGAACAGGGGACAATCAACTGCAGCATTTCACAGAAACAAAGTTCTCAGGCAAAGTTAGTTTATTTACATTCTGACAGAAAATGTGAATAAATATTTTCTGATAAAATAGTTTAGAAACAAGAGAGTATTACTTCAGAAAAACATGTGAAGATGATTTTAGGTTACTATGCAAAATTTACTTCAACGTGTTATTTTTTATTCCCCTTAACATTTTCTCTTAGTATAAAGAACCAGAAAAATAACATCATATTAATGTTTTAATATTCAAGTCTGTGATCCTGCCAAGATGAACCTAGAGGATGATTCAATTCTATCTTCTCTCTTTTCCAAGGACTCTTATAAACCAGATCAAAACTATGCTTTGACTTTAGGCCCAGCCTCTGAATCATCCTACTTTCATGCTCAAAATATAATGGATAATTGACATAAAGTTATCAGGGCTATTAGAGCTGAAAATAGCTGTGCACTCATAACCATAGCCACAGTATAACAGGACTTGTGAGTTAAACTTGAATTGAGTCCATTTGTCCCAGATGTCTTAGGGCACTCTCCTACTTCATTTAGATCTTGTTTCCCTTACTTCTTTATTGAATCATGGGCCATGAGTTCCCTTGGAATTCCTGCTTTTGTTTTATATATTTTATATCTATTACAACACTAGAACTCTTGAATTATGCCCAGATTAAGACACACAGAATAATCTGCTGGCAAATTTCTAGTTAAAATTTTTTCATCATTGAATAAATGCTCCAAAAATATTTGTAGATTTAGTAAAAATGTGTACTGTCGTCCCTAAGTGAGTACAACCTGAGTCTATGCAGAGCTAAGATATCTAGAAAATTCCTATGGTTGAAGCAGCAAGGGAAAAATCAAGAGCTCAAATTCCGAGGATTGCAGATCCTAAAATATATCTGCAACACAGGAAATCACATAAAATATTTACTGACAGGATTGTTTTAAAGCCATTACAATTCCCTGATAATGAATGCTCATAATGGATAATTCCACATCCTCTCTTATAAGTCCCCAAAATATCTATGAAATTTAGAATAAACTTGTCCTTTTTACTTTCTCTCTCATTTCCTCTCCTCCCTTCTTTTCCTCTTTTCTTTTTCTTTCTTCCTCTTCTCTCTCTCTCTCTCTTTGCGTCTATTGCAATTTTTCATTTTATGAACTCTTATTTGTCTTTTATAGAATGTCTCTTTGAAGATGCTATTGTTGTTAGAGGGATGGGGACTTTTGGGAAACTGAAGCAGTATGAAAGTTCCCCTTAAAACTCCAATTCTTGTAAGAAATTCAGAAAGATTTTGGACATATTACTGAGTAACAGGCATGAGTTTATTAAAAGGGATAGAAAAAAGGGAAAGGGGGATGGGAGAGAAGGGATCCTTGCAGAGTAGAGAGGGATAGCATGTTTCTCCTGCCTTCCATTTTTATTGGAGGGTCCCAGGGAAGTTTTCAGAAAGTCCACCCAGGTCTATTGCTTGACTTTTGACTGACAGCAGGATGACATTAGATTATCAAGTCTCCCCCACCCCAATACACGCACTGTCATGACACCTCTAGGTCACCTTGGCCCATGCTGACTGGTTCTAATTGAACCTATTCTTACAGATTTTATGGTTGGAACAATTATCCTAATCTCCCTGAATTCCGGTATCTAGTCTGTGCTAGAGTCCTGAAAGTCCCCCTAGAGGGTAACTTGTATTTTTCAGGGCTTGCCTTTCTCCTACAGACAATAAGTAGTTTGCTGAGGAATTTAACATATTCTTTTGACTTAGGCCAGGCAGGGCTGCAGGTAAATTGCTTTTTTAAAAGTGAAAGCATGTGGGGGGTCAGCCCAAAGGACCTGTTTTATAAAATTATTTCCTTAACCTTATGTTCCCACCACTTATGTTTCTCTGTCCCCTATAACTATTATAGCTTAGAAAGATGCAGCTTTTGACCACTAGACTGTCAGCTCCATTAGCAGTGACCTCACCTATTTAACACATTGTCCCCATTACCAAGAGCATGGCCTAAAACCTGGCAGGTGCTAAAGAAACACTTTCTGGAACAAAGGAAGAACAGAGGCAGGAAGGGAGGGACAGAGTGGGAAAGGTGGGGGGCAATGAAAAACAATGGAGAAAATAGTTTTAAATTAAAAAAAAAATTCTGATCAAATGCTGTAAAATAGTTATATATTTTTTATAAACTTCCTCTAAAGAACCCTTGGGGCATAGCTTAAAATGATGTCAGAAAAAGGAGAGAACAGAAATTCTGCTTTTCAATTGAAATGGTATTACATATGTATTACTAAGCATCTTCCTGGTTTGTGCTTGATTTAAAGATGAAAATGCTCTGCACATTTCTCCAGCTGTGTTCCCTCCACAGACCAGGACAGGCAGTGCTCTGAGAGCAGCTGCTTCCTCACATGCAGTTTTATTTGCATCACTAAGAAAGAGCAGCCTGGCAAATGAATAAAACATGCTGCTTCTTTACCATACCCTTCCAGTAAGTTACTTCAGCTAAACTTTTTTTTTTTTTCTTTTTGAAAGAGTGGGCAGAAAGAACTTGTGAGGCAATTTTAAAAAGAGAAAAATTTTTCCAATAATTCACTTTTTTTTGCCATATGAATAATCTGAGGTAGTAGGACTTCATTTGAAAATTGACAATATATTTTTATTTTGTATTGTTTTTCGAATAATAAAAATTTTCATTAATCCTACACCTTGAATTCTAAATATTGTGTCTTTTAAAATATAACATTTTTATTTACAAATATTCTAGTGTATTGGTACATTATGTTTCTTCATTTATAGCTACAGAGAAAAAAATTTTAAACAGCTTCATATTAACAAAATCACAAAATAGTGATTATATGCAATATTACAACATATTACAATAATATTACTAGATAGTGTCCATGAAAAGTGAAAAAAAAATGTTCCTTCTGTTAGGTGACAGACAGATTTGGATGGTGGGAACATGAGATTAACAAAATGATTCTATAAAATAGGCCAGCCCACTGTGCTGACCCCACATGCTTTCTTTTCCAAGAAGCAATTTACCTGCATCCCTTCCTGGCCTAAGTGGTATGTCACCTTCCTCAGCAAACTACCTGTAAACTGCAGGAGAAATGCAAATAAAGTTGATAAGAGGAACTTAAGAACCTGAAGGGGGAGACTTTTGCTACCAGATCCTGAAACTATGGGAGATAAGACTAGTTCTTCCTAACCATGAAATCCATAAGAATTCATGGTTAAGAAGCCAATTAAAACCAGTCAGCATGGGCCAAGATGATCTAGAGTTGCCATGGTAGTGGATATTTGAAAATCTGATGTCATCTTGCTGTTAGTCAAAAATCAAGAGGTGGACCTGGGCGAGACTCTTCGGAAAATTCTTTGGTATCCCCAATAAAACTGAAGTACAGGAGACGCACCTTGTCCTCCTCTCTGAGAGGACCCACTCTCTCTCAAGAGCATCCCCTTGCCCTTTTCCTATCCCTGCAATAAACTTCTTCTTGTTACTCTGAACGACATGTCTGAAATTTTTCTGACTCGATCTCAAGAATTGGGCTTAAAATTGGTCTTCATGCTGCCTCAGTTTCCCAGAAGGCCCAGCTCTGTAACACAGTTATTGATGAAGACTACATTTTGAATTGTGTTAGTTCAATATATCTTCAAGTTCAAAACCAACTTGTGTTTGTGAATCCATAATATTAGTAAAACATTTATTTATAAAAGATGTAACTCGTAGAAAAAAGGGTAGGTTTTATCCTGTAAAGTAAAAATAGTAAATCTTTACTAAATCATTACTATTCAAGATAGTAAATCTTGAATTGTGTATTGAAAGTTTAAAGAATAATGAAGTTTCCTTTTATTTCTTTTTTAGTTTGAAACTATATGTTGATTCTTCCTTGGAATATGTATAATTTACTTGCAGCATGCCTCATTTTAATCATATGTAAATGCTTCCTGTTCTCCTAATGGGAACTCAGGATGTGATATTTATGAAGATTAATAACTCAAAGTTAATCTAAAATTTTGAGAAATTCCCCTCATCTATGTTAATCTCGTCACCCCATAAGATCACCATATTAGCTCATTATTCTCCTGCTCTAATTGTATTTACATGAATGAAATTTTCCCATAAGTAATGGCTTCATAATTTTTCTGAGCTTCCGAAATTGAAAGTCATTCCTTTTTTAACTGAATTATTTACATGTGTTAATATTCCTGGAGTTTCTCCAAGTAGGAGCAGAGATTAGGACTAGCTTTGTAATTTTCAACACCTCATGAGAAATGAATTGTAGGACCTCCTGTTCAAAAATTATTGAGAATTTTTAGACGTTGACATAAGAGCAATAAAGCAAATGTGGGGCTTACTAAGGGTTGCTCAGTGAGATTGCACAGGTCTTATATCCCTGAAACCACTTAGTGGAGAGTAAAGAAGGAAAGAAAAGATAGCTGAGGAAGTAAGGCCACTTCCTATTTTTCTGGTTGAATGCAAGAATTTGTTTAGTGATATAACTGTATGAATGGGTGTTCTATTCACAAGTTATATTATGGAGCAATGAAATTATAAATGGATTTATGGAGTAAATGTCCCTCCATTATCAACAAGATTCGGTTTATAAGCAGAGGTAGTAGCCTGACAGTTGTCCAGAAAGTACTATTCGTTTGGTTGTTTAGGCTGAAACACTTTGTATGGCTGAGGGAAGATAATGTATTATTCCTAAAATAAAAGGAAAGAACATCTGAACTAAGATCAATATACAATTTCATACAGAATTATGAACATAATGAAAGAAAGTGATGAACATACATTAATGAAAATAACATTATTTGTTAAACATAAAGCCCAACCTTTATGAATTCTCTTCAGTCATTATACAAATACTTTGCACACATCCACTATATATCAGGCCCTATTCCAAGTGATGGGATACCACAGTGAACAAGAAACTTCACCTTTTGCCTTCAAGATTTATTTATCCTGATGGAAAGGGTGCAGGGAATTAGCAAATAAATGAGTACAATATATGTTGTCCAGGTAGTGAAAGTGTAATGGAGAAAATTAAAGTGTGGAAGGAAAAGCAATAACTCCCATGTTGGGTTGGAATTACTATTTTACCTAGGTATTAAGGAAGGTATCACCAGATGCTGCTGGAGAAGATTTCTGAAAGAAGAGAGCAGCATGTGAATAGCTAGAGACAAATCAAGTAGATTGGAAAGTTCCAAAGTTCTGAGGCAGAAGAGTATGTGACTATCTGGAGAAACAACTGAAAAGCTTCTGCAGCCAGATATTAAGTTCAGAAGAGAATATTGGGAAGTAAGTTCAGAAAGGTAAATTTTAGGCAAATAATTTATGATCTTGCAGGCATTTTATAAACATTCTGAAATTCTTTCTTTCTTTGGATTTCATAGTTTCTTTCTTTCAATTGAGTAGATCACAAATAATAACCATTGTCTAAAAATTGTATATCATAATATTGAGATGTGACTAAGACAGTTTATTGTTTATCTCTGTTAACTACTTCTTAGACAGGTTTCTTCCTGTATTCCTTTTCATGGAGCATTTACCTTAGAAACTTGAAATTATAAATGTTATCTACCTCTTTGAGATGCAAGTTTTCTTCTAGCCTCTTGCCAGTTTTACAACCAGAGAATATCATTCTTACAGATCTGGGAGCCACCCTTTAAATTATAATCATCCAGAAATATAAGGTCTCTATCTCCCAGTGTGTGTGTGTGTGTGTGTGTGTGTGTGCGTGTGTGCGTGTGTGTGTGGAGGGGGTTGGGGAGTTGGGGACCCAATTTATATCAGTACATCAATTAGCCAACACAGATGGCCTAATCACATTGCACCCCCTATGTCCTCAGTACATTTTCATTAGCTCACCTAATATTTGTTTCAATTATTGTTTTTCAATTATTGTTTCCCCTAGTTCAATAAAGCTGTGAATAAAATCATTCTCACCTGTTCAACTCCAGCTGTGGCAATTTTTCTTTTACAAATGTCTCCCCTGAATTCCAGATCCAATTGTCTACTTAGTCTATTCCAGTTATATTTTTGTACAAAAATCTCCAAGATAAAACCAACCAAAACAGGATTTTTCATTTTTTTCTCTATCTTCCACCCAACTGACAGTTCTATTACACTGGGGATTGCCCAAACCCTAGAAATCATTAGAGACACTTATCTTTCTCGTGTAGTCTACATTCTATCCATCAGCAAATGAAGCTGTCTCTGTTTTTAAAATGATTGCCATTCAGGTCTTGTCTGAATATCCATTGCTATCACAGTACTCTAAGGTTCCATAAAATGGGAGTTACCATGTCACAGTTCCTTAGGCTCTAAAATCATCTACTTTTGGAAATCCTCTCCAACCTCACTTCCTACAGTCCTGACATTTGCTCACTATCCTCCACAATGCTCGTATTGCTGTTCCAGGTACATGACAAGCCCTTTGCTGCCTTGGAGCTTCCCCAGCCCAATTCCTTCTCTAACCATCTATTAAATCAGCACCCTGGCAGTACTGGACATTAGTTTTTATGTATTCATGCATTTATTAGTGTAACCTATCATTCTCACTCTACTAGAGACTTTAAGAGCTCATGGACTTTGTCTAATTTATGCATTGTTCTCATGCCTAAAATAGTACTTGGCAAATTATAGGTACTAAAGGAATATTTATTAAATGAATAAATTAAAGAACAGCCTGATTCTTCCCTTTCTAAATAGAAAGTGTATAATAGGAATGTTTCCAAATCTGAATTAGAAACTATATTGACTTTGCGGCTTTCAAATTTCCTAACTGAATGTGAGAAATTGGGATAAATACACTTAAAAATACCTATGGGGGCTGGGGCTGGGGCTCGGGCTGGGGCTCAGCTGTAGTGCACTTGCCTGGCAAGTGTGAGACACTGGATTTGATTCTCAGCACTGCATATAAATAAATAAAATAAAGGTCTATCAACAACTAAAAAATATTTTTTAAAAAAACTATCAATATTACATTTAATTCTATTAATTTTACTGAAAAATAATAACATATTATTACCTGAATTAGAATTCCTATTAATAGTTATGTATCCTGCTTCTTGAAACAACTTTATATTGATACTCTACTGTGGAAGAATGAAAACCGTGTCCAAAGATTTAAAATCTGTATATTATGTATTTCTTTTAGTAAAATATAATCTATCTTTCTATCTGAATATTATGGTTATATATAATTAACTAACCTTCATAAAAATTGATGATAGAATTTTTTTTTTTTTTTTTACTAAGCTATGCATTTCATTACATACTTTAAAACTTACTTACTGGTCTTCCACTCATCTCCAATAAGAGATCTTTGCATGTGAATGTGTTTCAAATTACTGAACATTCTCATTGTGAAAATAGAAGATGGGTAGAAAAAAGGGATAAACCTTGTCTCTGGATATCTTATGTAAACCCCAGAAGAAAGAGTGTTGTGCGGTATGCAACCATTAATATATTCATTCTTCACCCAACTAATACATATTACTCATTTTGCTTTATTTTTTAAAGTATGTTAAGAAATTGTACTATTCTTTTCCAATTTTCTCTCCAGTGATTCCTTTCTGAATATTACAATTAAAAATAAAGTATGAAAAATTGAATATGAATTGCCAAGATCATTGTAATATCATTTGTAGCTAATAAAAGAAAGAAAGAAAGATAGATAGATAGATTGAGTGCCTAAGTGCTGTTCATCAGTTAAGTAAACCAAAACATTGGACATATTGACCCTAAAAATTTATGGGACCATCCTGACCACTGATAAATAGCTAATAACATCTGTCATTCTATATGAAAAGTACCAAGTGGAAACAAACAAATCACCACTACAACAGAAATACTGCTTCTATAAATGGAATTCCAAAAGAACTGAAAAAGATGATTTTACATGTGAAAATTTTTAAATTGTGTTGATTGCATTCAATGGTTGATTTGCCAATGTGTATTCAGGAGACAATTTTCTCACTCTTCCATTTTTCTTCCTTTCAATTCTGAGTAACATCTGCAGTTCACATCTGTACAAATATCCTTCACATCCTTACAGCCTGCCTGATTTTGTGGTTACCTAATAAAACTGGATAGTTTTCAAGGTCCTTGTCTTTTCTTTGTGTTTTCAAACAGCAGGCAACTTAAAATGTGCCCTGTGCAAGTATTAAATTATACATCAATGATATTCACATTTGATCTTTGTGAGTAGTGCTGGATATACAATTGTATAAAAAATTGTTATATTAGTTTTAGAAACAGTATATCAGAAGTAGAAATAGTATTCAAGATAATTCTGAAATTTAAGTATTCATTAACCTGTTCCATCCAGCATTAACAATTTAAGATACAATGATCATGAAAGGAAAAATTATGACTAAAGGGTCATGTTCAAGAATTGTAATGCTAGAAAATATATATTATGTCTTGGTCTCTCTCTCTGTCTCTCTCACACACACACACACACACACAAATACATTAAAATTCTATTGTAGATACCCTCTTCTACATCATTCTATTTTTGTACCATCAAAGTAAATCTCCAAATAGTTGTGGAAGAGAATACAATGAAACTTATTTTTATATGTTAAAATATCATGTTCTCTTTGGATATAAATTTAAATATCCACTTTAAGAAATAAAGAGAAGCTTGGGATATAAAGCTGTTTCAGGTGTAAGTCTTCAGAATGAAGTAGAGAAGAGACAAAGTGCTTATCTTCAAATAAAATTTTTCCCTGATGATCCATATGTTGCCCTATGCTTACAGTATGCTGTGAGGCCAAATATAAATATTTTATAAGGAACATAATGTATATAGAACAACATTAAACTACATAAAAAATCTTAAGAAGCATTCGAGGGAAGAACAAATGTAACTGAGAAGAACATGAATCCAAGCTAAATTCTAATTGATTATAACAAATAAAAGTGAAGATATTGGTTGTGGAAAAGAGAGGAAGGAAGATAGTTTTCATGTTACAGTTTGTGAAAAACAATTTTTTTTATTTGTTCCTTTTAGACAAACATGGTAGTAGAGGAAAAAACATTTTCTTTATATCAGACTCTGAATGATATTAGAATTCATAATGGACTTTAAAATTAATTTTTAAACTCTCTAGTATCTGTACTTTTTATTCCCTTCTAGGTAATGAATATAATGGAAAGTTTTCAAACACAATTATTGATATTGATTTGTGGATATTAATTTTTAAATACAATGAACATGGTTCTGTGTAAATCAAGCTGTACCTTCTCTTTAAATATGTAATATTTAAATTTGGAAAACTGAGTTGAATCATTAATACACAAAAACTTGATAAGGATATCCAGTTTTACATGTCAGTAAATACTAGTTCATGTACATCATCCCCTGGGAAGCTGTTACACCCAGCAGATGCTATTTAATAAAAATATGTATATTTAGAGCCCATTTCTGACTTTCTCTTTTAACCTACTTACTGCCCTATTACTCCAGTTCCAGTGCTAGAAATATGGAGTAAAATATTTTAATATTATACTAGGTAAATAGTACAAATGGAACCATTTAGAATGGCAATGTACATACAAATCTTTCTGACATTTGCTGGCTAAAATTCATTTTAAGCAAAAATTGTGGTTTATAATTAGAGAGCTTTATTTTAGGAGAAAATGAAAAATAAATAAATTCAAACACGTCTACTAAACAAAGAGGAGATTAGGTTATATATCCATATTGCATTATTGGTCAATCTTGATTCCAGTGTGAACATGGAACACAGGTCTATAGCATCTGTAGCACTGCATGGGATTAATATCTGTTAAATGAAGTTAATATTAAATCCTGAAGAATATAATCAAGGAGCATCTTCCTAAAATGTTAACATTGAGAAAGAGACAAGGACTGGTAGTTGATTATCAAAGAAAAGGAAATGGGTTACTAACATCCCAGAGCACTTCCCCTTTCAACTGGTTGCTAACACCTTGGGGGAAATCACTCTTCAGAACACAAGAAGATGCTAATAATTACCCCCTGTGCTGCTCTTTTCC
Source organism: Marmota marmota marmota (assembly GCF_001458135.2). NCBI lineage: Eukaryota > Metazoa > Chordata > Mammalia > Rodentia > Sciuridae > Marmota > Marmota marmota. Next base: position 24,368,955 of record NW_026000057.1, on the reverse strand, counting down.
TGCCTTTGGTAACAAAAGCTGGAAAGAAAGAGAGGATGGGAGTGTATTAAAAATAACAACAGAAAAAACAAAACAACAACAAAAAAAAAAACCACCACCACCAACAACAACAACAAAACCCTCCTGCAACCTTGAGCCCCAACCTGCTCTGGGCCCTGACTTCTGTCTCACAGAAGTCTGCTATCTCTGTTCTGTCTCTTAAATAAAACTTGCTTCTACACTTGCCTCAGTGTTTCTTGGATGCTTAATCTTCTCACAGGGGGAATGACCTGATCTTGATTTCCAAAACCTGTATCAACATCTTAGAAAGAGGTTTCTTTTCTCTAACAGAGATGTGCTTTCTGAAGATTTAACTGTTTCCTAATTCTTTGGGGGCTACTGTGCTCAGATTTCATCCTTTTTCTTCCCCTTCACTCACCTGTACCCTTCCTTTCTTTCTCCTTTCCTTCTTTGTTTCATCAACAAAATAGTTATTAAGTTCATACTTTGTGGTGAAGGGCACACTATTATCAACCAAAATATTTCAAAACACATTTACATAACATGGATCAAATAGAGCAGGTCATTATTTTACTTGTTTCACAGGGGTAAAACAGAGCTTTCTTTTTCTCCTCCTTGTTATATTACAATATAGGGTATTTACTCTCCACTGACAAAGGAATTATGCTAGATGAATATAATCTTGGGGGCGGGGGAGGCAAAAGGGCAGTCAGTGTAGGTAATGGATGATTGGATCAGGAAGATGGGGGCTGATTCAAGAGGAAATGAAGCCAGGTGATGGTGGCAGGAGCCTGTAATCCCAGTCGCTAGGGAGGCTGAGATGGTAGGATCACCAGTTCAAAGCTAACCTCAGCAATTTATCCAGGCACTTAGCAACTCAGTAGGACCCTGTTTCTAAATAAAATATTTTTCAAAAAGGGTTGGGAATGTGGCTCAGTTGTTTAAGCATCCCTGGGTTAAATCCCTGGTTAAAAAAAAAAAAAAAAAAAAAAAAAAAAAAAAAAAAAAAAAANTACCATCAAAGTAAATCTCCAAATAGTTGTGGAAGAGAATACAATGAAACTTATTTTTATATGTTAAAATATCATGTTCTCTTTGGATATAAATTTAAATATCCACTTTAAGAAATAAATGAGATAATGAGATGCAGAGCACTCCCTCCCCACCTTCCTTCTTCCTCCAACCTGTGGTCCAAGTTACCTGCCTCCAGGGAATTTTCCTCCCTGCTAGGAATGTTAATGAATGCCCTCTGGGTCTCTCCCTCCCAGCTTGTACCTAAAGAAGGCTCCTTTCCCACCTTTGGCCAACCTTTTGTTCTCTAGGCAAAAGAGGAGGAGGCAGCAAGAGAACAAAGGAAATCTGAAATCCGTAAAAAGAACAGGACATCCTCACTTCCACCCCCGCACCAACTTGGAACCCTCCTCTGAGGAGGAGTCTCTGTGTCTCTCTGCTCTATCTTTTAAATAAAACTTTTTGGCTTGCCTCAGCGTTTCTTGGATGTTCAATCTTCAACACCTGGGGAAGGAGACTCAAACCTGATTCTCAACACTGGTATAATCTCCAGTCTTGATTTAGTGTGATAGCAGATGGGTGAGAAGATGGACATCAGAAGCAGAGAAAAGAAGAAATTAATAGAACCATTTACATTCAACAATATAGGAAACTCTTAAGTGTTCAGTACATTATTTTTGACAATTCCATCTGTCAGTGCCACACTGACAATCAAAGCATCCAATCAAACTAGAAAATTATTGCAATTGTAAAATATATTAAATAGCATAAAATACATGAGGTTTTGCAATTAATATTTAAAATGTCTTTTTGGAAGTCTTCATGCTTTGTGCTACATTTGTGTTGTTTGTAATCAATAAATTATCCAGGCAAAATCTCTTAACCAGAAGGGATTTTTTATTAATTCCTAAAAGTCAAGAAAGTTATAACTAAGTAAATTAAATTTTTAAAGTTCTTGTAAGAAATTCTATAACATAAATATGTAATTTGTGCCCCAAGGGCAACACCATATGTAATCAAAATAATTCCCTGTTTTTAAAATCCCTTTAAATCTATTACATACTCATAAACACAAATTATTATGTATTTGTCTCCTAAAAGATTTGTCTTATTCAATTGGACTCTGTTTACATAATACATTTTGAAGTCTAATTAAGAAGGGGTTAGGGAACTAAATTATCTTAGTAGGGCTTGAACTTATAGTATTTAAAAAAAAAGAAATGGCAAGTTTTGAATTAATGAGACATAGAATACAATTCTGATTCTGGTTTTTATTTTATTTTGCATCTATAGAATTGCCATAAAATAGGGCACTTAATTGAAATAAGTTTTAAATAGTTTTTATAGCATTTTCATTTCCACAAGAAAATGATCTAGGTAAAAAACTCCATGGGCGGCGGGGGAATGGGCTAGTGCTTTTAACATCTTCTTCTATTTCAGCAAATTTTATACAGTTAAATTTTCTGAGCATATACAAGTATAGCTATGGTTAGTTTATATTCCTTTTTAAAAAAAAATACAAAAATGTCTTGTTTTGTTTCTTGAAATTACGCATCATATGCTCACCTCCTTTTAGTTTATTTGATTTAAGGAAGGGTAAGAGGAAATTTTCCGTTTAAAATATTTGAAGTTTTTTGGGGTTAAGAGAATTATCTAACCTCTATAACTCTACTCTCAAGGATACACCATTCCTTTTACGCCTCCCTACAGTATATATTAGAGTTCATTTGGGATATTGTTTATTACTCTTTAAAAAAAAAAAAAAACAGATTCTTTTTCAGAAAAGACCACAATATTGACCCTTCGAGGAAACTAGAAGCAGCAATATGCCATTAATTACATGGTTGACAGTAGGTATTTCTACCCACTAACTATAATGGTCATTATTCAAAGATGCATATACAACACACACACACACACACACACACACACACACATCTTATGGAGCCATTTAATCTTTTTATTTTAAGACCATTTAATCTTCTTATTTAAAGTTTTAAAGACAATGTCACTGATTCATTAATTACATACATTATTAATCTATTTGTTGCCTTTGTATGTGACTGCAGTTTGCTGATGAAACACTATTCAAAATATTAAAGATGTTTTAAGAATGTCAAACTTCCAACTGAAAAAATATCACAATAGAAAAAAATTAAATGATCATGAATGAAGTATTTGTAAAATAAGTTAAGAAAAAAATTATTACTGTATAAATAAAGGTAAGTGAAAACTGAGGAAAATAGGAAACAAAACTCTTGGAGTAGCAGTTCATAAAAAATAAATGATTAATAGGTATATACTCATAATTAAAATAATTTAAACTTTTAAAACCTATCATGCTGCCAAATAATAAATTTAGACCCAGTGTTGTAAAACCATTTTTGATATAATACTTTCAGAAAGTAAATCAGCAATGGTTTTCAAAATTTAATATGTACAATTTCTTTGATTAGGAATTTCTTGATTAAAAATGTATTCTTGGAAAATATTACCAGGATTTATGATCTAACACATTAATTACTACATTGTTCATAATAGTAAGCTTGTAGATCAATCAGAAAGAAAAATAAATGTATAGCCTTAGATTACTAGAAATATAAATTATTGTATGTCTCTACATGGGACTAAAATGTACAGAAAGATTAGTTCTATTTGTATTTATAGTAAAGAAAAAGCAGAGAGCTTTTGGTGTCCTACAAAGAGAACTGACTCTCTTCCTTCCTGTCTACATTCAAATATCAAAATTTTTGCAAACCTAACAACATACATATAAATTTATATATACATGTGTAATAATATATTCAATCAAATATATGTGTACTCACATATATGTATACAATACCTATCCATATCCATAGAAAATTTATGGGAAGATATGTACAATTCTGCAAAATGGGAATGATGATATGGCAAGGAAGGAATGTCCTCTTACAGCTCCAACTTTTTAAACATCAGTATGTGTTATAGTATCATAAAAGAAAAACAACAAAAATTCAAATGTCTTAGATATAATGCTTAAGAAAAAGAAATTTATAGAATCATTTAATAGCAAATAAAAGTAAAGTTCATGATTTTACAATATTGGCTCAGGAACTGAAAGGTTAAAACTATGAAATTAAAGAAAGGAATAATTAGCTAAAGAAAAATTTCCTTACAATTAGTACAAATGCATTATGAGCAAATTTCATTAAATGAGATAAATCACCTGACCCTTACCAAAAGCTAAATGATCCATCTACAAGTCTGAAAGCATCATTTCATGAGGAAAACTCACTTATTTTCTGGTGTAAAAGTCATTTTTTTTAAAAAAGCCACAATTATCATTCGAGCAGATTTAAAAATTATATTCATATTAAGTTATAAACTATTCCTCTTACAAGTTTCTATGATTTTAATCATTTTTAGATTGTGCTAATTTACACATGTGGACATACACAAATTAATTCACTCGTCCTGTATTTTGCAAAATAGTTCAGGTTTTACTCTTCCATTTATCTTTCAACTCTTTTGTGTTTTTCTCTTACCAGAATAATAGCAAATATTGACAGGTAATTTTCTTTCATCTCTTTTGAAAGAAGGTTTTAAAAAGACAGCTTTAACAAAAGATCATTCTTCATTTAAAATAAAGAAGTATATTCTAAGTCTGATAACTGATATCTTAGTTTATAATTAATTCTCATTCCACTTTGAATTACACATGACTTAAAAGTAAGGTATACACATTGCCTGTTGATAAGAAATCCTCAAAAGACACTCTAAGAAGGTGAAAAAGCAAGTAGCAGTTTGCTTTATTTCTCTGATGATAAATGATACTTTATATTTTATGACATTGCATTAACCTAACTATTGGACATAGCCTGAGACCATACTCCTAATTTTGGAAACCCACTATTATTTTCATTGTCTTAGTACTTTTAAAAATAAAATCCATCTGCTAGAGAAAACCAGGGATAAAACAAAGCTGTGTAAAATGTCAGTTGGCTTTTTTTTTTTTCCTTTTGCATACAACTCCCAAGCCAAAGAGAATAGTTTGGAAGGCACCCATTTCCGTGAATAATATGTTTTCTATATATCTAATGTGCAAATTTAAATTCTTAAGTGGAAGATTTATATAAACAAAATTCCATCCTCAAGAATTGAAGCCACAGAAAATTTTAAAAGTCTTTTTTGTTGTTGTTCATTCAGTATTGACAAAAAATTCTGTATTCTATTCTCTCTTTTGCAGATGGCTATCAAATGTAATCTTAAATCCTTGCATAAATGTTTTTATTAAATATCTATCATCTTGTAAAAGAAATATGTGGTTATATCATCTTGACATTACGGTGTTGTAATCACTCAACATTTTCTCTGAATTTGAATTCAAATTCTCCAAGTTATTAATTTTTCCATTGTCTATTAAAGTAGCTTCAGACAAGCATCTAGAAATTTCTCAACAACACTATTATTTGAAATGCATATAAACACACATAAGGAACCTTCAAAAGAATTCTGTAGTTATTTTGCCAAATAATGTAAATTTAATTTTTTCAGAACAATGTTTATACATATAAAATAAGAAAGACTAGAATAAAAAAAACCTCAAGTATTAATTGTTAGACCTGTGTTTATAATATTATTAGTGACGTTCTTTCAAAAATACAAATATACTATACATATATATAATGTATTACAGTAATATATATTATATTATATATGTATGTATAATTTATATGGGTTTTTTTCTGAATACAGAAGATTGGTTGCCATGTGATTTTAGATTTTTTTCATATCAACAAATATAATTCCATTTTAAACCCACGTCTGCCAATTTAGTCTTTAACTACACATGATCAGCAAAGTTATGTAAAACTAAGTTTTTGACTATTTATTACTTTTTTCCTTTTTGGTAATGTCAATCTATTTGGTATATGTATGAGAACTTTTAATGATATTGAATTGCAATGTTATTAATTAATATTGATGTGCATATAAAAGGATGCCAATGAATTTTCCGTAGAATTTACAGATTTCATTTTATAGCCAAAAAAAGTAAAATAAAAGTTCTCTATTAGTCTTGAAAATAACAATGTCATCAAGATACTAGAGTAGATTGGCTCTTGGCCTGACACTTTCACAGGCTATGAGTTCTAACATGAATAGTGCGAATTGTAATGTTACACTGCACTCCAATGCCACCCTAGCAAAGCTTTAATTTTAATTTTAAATTAAATTACATATAAATATTAAATGATTATTTGTTATTTTTTGCTTAATCAAATAATATATATAAAGCAAATATTGTTTCCGTCGCTTTTTTACAGATGAGTGGTGGCACAAAGAAGTCAAATACCAGCTGCCTTGCAACTATTAAGTAGTAGAGCAGAGCCTCTAAAAATGGGTAATCGGACTCTACACTTGGTTCTCTTTAACTATTTACTCTCCTCTATCATTTAATACCCTTTGCTGTCTCTCTTAAAACAATCACAAAGTTTTAAATTTTACACACACAAAAAAGAGAGCTACATCTGATAAGAGAGGGCAGACTATGGTTCAAGTTCAAGTTTTGGAAACTTAATCCCCAAATTCCTATGTTGATGGTATTTGCAAGTAGAGCCTTCTAATGGTAATTAGGATTAGATGAAGGATGCGGGTGGGAACTCCAGGAAGGCATTAGCAGCTTCAGAAGAAAGAAAGAGAAAGATCTGAGCTAAACAGGTTTGCTCCATCTGGCCAGGTGCCAAGGGGATGCTGGCAGCGTACCTTAGGCCTTCCAGCATACATTACTGTGAATCAAAAAAATTTCTACTCTTTATAAATTACCTAGTCTTAGATATTTTGTTATAGCAATAGAACACAGACAAAGAAAGGTAAAGTGAAGAATTTTCTCAGATTTCAGTGTTACATTTCTGGCCATTGAATGAGAAGCAGCTATGAATAACTAAGTCTTGGGGAGCCTGATCAGAAACCTCACTAGTCCAGATATATTCTTCCCTTTTATTTTATTTTTGGTACCAGAGATTGAATCCAGGCGTGCTTAACTACTTAGCCACATCCCAGCCTTTATAATATTTTATTTAGAAACAGGGTCTCACTGAGTTGCTTAAGGCCTCCCTAAATTGCTGAGTCTGGCTTTGAACTCACAATCCTCCTGCCTCAATCTCCAGAGTTGCTGGGATTACAGGCATGTGCCTAGCTTCTGCCTTTTTTATTTTTAAGAACAGGTCTTGTATAAGGATAAGGATGTGAACGTGGAGAGTAAGCTGAAAACCAAAATGTAGACTTTTTCTAGCCAGTTCTTCATCCAGGTTTTAGTTCCAATGTTGTAAAACTGTTTGAACAAATTGGCTAAATAAGGGTCATATATGCCTGTGTTTTTAAATTTAAAAACTTTCATGCCTCAAGAATATGTTCTTGGAGGCCAGTTTTCGAAATGGAAACTGATAAGTAAGCCAAAATAATGATGCTGAAAGAACCAAATGCAGGTAATAAAAGTACATGGCTATACCTGAATGTAAGATTGTGGTTTAGTTCTTCCAGAATGTGTATGTGTATGTATGTGTGTTTACATGAATGTATATATACACACCGAAATAATTTACAATTAAATAATTGTATATGCAATGATTAACAATTAAAATCTCATGGGCACTTCGAATGCTTTGAGAGTATAAGCTGGAATTTAGTCAGAAAAGTATTGCTTAAAATAAAGATTGTCGTGCCACTTCCCAACATCCTCTGATTTTACTAAACCCTCAGTAAGTAATGCCTTCTTGAGTTTAAGCTCTTACACTGTAAAACCAAACATAAAATATGTGGGTTTTTTGCCTTAGTTATGAAAATTTAGGGAAAGTTAGTTGTGAGATTTCCCCTAATGAGTAGGGTCTTTACTTTTCAGGCAAAAGCTTAGTATGGAGTTGGAGTCTGGCTTTCTCTCACTGGAGCTTCTTTAGGACAACTTGCTAAGATTTTTAGCTTTCCCTGGATGTTATACCATTGTGTTACACACAACAGACGGAAGCCAAGAATAAGAAAGACAGGGACCTAATCCAACAATGACAAGGAAAAAGAGGATTGGGGGTTTCTTAACTTACTTCCTCTATAGGCCAGTGGTGAAATCAGCTTTTCATTAGTCAATTTTGGATGCCTATTGTTAAGACCTGATGAATTGTGCTATTTATATTCATGGCTGTCTCCTAGCTTTATAAATTACTCTTAAAATGGAATTGATCTGTTGGTGGGTAAACCACAGCTAACTTTTCATTAGTGAAAACTAGTGATGGATGAATAATGACTCAAAATAAATAACAGCTCCACTTTAATCCACAGTGTCAACATTTTCTCTCATCAGACATAGAGCCAATCTGATATTAACTAGTTTCATTTCTCTTTCTATTTTCATTCAGGATAAAGTTGTAATGAGCAATGGCACCTCTACAGTGAAAGCAGAAGCAGAACCTGGAATAACTGATGTGACATACACAATTGGCTGGCTAGCCAATTAGTACCTGAGTAGTCTGGAATCTTAAAATTAAAATAAAACAATTTTTTTTTCTTTATGGTAGTGGGGATTGAATGCACAGGAACTTTACCACTGAGCTACATCCCTAGAACTTTTTACTACTTTTTATTTGAGACAAGAACTCACAAAGTTGCTGAGGGTCTTGCTAACTTGGTGAGGTTGACCTTGAACTTGGGATCTCCTGAGTCACTTGAACTACAGGTGTTTGCCACCAAACCCAGCAACAATTATTCTTAATAAACCATAGTAAAATATTTTTGTTTAGTATTCCTCAACATTTGATAATCTAATAAATACATCTGCTTCTCTTTCCTCAAGGAAAAATAGAATTTATACGGAACAGGCAAAAACTGTAGTATTCTCTGTTATATAAATAAATTGTAATTTTGAAAGAAGTTCAACCCACAGTATTTGTACAACTTGTTGCTTAACTGAAAATTAAGGAAATGTTATAAAAAATTGCTAAGGAATTGAAATATAATAAAACTCTTACTGTCTTATGTTTGGGTGCACATAGTAGGTATCATTTCTCAGCAGACACTTGGGTTTTGGTCTTAATCTCCACATGATGGTAATTTGTATTTTTCATGTTAATTAATATAGTTATACCACGCTGTTCTCAGAAAAAAAGCATGATAAAACAAATCCAACTCATATGTGCTTAATACAGAGGTACATAAACAGTCTGTATGCTTCAGTATGTCAGGGAATGCCACATGCTATTCATTTTGAAATCTAGCATTTACTGGGATATTTTCCTTTACTAAACTAGAGACCTCTTCAATTAAGTCTAAGATCTCTGACACTCTAAACTCTCATGGGGCTTTAGGTGAAAAGGACTGCTCTAATTGGTGAACTTGAAAGGCTCTAGGTTAAAAGGTGATTAGGAATTCATATATTGTGGAAACCTTTCAAGACTTTACTCAGTGATCTAAAGCCACAGTAAATAACAAACTGAAATAGAAATACCTCTTAGAGTAAATGACTGGTTTTACTGTTGATTGAAATTTAGTTGCTGTTTTTTCAATTTTATTTTATTTAAAAAAGAAACAAAAGAAGCCAAAAGGAAAAAAAAATACTCATTACTTTCTTTTAACATTAACCAAGATAACAGAGATCCCAAGAGGGGAAATTCATCTTGTTCCATATTAACAAAAATAAATAAATAAATAAATAAACAAACAAACAAATATATTACTAGAAAAAAGTCTATACTAATGGATATTTTTAAAAGTTATTATTATTTGTTTTAATTCAAAGCAATCACTGGTGTCCTTAAGCATTTTAACTAATATAATGAAGTACACATTTTTAAAATTCTTCCTCCTTTCAACCAATTAATAAAAACGAGAATTTTGGGTCCTTAGATGAACTATAGATGGTAAAATGAAAAGAAAGAAAAATAAACGTTTAATATTTGATCTATATATTCTTTCTTTTTAAAACTTCTTGAACATCTTGAACATAGCAACATCAAAAGCTAAGTTTTAATTGAAAATAAAATATTGACTTTTAAAAAAGCTATGCTTTCAAATATACAACTATAAAACAGGTTATTTAAATCTAAAACTGTGTTTCATTTTATTATAGGAAAAATTCATTTAACTTAAATATTTCACAATTTTAATGATTTAGTTACTAATTTCTGAAACACTCACAGTCTTGGTTTTGTTCAACTATCCCCAGAAATCCCCATGGGAAACAGAATGTTACTTTTGAACTATAGTTTTAATTTTAAAAAGATTCAAGATTTTTAAAGGAACTGGATACTTTTTGACAAGGTTTCCAAATTTATTTAAAATATTCAGTTTTTATTGCTAAAAATTATCAAATCTAGCCAGATCTTCCTGAACATGATTTCACTTTTCTGTGCAACTGTCACACAAATCAAAAGAAGCATTGTAGAACAGAAGATAAATTTCTAGAAGGTAGCTGAGACTATTCATGGAAATTAATTTTTAGAGCAGCCATCAAAAATTCAAACCTAGCTGGGTGCAGTGGTGTACACCTGTAATCCCAGTGGCTCAGGAGGCTGAGACAGGAGGAATGCAAGTTCAAAGCCAGTTTCAGCAAAAGTAAGGCACTAAGCAGCTCAGTGAGACCCTGTCTCCAAATAAAAATACAAAATAGGCTGGGGATGTGGCTTAGTGGTTGAGTGCCTCTGAGTGTTCAGTCTCCAGCACCCCCCCCCCCAAAAAAAAATATTCAAATCTAATAATGTGCTAACTTTTTAAAAAATTAATGTATTATATAAAATACTAAACCTTAATTTTAATAACAGTTTGTATCCAATATAGTTTGCATTTGTCTTTATTTCCCTTTTTCTTCCTCTCTCTAAGCCTCTTTCTGTGATCTCATTCTAATTTTCTTTTTTGTTTTGGTTCTTCTTTCTCCTGATTTTCATCAGCTTCCATCTTTAATTTTTTTTTTTTTGTCCATTTCTCCTTCTTCAGATACCTCTACATTCCATCATGTTTGAAGATGCTGAACCAGCCTCCCATTTCAAATTGCCCAAAGAGAGGCCATGCACTAGGGTGATTAAGTCTATAGATTCTAGAGGCCAAAGTATAAAAAGTTCAGGTCCCAGCATGGCCTTGAGAAGATCTCTCTATACTGCACAGTCCTCTCAGAGACAGTAGATACCTCAAATGGCTGTTAATCACTGCCCAATAGGGTACTTAAAATTGCACTCAGAGAATTGGAAGCACTCAGGAAGTTACTAAATCACTGGGTAAATAGAGGCCAAGATCTTCCTTAACTTTCTTCCCTCCTGTTTTAGGAAAACAGGCACCATTCCTTATTCCCAGGGATACCTTGTACCCAAACTTTTTATAGATCCATTTTTCCTTATTTCTTGTGTATCATTTACCTTTTCTTTTCCTACAGCAGTTTTTCTGAACATGCTAATATGTTCAAGCTCTAGCAATCCTCCAAACATTCAGAATTCAGAAAAGGAAAGCACCACAAACACACCCAGATACACACACACACTCCATAGAAAAATATATCTTCACTCTTCATACGCTCATCTGCTTCTTCCCCTTAAAGGTGAAAGGTCCTTAGATTAGTATGCATTTGTCCTTTACATGTATATGATTGCTTGCTGTTGCAATCTGTCGTTAATCAAGTCTATTTTTATGAAATGTTCGTTATTATGATGTTATGCTTCCAGTAAGAACCCTTGATCAAGTACCTTCATATTCTTTTCTTCTTCTAGTTTGCCATACCTAATGTATGTGCAAAATCCCATGTTTTGGTATTCTGTCATAGTCATAAGTGTAGTTGGTTTTAAGAGCCATACAGAACTGTGAGTTCACTTTTAATGATGGCTTCCTTATCACATGATGGGATTCACAATTTCTACCTCCTGATATTGTTGTGAGGACTAAGTAGCATAAATAACTTCATAAGGAAAGATGCTTGTTCATGATTTGTACCTCCTATGTATTGAGCATTTTTCTAAGCAATTAACATGCATAAAACCATTTGATGTCCACTACTATATTATGAGGTAAGTTGTTTTAATAGTAAGCCTTTTCATTATTGTGGCCAAAAGACCTGAAAATAACAATTTCAGAGGAGGAAAAGCTTGTCTAAGGCTTATAGTTTCAGTGGTTCAATCCATGGTCAGTCAAATCCATAACTGGGCAGAGGATGAGGCAGAACATTGTGGTAGAAGAGCATAGCAGAGAAAAGAAGCTCAGGACATGGCAGCCAGGAAGTAGAGATAAACTCTGTTCAACAGGGACAAATAATCCCAAAGACACACCTCTAGTGATCTACTTCCTCCAGCCACATTCTACCTACCTACAGGTACCATCTAGAGTTGTTTGCCTACAGTTAATCCATATCAGTGGATTAATCCACTGTTTAGGTTACACCTCTCATAAACTAATCATTTCACCTCTGAAAATTCTTGTATTGTCTAACATACAAGCTTTTGCAGGATTCCTAATATCTAAACCATAATATGAGTTAATATTTTTATTTGCACTATAAATTTGGAAAACATTCATGAAAGAGCTAAATAACAACCAAAATCTTAGCTCTGGTAGGACCAGGACTTGTGCCCAAGAAGACTAACTCTGGTAACTGCACTATCAATCTCTGGGTTCCTTCTTCATTTCCTTTACTTCCCTCCTCTGGATATAACTAGTCTATTGAAGACTCATCCTTGGCCCACTTGGCTCTCAACTTTGTAGTCATTGTTCTGACTTGTTTGAGAATTTGAAAAAGTATATAATTAAAATGTGTTTTTTTCAGATAAAACATGTATGAAAGCACACTTTTACAAACATCTTCAGAGATTCATTCACCTAATGAAGCCTATTAAGAACATTATATTAGCATTTAACAAATTTTGTTAGTCTTCTATGCTGATCATCTCTTGGAGTCTCCTCTTCCTTCCCATCTGTTTGGCACTGCCTAGGCATATAACTCACCATTTTTTTTTTTCTAGTAAAATGAATCTAGTGTGGTGATTTTCACCTTTGGCATTAAAGAGACTTGGATTAGACCCACAGCTCCACTATTTAATTAGCTGTGTGTCCTTAAGCACATGTGCACATATTAGTGTATGTGTGCTTCACTGTACATATTACTATATTAAAATTCCAAGTAATCCATTATCAAGTTTTTAAAACATGCTTTTATTGATAGAATTTCCCAGCTGCATTTGGCAACTGTTTTTTTAAAGAAAAGCCCATTAATACTAAACTAGCCACCACATAAATTCTCTTCCTTGTTAGTCTCACACCATGTCTTCCATATTGTTTCTCAAACTGACCTTTTAAAAACGTAAGTTTCTCATCTAACTACTATAATTAAACATTTATGAGGGAACTTTATTGTCTCAATATAATTATTTTTCACTTAATGACCTCAATCTATCTCCCTAGTTCTTTTAAGGTCTAGCTCCAGATCCAGCAAAATATTTGCTATTTTTTTTCAAATAAACTCTGTTATTCCTGTTATTATCTTTTCACACACCCTTCAGCGTAGAATGATCATTTATCTCTGTGGTACATGCTGAGTGGTAGTTTTCTGCTAAAATTCCTATGTTGAAATTCCAACTCCCAATAGTATTTGGTATTAGGAAGTGTGGCCTTTAGGAAGTAATCATAAAGGAGGCTCGAGCTCATTCTCCATTTCTCCTCTGGGAGGCACAGCAAGAAGATGCCATCTACGAACTAGTAAATGGGGCTTCATAAGATATCGAATCTGTTGGCACCATGATCTTGGATTTCATGATCTCCAAAAATGTGAGAAATAAACTTCTGTTATTTATAAAATATCCAACCCATGATCACAGCCAGAACAGACTACGAAACCCTGGCCTGTAGAAAACTCCTATCTCCACATGCTTTTCAAATGGGATGTAAACAGAATTGATTTATCTCTGTTCTCTCCAAAAAGTGCTCATCCTTCGTATTTATGCACGTTTCTATTATGGTCTACATCGTTCTGTACTTACTTATCTTGAATTCACTGTTTACCAGTTAATGTAATCTTTTGTATATCCATATGAATATTTTTTAATATTTTACTCATTTTAAAAATCTGTCCCTGCTATTTCTTCCTTCAAGCTCATACTTTATCAAATGAGGGTTCGTAAATATCCCTCAAATGATGTTTATCAGAGTAAATGATTATGTGCTATTTACTCCCTCATTTTAAAATAATGAAATGGATGAGTTAATTTATGATTAATAATGATTATGAAACAATCAAAATTTCCAGTAAGTTCTTTGTGACAATACAGATTTACATTTGTAGGATATTTGGAAGGGCAGTCACAGAGTAGCAATTAATAGTAATAATAAAGGCAATTCTATATAGGCATATATATATATATATATATATATATATATATATATATATATATATATATA
>NW_026000057.1:24339417-24352089 GCF_001458135.2 Marmota marmota marmota | reverse complement strand
CATATATATATATATATATATATATATATATATATATATATATATATATATACTAAAAATGATAAGCAAAATACTCTAATATAAAAAATTCTTTGATAAATAATATATATATATATATCCCACCACATGGTAGGCCAAACTCTAACAGTTTTTAGCACCCTTGGCAAAAACTGACATATGGATAGTGTATGTTGACTTATTCTAAATCTTTTAACTCACTGAGAAGTTCAGTGAGTGGAATATCAACTAAATATGAAACCATCCTGTGTTTACATAGTATTAGCATATGGTGTCAATAAACACAAAGATATCCATAATAAATACAGATTTTTAAAAAATCTAGTGAACAAAGGAAAGCCACAGAACTCTTCTTGTAATCATTCCTACCATCTCAAGACCATCTGTCTACTTATTAGAAACCTTCTTATTATGTAACTTCCTCTACCATTGCATAAGGGAGACCTGATCTCAGATTAGGGTTAAAAGGGAAGCAGAATTAATTCTCTAATCATTACTACAGTCTTTCCTTGAGAGAAGGTCAAGATGGTTTACAAATGTTTCTGTCACATAAATGGTAATCATCATATCAAATATCAAATCTGCCAGGTAAACAATTATATATAAAATCTTTCATTTGTGTTTCAACAAAACTGTCAGAATTTTAAATATTAAAGACATTCTTCCCTTCTAATGTCTTTCTAATTATTTCAATTTCGTGCTCAATGATAATGAGACATGTATGTGATTTTATAAAAATATGTAAATTTATATGAATTTTACATAAATATATATAACAACATATGCATACACAGATATATGTATAGTCTGGCTCAGCTGTCACTTTCTTATTTCCGTAAAGTAAGTTCTTACTTCTCCATATTAAGCATAATTTTGGGTAAGCAAATCAAAAAACCAACTATTTCAAGGCAGTCTCACCAGTCCTTATGTTTTAGCACAATGAGTATTTCTAGAGATTTCAAAAGCATATATTATATTTTATTATTATAGTATCTTTTGCTTTCTTCATTAATTTAATATGTTTTCATCCAAACACTCAAGCCAAAATGTTTTACTAATGAGTAATGACATATAGACAATTCTAAAATTAAGCCTTGGTGGATTTTTCATTGATCATGATCTGACAATAGGCTACCATGATGGCCTACCAGATGCACGATAGATTTAATTCAGGCTGCCTTATGTCTAACTAAGCTAATTATGTTTTTCAGATGCTTCTATTGATCTGTCTTACTTTTGTGTGGATAATCAAAAGTAAATACAGAGAGACCTGAGGTATAGGGTATGTGGTGCTGCTAAGAAATATGTATATCTCTGTATGAAAGTGCATAAGTAAATCTATAATTTGGTCTAAAAACATTTCTGCTACTCTTGGTTTGAAGGAGAGACAAAAGGAAAAGACGATGAAAAGGAAAATGCAAAAGTAAGTGGTGTTCCAATTGGTTTACTTTTATGTAGAAAGAATGAAATGAAAGTAATGATAAAAGCTATACCAGAATCATTACTCCTTAATCTCTTTTATCTCAAGCACACTTTCATGTGCAGCTCTCTCTATTTTTTTTTGTTTGTTTTTTCAGCAAGATAATTTAACATGGAGAAATTACAGAGTTCCTGATGTTTCCAGGTGGCCAACTATTTCAGTGCCAGGCATCTTGCCTATGGTTCAGTTGTCATTTAGGGACAGAATAAAAGAAAGTTACTTTAGTATCAGTCATGATTTACAGAAGGTACAAATTTAAACTAGGCATGGTGACACATGTTTGTAATCTTATGTACTCAGGAGGCTGAGGCATTAGGATCACAAGGTCAGCCTGAGCAATTTAGCAACAATCTGTCTCAAAATAAAAGAGCTGGGGATAGCTCAGAGGTAGAGCACTTGCATAGAATGTGTGAGGCTCCAAGTTCAATATGCAATACTAGGAAAAATGAAAGTATCCATTTGCATAGGAAAATTGAAATTAGGAGCAGATCTGATTTAAAAACCAAAATGACAAAAAAACTGAAAAATCCAGTATTCCAGTGTTGTTATTCCTCTTGGATGAAAATATATTCTCTGACTGTAGTTGTATTTTAGAATTAACCTCAAGGGAAAAAATGTAAATCATTTCCCAGTTCCCAAATTATTATTATTTTTTTTGTTCCAGTTTTCTTGATTGGAACACATCTTTCTGTGGTCTTTGAGACACTTAAACAATTGTTAGCATGACATACAATAGAACCCTCTTATCCATATGAGGTATATTCCAAGATGACTGTGGATGCCTGAAACAGTCAATACTACCAGATCCTATGTGTACTATGTTTTTCTGTATGCATACATATCTACAGTAAAGTTTGATTTGTAAATTAAGCACAGTAAGATATTTATAAAAGTGAAGGCAATAAAACAGATTATAACAATATGCTCTATTAAAAGTCAGTTTTGAATGTGGTCTCTTTCTGAAAATATCTAACTGTACTCTAATTGCTCTTCTTCTTCTTGTAATGAGGTGACACAATGCAATACTTAGACAATGAGATGAAAGCAGGTGATGAAGTAGGTATTGTGGTTTAGCATTAGGCTGCTACACACAGGTTCCTTGAACAAAAGCACTACAATATGAGACAGTTGATCCAACAACTGCAACAGCTACTAGGTGACTAATGGGCAGGTGATGTACACAGCTTGGATATGCTAGACAAAGGAATGCTTCAAGTCCCAGGCAGGTTGAAATGAGACTGTGCTATCTCCAGGGATATTGTATCAAAAGTGAACTAAATTTTAGGACACATGGTCAGTGTCTGCTGAGAACTGGAGCATTTCCAGGAGTGGGGGAAAAAAACCAAACACTTCTGGCATCAGAAGTATTGTGGATATAGAGAAGAAAACTCTGTGCGTGTGTGTTTGTGTTTTTTATTCAGTCAGGAATATGAAAAGAAATATGAAATAAGTTAAGAAAACTTCAACACCAATAAAGAATATCATGTAAATCTGTGAGTCTGTAGATAAGCATACATAGGCATATATACATATATCTACACACCTACATACATACACATGTCTTTGTATACACACATATTCCTTTCAAATAAAATTTCTTCATAAAATTAATCTAAATATTTAAAAAATGTTCAGTGAGTAAAGATGGTAAAATGAAATTGGACCATATAATCATCTGTCATCTATTCTCTAGTAGCTAATAACATGAATTTAAAATAAAATTATAGAAATATGTTATTGTTGAACAAATAAAAATGAATATTCTAAAACAAATATTGAAAACAATAGCTGATGGCTTGGATTTCCTCCTCTACTTTACTCCTCTGAATACTTAGGAAAGATTAGTTGACAGGATCTTGATAATTCTTACTATAACCTTCTGAATAGTATCAACTGGAAAGGAATCCAGATTACTGAGCAGGGAGACCTAGGGTAAAACCCTTGATAAGAGATATCTTAGTGAAGGCAGTAGGACCTTGCAGATTCCCAGGACATCAGGTGGAACTGAGACAAAGGCTTTATGCATCTCACAATGGAAAACTGTCATCTAAGATAACACCTCAGAAGACAAAGCAGAGAGAATACCTTTCAGAAATAACATGTAAACAGAGGCACAGAAAGCAAGCTCTCCATATCTAAATCATAAGGGAAAAAAAAATAACTGAATTAAAATACAATGAGAGAGATCACTTGGAATTTACTTTCTTCCATGAGAATAAATATGAGGCCTAATTGGAGTTATTGTTTTGGCCTAAAAAAGAAGAATGAAAAGCAATACAAGTATGTAAACAACACACACTAAAGAAGAGCGGATGCATTTTACTTCTGTGAGTTCAATTTTTATCAACTCCCACATAAAGGTGACATACTGTGGTACTTGTCTTTCTGTTTCTAGCTTATTTCATTTAGTATGATGTCCTCCAGATTCATCCATGCTGTGCAAATGACAGGATTGCCCTTCCTTTTTAAGCCTGAATAGCATTTCCTTTTGTGTGTCTATACTACAATTTCTTTATTCATCCTCTGATGGACATGTAGGTTGTTTCCATATCTTGGCTATTGTTAATAAGGCTGCACATGAGAGTGCAGATAAGCCCTTGACTTATTGATTTCCATTCCTTTGGATATCCCAGGAGTGGAATTACTAGGCCATATTTTAGTTCTATTTTCAGTTTTTTTAGAAATCTGTATATTGTTTTTCATAATGGCTAAACAAATTTATATTCTAACTCATAGGATCTGAGTTCCCTTTTCTCCATATCCTCTCCAACACCACCTTTCATCTTTTTGATAAAAGCCAACCAGCTGCTGGGGCAGAGAGGAGGAAGGAAGGGAGGGAATGAGGAGATGTTGATCAAACGTATAAAGTTTCAAATGGACAGGAGGAATATGTTTTGAGATCTATAGCATAGCAGGGAGACTACAGTCCATAATAATGTATTATATATTTTGAAATAACTAAGTGAATTTGAAATAGCTCACCAATAAATAAATAGATAAACAAAAAAGTAGAAAGGCGGGCAATGGATATGTTAATTAGCTTGAATCAATCATTCAACAACATATCTATCTATCTATCTATCTATTCACAAACTTTACATTGTACCCTGTAAGTGCATATAATTATGATTGACCAATAAAAACTAATGTTAATAATCTTTGAAAGAAGAAAGAATAGGACTGTTGTCATTCAGTTACAAGCAGGTTCGGGGGCTGTGTGCTCATTACTGAAGGAATGGCTGTGATTTCCTACTGATGGTGAAATTGTTTGTGTTATGCATCCCTCTATCTATCTTCTCATTAGAACCTGTTTTTTCTTTTTCTCTGTAAAGAGCGGCCTTTCATCTCCAGCTTAGGCCAAAAATCATAGTCAGCCACTAAGAGATCATCCTGCTTGTCATATGCATATTATTTTGTCCTGGAGTAGAAAAGGTAGAGAGAGACTAACTCAGTTCACTTAGTAGATTGCTTCCACTCACTCAGGTGCCTTCGTGTATTCTTTTTTTCATCTACTGCCAGTTTTAATAGATGTAGTAAAAAAAATTAGATTTTCCCTTTGATTTTATGCCATCAAAAATCACAGATGTATTTGATGGGAAATTAAATTATCTGACTTGACAGTGATATTTTTCTAACATACCTAACCTCAAAAGAACAAGAGGGACATTTCTCCATGTGCTTGACACTGTGAAGAGAACATATGGTCATCCAAGGACATTAGGAAAGCCATTAACAAAGGCCCATGAACCACTTTCCAAATATTTTTGAAATGAAAATTAATGGGTAGTCTTTTCTGAGAGCTCTTTTCATAGTTGAATGCAGCTGGATGAGATTCATTTGCTAGGAGAAATTTTGTTTATATTGCTTTTGACTTCATTAAGCAAAAAAATTGAAAACAACTAGCTATAAAGCTGATGCAAAAGAACACAAAACCAAAAATTGATACACACTCCATTTTAAAATGCATTTTGAAGTAGATGATGTACATGAAATACTTCCACCACCTCTACCAAAAATCACAAAGAACAACAAAACATAAAAACATAAAACGCAATATGCAATAATATTTTCAAAAAATACTTTCTTCCTGAAAGGAAGGAGGGAAGGAGGGAAGGAGGGAAGGAAGGAAGGAGAGAAGGAAGGAAGGAAGGAAGGAAGGAAGGAAGGAAAAAATTTAATTCAATTATTTAGATTAAGATGTGAACTAAGAACATTTCAAAAAGTGTTTATTTAAAAAGGCATGCTTGATTATGTACATCTACAGATGCCTGCACCAATTCAACAGTGTACTTGTAAAGACAGTGTATGTTTCTTGCTCAGAATGTCAGAAGATTTCTAAATTCACAGTACAATTTTTATTATTTTTATAGAGAAATTACTTCCTAGAATCAACTTATATTTGTTTTTCATGTCATCTTGGGAAACATTTGTTATAAACTCTTAGTACACTTTTTCTTTACTTAGGCTACTAATTAGCTTTTTATTTATAGTCTTTGACCATTCCCTACATGAAAATCAATGACATTATACTTCTTTACCATTTTTGGATTCTTGATCCATTTGTTTAAAGATGAAAAATTTCTAATTTTTCAGAATATAATATTTTTACTTACTATCATTTTACCATTTTTCACACTTTTTAGTCTTTGAGATATTCAGAGTTTACTGCCTAAATTCAGTCAAAATTTACCTAATAATCCCTAAGTTGCTTGTTATTGTACTGTTCAGGTTTTCTATTTTTTCATAATTCAATTTTGGTAAGGTATATATTCTGGAATTTGTCCATTTCCTCTGCATCATAAAATTCATTATAGATGTTCATAACAATCTGTAATAATCCTTCTATTTCTGGGCTATCAACTGTAATATTTCCCTTTTTTCTTATTTAATTATTGGAGAAATCTCACTTTTTCTTAGTCAGGGAAGGGTTAATCTTTTTTGTTTATCTTTTTGAATAATGATCTGTGTGTGTGTGTGTGTGTGTGTGTATGTATGTATTTAGTACTATTTCATTTATTTCTGTTCTGGTCTTTATTATTTATTTCCTCTTACTAACTTTGGGTTTGGTTTGCTCTTGTTTCTCTAGTTTCTTGAGATAGGTTGTTTATTAGAGAAGATCTACTTTTTTGATGTAAGTATTGACATTTATAAACTTACCTCTCAGTACTGCTTTTTCCGTATCTCAGAGTTTTGGTACATTGTGTACCCATTTTCATTTGTTTCAAGAAATTTTCACATTTCTTTCTGGGTTTCTTCCGTGATCCCTTGGTTGTTCAAGAGTAACCTGTTTAATTTTTATGTATTTGTACAACTTCGAAAGTGGTGTTTTTTCATTATTATTGATTCCAACTTTAATTGCATTGTGGTTAAAAAAGATACCTAATATAATTTCAATATTATAAAATGTGTTGAGACTTGTTTTGTGGCCTACAATATGATCTGTCCTAGAGAATGTTCCATGTGCTGATGAAAATAATGTGAATTCTGTGGCTATTTAATGGAATGGTCTGTGAGTATCTGTTAGATCCATTTGGTCAAAAGTGAAATTTCACTCTGCTCTTTCTGTGATGAATTACTGTCAGGCTGATCGGCCCATTGCTGAGTTCTCTATTATTGTTGTATTAGAAGCTATGTCTCCTTTTTGATCTATAATATGTGCTTAATATATTTGGAAGCTCAAATATTTGGTACATATGGTATATATCTGATAATTATTGATAAGTTAAGGTCTTACTATAGCTGTCTTTTATTGTATAGTTTTAGTGTGGTTCATTTCTTTTTCTTTCTTTGTTTCTCTCTTTTTGTCTTCCTTTGTAGTTTAGTGATTTACTTAACATTGGATTAGTAACAAAAGTCTCTCATCAAAGAAAATCCTAGGAAAAGATGGTTTTACTTCAGAGTTCTATCAAATATTTGAAGAAAGAAAAGTACCGGTTCTTCATAAATTATTACAAAAAGTTGAACCAGAGGAACTTCTCTCAAACATATGTTATGAGGCCATATTACTCTGATACCAAAACCAAATAATGGTATAACAATAAAACTACAGAACAATACTCTGATGAACATACATGCAAAATTCCTCAACAAAATACAAAGCATATTAGGAATATTGCTCATCATAATCAAGTGGGATTCATGCTAGGGATGTATAAATGGATTAACATACGCAAATCAAAAAATGTAATACACCACTTCAACAGAATGAAGGATAAGAACTATATGATCATTTCAGTAGATGCAGAAAAGGCATCTGATAAAATTCAATACCACTTTATGAACAAATTAGATATGGAAGGAACATAACTAATGTCCTAAAGGTCATATATAACACATCAACAGCTATTATACTGAATGTGGAAAAGCTGAAAGATTTCTTTCTAAGATCTGGAACAAGACAGGATGCCCACTTTCACTACTTTTGTTCAACATTATGCTAGAAGTCCTAAACAGAGCAATTAGGTAAGACAAAGAAATAAATGGCCCCCAGGTTGAAAAAGATGAGGCAAAGTTGTCACTATTTGCAGATTAATGAGCTTATATTTGAGATTCCCAAAGGTTACACCAAAAAAGTATTAGAACTAGTAAATAAATTCAGCAAAGTTATGGGACACAAATCAGCATACAAACAAATCAGTAGTATTATATATCAATAAAGTAGAAAGCAAACCCATTTGCAATAGGTATGAAAAAAAAAAGGAAATACATGTAATCAAAGAGGTGAAAGTTGCCTCCAATGAAAATTAGAAAAAAAAGTTGATGAAAGAAATGAAGTAGACACAAAAATATGGAAACACCCTATGTTCGTGGATTAGAAGAATTACAGAAAGTTATCTATTCACAGGACTGGGGAAAAATTCCTAAAATTTATATTGAACCACCTCCAACAACAACAACCAAAAAAAAAAAAAAACAAGAAAGGAAAAGA
This sequence comes from Marmota marmota marmota, assembly GCF_001458135.2. Classification (NCBI taxonomy): domain Eukaryota; kingdom Metazoa; phylum Chordata; class Mammalia; order Rodentia; family Sciuridae; genus Marmota; species Marmota marmota. Next base: position 24,343,663 of record NW_026000057.1, on the reverse strand, counting down.
AGAAGCAAGAGACATCACCATTACCCAACTTCAGTATTCTCCAAAGCTCGAGTAATAAAAACAGCTTGGCATTAGCATTAAAAATACATAACCATACCAATGGAACAGAATAGACTACTAGAAATAAACACACATGTGCTTCCAACTGATTTTCGACAAATTTGCTAAGGGCGCATATAAGAGAAAGAAGAGCATCTTTGGTGCTGGAAAAATTGTGTATCACCATGTAAAAGAATAAAACTAGACCCTTTCTCACCAGTTACAAAAGAAATAATCAACTCAAATTGATTAAAGACATTAAGATGAATTCTGAATAAATGAAACAAGCAGAAGAAAATGTACAGGAAACTTTTTAGGACATGGGAATACAAAAGGAGTTTTTGGACTCTCCAAGCACAATAAATATAAGCAAAAAAAAAAAAAAAAAAAAAAAAAAAAAAAANTGGAGAGGATATGGAGAAAAGGGAACTCAGATCCTATGAGTTAGAATATAAATTTGTTTAGCCATTATGAAAAACAATATACAGATTTCTAAAAAAACTGAAAATAGAACTAAAATATGGCCTAGTAATTCCACTCCTGGGATATCCAAAGGAATGGAAATCAATAAGTCAAGGGCTTATCTGCACTCTCATGTGCAGCCTTATTAACAATAGCCAAGATATGGAAACAACCTACATGTCCATCAGAGGATGAATAAAGAAATTGTAGTATAGACACACAAAAGGAAATGCTATTCAGGCTTAAAAAGGAAGGGCAATCCTGTCATTTGCACAGCATGGATGAATCTGGAGGACATCATACTAAATGAAATAAGCTAGAAACAGAAAGACAAGTACCACAGTATGTCACCTTTATGTGGGAGTTGATAAAAATTGAACTCACAGAAGTAAAATGCATCCGCTCTTCTTTAGTGTGTGTTGTTTACATACTTGTATTGCTTTTCATTCTTCTTTTTTAGGCCAAAACAATAACTCCAATTAGGCCTCATATTTATTCTCATGGAAGAAAGTAAATTCCAAGTGATCTCTCTCATTGTATTTTAATTCAGTTATTTTTTTTTCCCTTATGATTTAGATATGGAGAGCTTGCTTTCTGTGCCTCTGTTTACATGTTATTTCTGAAAGGTATTCTCTCTGCTTTGTCTTCTGAGGTGTTATCTTAGATGACAGTTTTCCATTGTGAGATGCATAAAGCCTTTGTCTCAGTTCCACCTGATGTCCTGGGAATCTGCAAGGTCCTACTGCCTTCACTAAGATATCTCTTATCAAGGGTTTTACCCTAGGTCTCCCTGCTCAGTAATCTGGATTCCTTTCCAGTTGATACTATTCAGAAGGTTATAGTAAGAATTATCAAGATCCTGTCAACTAATCTTTCCTAAGTATTCAGAGGAGTAAAGTAGAGGAGGAAATCCAAGCCATCAGCTATTGTTTTCAATATTTGTTTTAGAATATTCATTTTTATTTGTTCAACAATAACATATTTCTATAATTTTATTTTAAATTCATGTTATTAGCTACTAGAGAATAGATGACAGATGATTATATGGTCCAATTTCATTTTACCATCTTTACTCACTGAACATTTTTTAAATATTTAGATTAATTTTATGAAGAAATTTTATTTGAAAGGAATATGTGTGTATACAAAGACATGTGTATGTATGTAGGTGTGTAGATATATGTATATATGCCTATGTATGCTTATCTACAGACTCACAGATTTACATGATATTCTTTATTGGTGTTGAAGTTTTCTTAACTTATTTCATATTTCTTTTCATATTCCTGACTGAATAAAAAACACAAACACACACGCACAGAGTTTTCTTCTCTATATCCACAATACTTCTGATGCCAGAAGTGTTTGGTTTTTTTCCCCCACTCCTGGAAATGCTCCAGTTCTCAGCAGACACTGACCATGTGTCCTAAAATTTAGTTCACTTTTGATACAATATCCCTGGAGATAGCACAGTCTCATTTCAACCTGCCTGGGACTTGAAGCATTCCTTTGTCTAGCATATCCAAGCTGTGTACATCACCTGCCCATTAGTCACCTAGTAGCTGTTGCAGTTGTTGGATCAACTGTCTCATATTGTAGTGCTTTTGTTCAAGGAACCTGTGTGTAGCAGCCTAATGCTAAACCACAATACCTACTTCATCACCTGCTTTCATCTCATTGTCTAAGTATTGCATTGTGTCACCTCATTACAAGAATCACATCAAACCAAAAGCTCTGCACATCAAGAGAAATAATTATCAGAGAAAAGAGATAGCCTATAGAGTGGGATAAAATATTTACAAACAATACATATGATAAGGGGTTAACTTCTAGAATGTCTAAGTAACTAAAAAGTCAATGGCAATAAAACAACACAATTAAAAATGGACAAAGAGGTCTAAATTGACATTTCTTAAAAGAAAAACCAAGATATACAAATTGGTAGCAAGTATGTGAAAAAAAGTACTTGTGCTAATTGTCAGAAAATACGAATAAAAAGCACAATGAGATATCACCCCAATAACAATGACTATAATCAAAAAGACAAAAATATGACCTGTTGGTAAGGATGTGGAGACAGGGAAACCTTGCACACTGTTGATGGGAATATCCATTAGTAAAGGCACTGTAGAAATCAATATGGAAGTTTTTCAAAGAATGAAATCCTGTCACTGTGACATCTTGGATGAAACTGGAGATCATTAACTTTAGTGCAATAAACCAGGCACAGAAAGACATCACATGATCTCAGTTATATGTGGAATCTAAAAAAGTTGATATCACAGAAATTGAGAGTAGAATGATGGTTACCAAAGGCTATAGAGAGTAGAGGGAAGGATGATTAAGGTTGATACTTGGGTGATAAGTTGTAATTAAATTGGAGTAAGAAGTTCTGGTGTATCATTGCACTGTGGGGAGACTATAGATATTAACAATGGACTGTTTATTTCAAAAATCTAGAAAAATGATTTTGAATGTTTTCTCCATGAAGAAATGATAAATAAGCCAGGAGCTGTGGCTCACTCCTGTAATCCCAGTGGATCAGGAAGCTGAGGCAGGAGGATCATAAGTTCAAAGCCAGCCTCAGGGAAAGCAAGGTACTAAGCAACTCAGTGAGACCCTGTCTCTGAATAAAATACAAAATAAAAGAAGTGATAAATGTTAGAGGAGATAGATACTTTTAACCTGATTACACGGTATATACATACATTGAGATATAGCATAGTACCCCCTTCACACATGACTTTTGTGTTTTTATGTTGAAAAAGATCAATTTAATTTAAAAAATAATAAAATAAAATGATAAAAAAGAAAACAATCACAAATAAACTGAGTGATAATATGCTAATAGACAAAGGATAAGCAAAGAAATCCATGTGGCTTGAATAGCAGATATTAATATAGTATAGGAGCTGACGAAGTTGCAGAGCTGAATAGGGGCCTTTTTTCTGTGTCTATTTTGGATTTATGTATTCATATAAAACAGAATCATACAACATGAATCCTTTTGTGACTGTTTTCGTTTTCACTTAACATTTTTAAAGGTTCATCCATGTTGTTGCATACATCAATATTTTATCCCTTTTAATGGCTAAATAATATTCCATCATATGTATAAAACATGATTTATTATCATTCACCAGTTGACAGGTATTTTTTTTTAAAAGAGAGAGAGAATTTTAATATCTATTTTTTAGTTTTTGGCAGACACAACATCTTTGTTTGTATGTGGTGCTGAGGATCGAACCCAGGCCACACGCATGCCAGGCAAGCGCGCTACCGCTTGAGCCACATCCCCAGCCCAGTTGACAGGTATTTTGGCTTCTCTATTTGTCTTACTGTGAACAGTGTTGCTACAATCATGCATGCAGAAGTATTTGTTTCAGCACCTGTTTTCAATTATTTTACCTATGAGTTTATGTTTTATTTTTATTAAAATGTGATAATCTATTTAAGGCTTTGAGCAAAGAAGCACAAAACAATTTACAGTTTTAAAGGATCTTGTTTTTGCTGTTAAAAAGATGAGAGACAGGAGGCAGGCATATAGTAAACTCAGTGATTTATCAGGGTGAATTGGAGTAAAATAGTCGCAGGAGTCCAGGAGAAAAGTGGTAGAATTTGACACCTGACTTGAAGGTAATGCCAGGGGAACTTATTTATATGAGACCAATTATCTTTTAAGAATGACTTCTAAGTTTACATATATATATATATATATATATATATATATATATATATATTTCCA
>NW_026000057.1:24333917-24338253 GCF_001458135.2 Marmota marmota marmota | reverse complement strand
TATATATATTGTATATATGATTTATATTTCACAGCCAGAAGGGTTTTGGGGCAACACCTCATAATAAAATTATCCATATGTCTATAACAAAGATATCAATAGCCACATTTAGTGTAATTAAAAAAAAAACATAATAATGAGAAAAAAGTCCCTACATCTTTCTTATTTACTTTTGATTCCAAAAGGCTTAAAAAATAACATTTAGTTTTCAGAACTTTTCATATTCCATATCTATATATAAAGTCATGTGGATCCTTACTGTATGGTATTTCTTGGTTCACTAGTTTCTGAAGATATTAATTGAGAATCCAAGTACAAAAAATGTATATGATGAAATGAAGTTTTAGAAATGCCACATACTAAATCACCTTCCTAGAGATTTCTGAGGCACATTAGCTTAAAAGTTCTGAAAAGAGGAAGCACTTTATCTTGAAAATTTATAAGGAAACACTTTTTCAAGTGCTGTCCCCCACTGCCCACCCTGGCCCCAGCATCACCATTAATATGTCCACAGAAATGTCCATAGATTGGGTTAGGAGTAAGGTGGCGATTACTCAAAATAGTGAGAAGAGACTAGAAAAGGAAATAAAATCTCAAACATATATAGGTTACTCCTATATAAAATGCTTCTGATAGCTATGTAGACATAGGAATGGAAACTGAATATGCTATAAATACCGAACTAAATATTCTGAATAGTTTTCAGAGTACCAGTTAAATTCAGGAAAATTATAATGTTGCATTTATGGAATTTTAACAAGTAAAATGCTCACTTTATGCAAAGATTTAATATCTTACTTATTCATATAAATATTAATTTCTGGCAGATAGTACAATAATTTTAAGTTCTATATGATAATTCAATTTAAATATGAATTCAATCTAAATTTCTCTTGGTCTACTACAACCCTTGACTGCCCTTCACTGATTTATCAAATGTCTATACTGTCAATCATTAATGAAATTTGAAAATATGTGTTGGAATGAGGTTTACTGTGACTGTATTTTATAAAAGAAAGAAAGGTATTTAATACCTTTGTATGCTTACACAGAAATTCTTTATTTTTTAATATAGCTTTTGTGCTGAGCTCACAGTCTCATGATAAGTCATTTTTTTTTTACTTTTAGTTGTAGATGTCACAATATCTTTATTTTATTTATTTATATTTATGTGGTGCTGAGGATCAAACCCAGTGCCTCACACATGCTAGGCAAGTGCTCTACCACTGAGCTACGACCCCAGCCCCATGAGAAGCCAATTTTTACTTAATGTATAAGCTGTATATAGGGAAAAAAAAGTGGTAATGATTCTATAATCCTAAACACACTTGCTAGTAGAACATTATTAAACCAAAGCAAATATGTTTTTATCAAATGCTAAGTGTCTAATTACTATTAAAACCATTTTACTATTTCACTTTCAAATTTAATTTAATATTTAATTGACAAAGATAAAAATTACTTGGCATATTTATTATGGTATAATGAGGTATGAAATATATATAGGAAAATATTATAGGTAAATTACTCTTAAATAAAACAATTATTTATAATCTGTAATGTAGATAAAAGTTTATTATGCTTATGCAAGAGAACTGTTAACTATAGAATATTTTAATAATTTTTTTCTGGTACTGTACTAAGCTACTTTAAGTCACAGGATAGCACGTGCATTTGATCAAATCAGAGTTAATTAGACTTTTATTTTTATTAAGCTAGAGTTTTCCCTCTCCTGAGAAATGAAAAGTTCTATCAGAATCCTCATCCTGAAGTTCACTCATGGTATTTGAATAATTCTCAACCAAGTTTTACACTTACTTTGATAATCTGATATGTGAATTTTTTTAAGCAGAATTCTTTCATGAAGAATTACATGAAGAGTTTTACTAATATAGTCTCTCGTCAAAAAGAAAACTTAAGTTACAGTTCTCAGACATTGATATCACTGCTTAAAGTAAGTAGATTACAGAGGTTCAAAGTCTAAATAGAGTATTAACTCTTCTAGGAGAATTTGTTATAAAGGCTATATGTTAATCATCTCAGCTGATAGAAATTCACCACTTAGAGCCCTGAGGAAAGAAATATATTATTGTCTCCTATATTATTAGTATTGACACTTGGTTCCAATAAGTGTTCAATAAGTTGTTAACATTATCTGAAACTCTCACATGGAATTGTAAACATATTTGCTGCCCGCCTGACACAGCACAGAATTCTTTCTCAGAATACCTGAGAGAATACTGTTTGACCAATTTATGAAAACTATCCCTCATAAATAATGTGTTTGTCTGAGAAAAAGAGAACCTGCCATATTTGAAATGTACATCAGATGGAAATGCAAACATATCAAGTCTCTTTGGAGAACAACTTGATAGCATATTCTAAAGACAACAAATGTATACTCTTAATCTCAGAAATTTTATATGTTGAGACTTTATATTGAAGAAATGATAAAAATCAAAAAAGTTGTAATCAGAGAGGTTCACTTTTGTTTATAATAGAGAAAGTAGATAATTTGAAATTCTAAGCTAAAGGAATAGATTTATAACTGGTTTTAGATTCATTCTATGGAAGTTTACTGTTATAAAAGTACTACTGAAAAATTATACAATAATATGAAAATTACTAGTAAATGAGACATTTAAGATACAACAACTTTAGAATAAATAGCATTCCCACATTAACTTAGATGTTACTTAAGTCTATTTTTATTCATCTTTATATTTGTAATAGAGTGAGCAAACATCCTAAGTTTACCAGGGACTGATAGATTTGCTAGGATATGAGTCTTCCTTCGATAAATGTTGAAAGTCTCAGGAAAACTAGGGCAATCGATTATTTTACTTTGTAGAAATTTGATGAACATAATTAATAAATCAAGTCAAAGATGTATACATACAGTTTCAAGTATCATACGTGTTTTTATTTTATAGAAAAGTGCACAAGAGTAAGGCATGCAAAATTTTAACAATGACTGTGTTAAAAAATAAGGAGAATTTTTCATCTCTTTTCTACTGTTCTATATATTGAATTTTTTTTTTTTCCCAAGATAGCAATAGTTAGCCTTCTTTGCTGAGGCTCCCTGGGGGGGAAGGCAGGCTATGTTTTCATTGTACAACCAAGGTCATGAACACTCTGATTAAGCACATGTACTCAAGGTCATAAACATTTACTGCTGAGCATGCACTCTTATGTAACCTGTTGGTAATCTGTAGCCTTTGTCTGATCTGCATATATTTAAAAAAGGGCTATTGAATGACTCAGGGGACTGAAGGATAGGGGTAAAGACCAGGCTGCTGCCACCTTCAAATAAAGGATGTCTACTATTCCAACTATGCCTTACAGCTTCTTCCACTGCTGAAGCCCCATCCTTGCTTTTTAGGCCTGAGCCCCACCTGGACAATAAAGAATTTTCATTTCTCATAAAAAATATACTAAAAAGACACTTCAATTTTAACTGACAGTTTGAGACACCAACAAAACAAGGACAAGCTGTGTCTTTTCAAAAAAAGCATTAAAAACAAATGTATCATAATTTTCTATAAATCAGCATTAATCACCATAGGAGTCTGTGAGTCCAAATGGTAAATTCTAAGAGGGAAATTTAAATCTACACATGGCTCTATCATAAAATGATGGTTTAAAATTTACAGAAATTTAATTATATTTTCAGCTATTAAAAGAAAGATACTTTTCTTTAGTATAAATACAATGCCATTCAATCTTTTCTAAGGTGACTTCCTAAGTTTTTAGAAAAAGAGATAATTTTATACATCATTTCTTAATCATTTTTTTTGTCATGGATCTTTTTGCTAATATGATAAGAATCATAAACCCTGTTCCCATAAAATACATAGCATTTTAAAATAACTAAGGAACAAGCCAGACATATAATAAAACAATGTCAAAATTGTATGACCTTTTTACCACAAGTTAATCTTGGAGTCAATCCTAGAGGACTGATACCTAACCATATTTGGCAGATGGACGTCACACACTTGCCAGAATTTGGAAAATTAAAATATTTACATGTTACAGTTGATACTTCTTCTGGATTTTTGATGGGCTCCCTTCATGCCGGAGAAAAAACTAAAGATGTTATAGCTCATTGCTTACAAAATTTTGCCACTGCGGGCGTTCCAAAGCAGTTAAAAACAGATAATGGTCCTGGCTATACCTCTACCTCTTTTAAACAATTTTGCTCATCATTTGGTATTACTCATATAACAGGAATCCCATACAATCCACAGGGACAAGGCATAGTTAAAAGAGCTCATCAAACTATTAAAATGTACTTATTAAAGCAAAAAGAGGGAATTGGAAAGGGGTATATATC
>NW_026000057.1:24324684-24333181 GCF_001458135.2 Marmota marmota marmota | reverse complement strand
GATATTCTAACAGGACAATGGAAAGGTCCTGACCCAGTGATTGTCTGGAGTCGGGGTTGTGTTTGTGTGTTTCCACAGGGAGAACAGCAGCCGATTTGGATTCCAGAGAGACTAACCAAAGCAATTTCTACAGACCAAAAAGAAGAGGATTTGACTCAAATCCATAACAGCTGATATCCAGAGCTCCAGCTTGGCTATTCTTACATCTGCGACAGGGATTAACCAGGATGCTTTTTTTCAATATCTATTTTATTATTGCCTTTTCCCACATCATAAAGTTCTATTTTATTTTTTGAGCTCATACAAACCTAGGTTAATGTTTTTCTGATCAGTTTTATTTTTTAACTGTGGAGTTTTTAAACATTGCAATGGAGATTTCACCTAGGAAAAGCTACAAGGCCTTTATTATTGTCTTATGTGTTGTACATTTGTGTGCACTCTTGTGTTTTGTGTTGTATGTCTGTATGTGCGTGTCCATATTTCATATATGAGGAGCGCTCATGAAAAAAATGGATCCAATTTTTTTTTATTCACGTGATTTAAATGGTTTAATTTAAATTAGGTAAACAGCTGTTAAGGATTGTTTTTAAAGGAGGTTAACAGATCTGTTTGTTTACTTTCACCTTTCCTTTTCATTATATTTAATAATTCTTTTCAGGATAATGTCTCTTTAGCATCATTGCCAGAATTCCTATCTCCATCCCAGTGCCGGTGAAGACTAAGATAAAACCAAATTACAGCTCCTATGATAGCTATCACAGTAAACTGTATAAACTGATGCATCAATGAATATAACTCAACAAGTAATGCTCAATCAAGGAGTCGATTTACTTTGGGAGGAAATGGACATATTGATAGACTCCTCCGCTTTGAACTGCTTGCAGAACTTGCCTGGACTGTGTATCACTTGTATACATTGTGAACTATCATTTGGTGCAGCGAATTGTGGTAGTGCTGGCATATCTTTGCTGATGGTGTCACCAGTGATGCAATTTTTTCCAAAGGAGCCGTCAATTGGCTTGGTGTCGTGGCATTTCTGTATCCTCCTCCCTTCTGCTAGTGAGGGTCTAAAATTTGGGGGCCAACAGAGGTGAGGCAAGAACCTCACCCCCCCACTGGTGCATAGGCCATTCCACAAGTATGGCTGTATGCTGGACCGGTAGTCAGTGACGGGTATGATCCAATTGCAGTGGTATCAACCTAAGACAGGAGGCTGACGCCTAGAGGTCAGTTCATCCGATGACGGGTAAGGACCATATGTTGAATTGGACAACCTAACAGGCACGGTCCCTAAGCCACATTGCTTGTTGTTTAATTAATCAGAAGGGGGGAGATGCTGAGAGCCATTGCCAAGTAGGAATGATGCATCACAATTTCTTTGTCAGCCTACTCCATGTTGCTTAGAGGAAGGACTCTCCATGGTGGACCCAGGTTTTGCAGTGACTTTGCATGAAAGGTGACCTTGCTCAAGGACCAGGGCGGATCCGGGTTTAGGGTAGATCAGGGTTTAGGGCGTTGTTCATTCTGGGTTTAGGGCGGTTCCAGGTTTAATGTGTACCCTGCTGGGAATAGGGCGTATCCTGCTGCCTCAGGCGCGCCCTCTCCTTGAGTTCCCATTGAGTTCTCGCGGGATTCAGAGAGTATTTTGGGATTCAGAGCCCGGTGGAGAGTGTGGATTTTGCCCAGAATGTGGATTTCCCCCAGAACGTGTTTGTAGAGTGCCGGTGAGCTCGAGAATAAAGAGTTGCTGAAAACATTTACTATAAACATTCTAACAAACATCATCTTTCTGTCTTCTGAATATATTTCCCCATGCATGTGATACTACATTGCAATTAAACGAAACTGCTCATACATGGAAGATAAACTTTCCTAAGGCAAGTAACTTCTGGTCCCAAAAGTCTCAATTAAATTTAGAAGGACCTCACTTTTAGATGTGAGAAGTAAGAAAAATAAGGAATCACATATTCAAAATTTCTTCTTTACTACAATGTGGAGAACATGACTTTCTTCCTTCAAGATGGATGAAAACAACTGAAAATGTACACAAACTGCACTGTGGTTCAACAAGAGATAATCAAGGCACAGAAGCTATTTAATAACTACATGTTTGTAATGTAGCACATCACTTAAAATAACTGATTTTTTTTTACAGGAAATTAGGAAACAATTTTGATTGTTACGCATTTCCATTGATTTCAAAGGATAAGTGCTGGTCTATTAGAGTATGATCTGTCAGGCCAAGGAATCGCCTAACCACAAGGTTGGTCCAGGGAGCATGTGAGAAAAGTTGGCCTAATTACTCCAAACTATTTTAAATTAAGGGAAAATATTAGGCCTTAGCTTCAAGGAGTCATCTAGAGGGACTTGTAAAAAGAAGTCTGATGATGTGACATGACGAATTTTCTTCAAGTTCATAATATGTGAACAATAAATAAATTTCATTACATTTTCCTGTTACTTTTTCTTTTTCTTGAGCAAGTGTTAGATTTCCTGGTGTTTTGCAACAGAAAGTGTCTTAACTGCCATGCTCATATCACACAAGCAGTGACACAGCTGGAATTTCAATGCAGGTCTTCCAACGCAGGAACCTATAAAATTACAAGTCCCTTTGTAGAAAAGAGAATGGTAGTCAGATTGATGTAGACATTTGTTGTGTGTTTCCTAAAGCCATCAGGCCTTCAATACTGTGAGGACATACCAATGCGCTTGGTGCTGCCAATAAAACCAGGATCCCTATCCTCCTCAACTCCCCTCCTCCAACTATTAATAAGAATACACTACACACGAAAGTTTCTTCTAAGACACTGAATCTTTCCAACAGTATTAGCAAAAAGTAATGTATGCCACTTTGATTTTTTATGAGTTAATATATATTTTTAAAGTTAATATATATTTTTAAAAATATAAATTTAAAAATTTTAAAAAATATATATTTTTAAAAATCCCTACTTAAAGTAGGGATTCTGACCTAAACAGGAATCTTCCACCCTGCCCTGAGAAAATTAAGACAAGTGTCCAGGTCTTTCAAGCTCTTATATTCTATCTTTTTGACTACACCACATGTTACAAGTAGATATCAACCCCTTTCATTTGGGGATGATGCTTCCTAACCACTCTTTCACATCCTTGACACAATCATTTTCATGTGGTAGGATTAAGCCTACATGCTGCCACACAACTTCTATGTGTCATACAGTACATCTAATATTAATAGGCATAGTACCTACAATGAATGAAGAAATATTATTTCAAAGAGATAAGATATCAAACACAAAAAAGCTATTTGATAATCACTAAGACAGTAACACACAGCTAAGGTGTGATAGATAAGCTTCTTTCAAAGCTTTCAGAGTTTCAGCAGCAAGGCTGTTTTTTAAATAGCCACATTTGTTATAAGATAATCCTCTGGCTAGTATCACCTGCTCACTGACTCTCCATCAGTGTGAGAGTGTGTGAGACAAGAGCAGAAAAGGGTCAATGGGACAAGGAGAATGCATTTGCTGCCCGCCTGACACAGCAATGCATTTAGACTCTCATATTCACTGCAAGACATTAGACCTACTCTGATGGGTGCCAGAAGTCGTAATGACCTCTTGTAAGTACATTATTTCAGACCTTGAAAATATCGCAGAGAAAAGTAATTTACTAGATGGAATCAGATTGATCTAAAAGAGTTTGGGACTTCCTAGCTCCTGGCTTCTCATTCCCCATCTCCAACCTATAGGATGAGGATCTTTATCTCATCAACCTCCAGACAATTTCCAGAATGTACAAAGCAGTAGAAATGTACGTTGTAGTACAGGGTGACCTTGTTTCCCCATGTGGCTGACCTAGACTCAGATATAAGGTTCCTGGTCTCCTGCATTACTGTTTCACCCAGAGGTTAAAGAAAAGATTCTCTTTGTCTCTCTCTGAGTTTCTCTCTCACGTATACATACACACATACACAGTATGATATGAAATTTTACATAAAAAAATGAGTTCTTGGTTGCAAAAATTGAAGTAAGATTTATGTATCTTAATGGCATTACCATATATTTTCATGTTTATAATAGAAGAAACTTTAAAACAATGACAGACTTGAAGTATCACTCAGTAGTAAAGTGTGTGCTTAGTTCGCTTAGCTCATGCAAGCCCCTGGGTTTAATCCTGAACATAAAAAAAAAAAGTTTTAAAACATTTAGAAATAGGTATCATTATAGTATGTAAGAGTAATGATCAGTGGACTATCAAGTCTTCCCAAACCATAAAATCTAAAAGATAGTAGGAGAAATGTTCCCATTGTTCATTAAGCCCAGATACATCTGCATATTAAAGTATTATGCTAAGAAGTTGAAAAGAGAAGAAAAATGCTAGAATTGCTCATTATGCTCAGGTATTTTTTTGTATTAAAACATATGCAATAACAATTTCCAGATGACAGAAATTATATTAAAATAAATGATAAATATACAGAATGAAGTGTTTGGATATATTAAAATTAATATTATTACATAAAATGATATTTTATTATGCTATTTTATGTGTGTGTGTGTGTGTGTGTGTGTGTGTGTGTGTAGTTTTAGGATTCTTAATTACACAAAGCCCATACTATTACTTCACTTCTGTAAAAATCACTTCTTTAACTTTTCAAGATAAAATTCTGTATATTCTTTTCTTGGGAGTCCAGCTTTTCTCAAAATGATATGGTCTTTTTTAGTTTCAAAATAATTTAAAAAATAAAAATGCATGTAATACTGCACTTGTTAATGGCCAATGTTGAATAAAAGTTTTTTTCACTTTCCTCACCCCATCTTCTAACAACCCAAACTCAAGTACACTAATATATACTATTATATATTATATACAAAATATAAAAGTATAAATATACTTCTATACATACACATGGAAAGGAAGAAATAGAAAAAGGACAGAGAGAAGAGATATTCATCTTGTTCTGAGGAAAATGAGCTAACATCTCATCTCTACTGATAAATGCAGAATTCACACACAATAGGAGGAATGAAAGGTTTTTTGCTCTGTTGAGGAGGAGCCCGGACCCATGAGCTCAGATGCTACCAGTAGCTGCAATTCCAGAGAGGAACCCAAGAAGAAGGCAAGAGGGCCAATCTGTCATTTCTCCAGTGACTGGTATGTTCTGGCTGATTTTTAACAATGGCCTTGGCGGGGGGAGGATCTGTTTTCAGGATTTGCTGATTTCTGTAGTGTAAATATTCCTTCCATGGATGGCTATTAATTTGAAGTCACCATACAGAGAGTTGGAGAAGTGCACTCCACTCTAAGTGACAGACTCCTGTACACATTGCAGTAGGCCCATTCACGAGTTCTCACTACAAAACTTGACTGCTTCCAGGGGATATACAAAAACAAAACAAGCAAACAAACAAAAAACCCTGCAATTTTGCTATCAATGCACAAAAATTGCATTTATGGTGTGGCTTTTTATCAAATTGAGTTATCAGTCAATTTTAGGACACAGTCCTATACATATGTCACCTTTGTGTGTGTGGTACTGGGGATTAAAACCCAGGGTCTTGTACATGTGAGGCAAACACTCTACCAACTGAGCTATATCTCTAGCCCATATGTCACATTTTAAAAACATCAATTGAAACCTGACTTTCCAGCAAATACGACAATAAAAAATGATATTTAAAAGTGTGAAACATATTTTACATGGGTGTAAGTGGTTATTATCTACTATTAAAATCACTGATTATATTAAACAAACTAGAATTAAAGATTAAAAATCTATGTAGTTACACCTACCTTTGTGTCTTATTATTGATCATGATCCAATTTGCTTTTTTCCTCAAAATATTTTAAAATATTCTTTTTAGTTGTCAATGGACCTTTATTTTTATTAACTTATTTAGATGCAGTGCTAAGAATTAAACCTAGTGCCTCACACATACTAGGCAAGAACTCTACTACTGAGTTACAACCGCAGGCTGCCCATTTGCTTTTTCTTCCTTCTCTTTGGTGCACTTACTCTCAGTTTCTTACTGAAATGCAATTTTGGATTATTTTTTCCTGGACGTCTAACTGGAAAAATCAGGTTTTTACTATCTACAAATTCCAAAGACAATCTCAAAGTATCCTCACACATTTGATAAAGGTTTTAATAAAAGAAGAGATTTCATTTTAGCAGCCCCTGAAGCAACATGCTGATTGATCAGTCAATCAGTTATGTGCAGTAATGTTTACAATTTAAAGATCATTATTAAGAACCTTGGAAGGGAGTGAGAGAGTGGGGGATGAAGAAAAGATGATTAACAGGTACGGAGGGCAGTTGTATAGGAAGGATAATTTCTAATGTTCTTTAACATGGTAGGAAACTGACTGACAACAATTAATTGTATATTTAAAAATAGCTAGTACAGAGGATTTTTGAATAGTCACAACACAAGGAAATGATAGATGAGAGGAGATGGATATACCAATTACCCGGATCTGATCATTTTATGTTGTATATGTGTACTGAAATGTCATACTGTATTTCAGAAATATGTACAATTACCAAATGTAAATTAAAAACAAAAACTGTGTTTTAAAAACCCAGATCTTTACTGGGGCTATATTGAAAAATTAGAAGCATTTCTTAATCTTGAAACAAGTAAACATGTTTAATTCATACCTTTTTTAGGTCATAATAAGCCTCTAAGATTACAAATTCCTGAGTATGTTACTGTCTTATAATAGAATGTCACACAATGCCTACCTAGCTGATTTGATTAAATAAATTAATTCTATATCCTGTAGTCTTTGGAGTTGTCCAAATTTCACAGAATAATCAATGAACTCTGACCAACAAGGAAACATTGCCTAGCCATCTCTTTCCAAACTACCCGTGTAAAGAAAGCAATAGAGTGAGTTTTTATTATTTGAAGGAAAATGAGATATTTGAGAAGTATTTTTCTCAATCTATAAAAGTATTGTACTTCAGGAGAAATTTGGGGCCAGAGATTGGCTTCAATGTAACTTTAACTTATTTGGGTAAGAAAAAATAAAGAACATGGCTGTCACTCTATGATATTAAAACTTTGTTATATTCTCTGTTGTTAATGTAGTTTTGTTCTGGAAATTTTACAACTCCACCATAAGTTCATATAAGCTAAGAAACAGAAGTGACTTGGGACAAACACACGTAAAGTTCACAAACTTTAAACTTTAAACTGAGTAAACTAAATTTACTCAGAAGGTAACTATGTTTCTTAGAAGAGTTCTTGAAAATGCCACAATTACTTGCAAATCTTACAACAGTCTATTTTTCAAGAACAGAGAAATGGATATTATACAATTTATTTTGGGCAATTTCTCCTGCTCTTCCTCTTCCTTCTCCTTCTCCTTCTTGTATTATTATTATTTATGGATGCCAAATCGAGTTAAAAAAGAAGAAAATAATGCCCACTCTCAAAGAATGCTAGCAAATCACTTTTAAGGCCATCTGTTCTAAGCTCAAAACACTGTAACTCAATGGCTACACAAATGCTACATTTAATTTTTCAGCCTGAGCATATTGATTATTTTATTTAATATGCTGCAGACTGAAGCCTGCAAGCCTTACTCTAAAAGAGGCTGCAATGGAAAGTGACAAGAGTTTTATTACTGCTAGAAGGTACCTAGCAGAGTTCTGGGAAAAAATTACACATTTTCAACGCAAAGAGGTCATAAAAATTTATGAGACACCACAAAGAAAGAAAAGGCACACAGCAGCAGGAAAGGTGGAAAATTCCCAAAGGAATCTCAAATATAAGTTTAATGATGTTCAAGTCTATGACATTTCATTATAATCTACTGGTAGATATAAGGGAGAGGCAGAAGGCCTTTATTGTTTACTGGACCTTAAAAATCATTATTTTCCATGTGTGAGCATGTATGACCCAAGTTTTCATGAAAATTTTGACAAATTAAGATGTCTCATAAATGTGCGCTAATTACTCCTCATTATATAGATACCAAAATGTAATTGCAAAATACAATACTGAAAGTGAGGAAAGACGCAAAAGATACATTATATTTTTTGAGCATAATTCCACAAATAAAATAAAATAACTTCCAGATCATATATTTCAACGATAAAACTATGCTATCAGTACTTAGCTATTATGTGAAATAATTCAATACATTTGGGATCCAAGTGGTCATGGGTCATGTTGCATGATTTATGCATCTAGAAATGATGAGAAAGAGTAGCAAATGAATCTGAACTTACCACATAGAAGTAGTTAGCCTATCTCAGAGGTGTCACTAGAATCTCTAATCATTTTGGAGGTAATAATTGTATCAGTCACAAAAGTTTAGGGAAGTCCTGCCTTTACCTTATAAGAGTGGTTATCCCGATAGATGATGGAAATGCAAAGAAATGTGGTATTACATGTAACCCAGTTCTTTTTTTTTTTTTTGAGAGAGAGAGAGAGAGAGAGAGAGAGAGAGAGAGAGAGAGAATTTTAGTTTTTTTTTTTTTTATTTGGCGGACATAACATCTTTGTTT
>NW_026000057.1:24292726-24323101 GCF_001458135.2 Marmota marmota marmota | reverse complement strand
TTTTTTTTTTTTTTTTTTTTTTTTTAGTTTTTGGTGGACACAACATCTTTGTATGTGGTGCTGAGGGTCCAACCCGGGCGGCACGTATGCCAGGCGAGCGCGCTACTGCTTGAGCCACATCCCCAGCCCTGTAACCCAGTTCTTTAAACTAGTTTTTCTTCCACTTGATACAAATTTTACACAGGAAAGGAGTCCTCATAATTTGGGCATTTCCACTGACTGTTCCTAATTCTTCCAAAAGTTTACACCTAGGAAACTAGAGTGTAATTAACCTTTGCCAGTGTACTTTTCATAACTCCTACAGATGATTTTTATGTACAATACTGGAAAAAATACATTTTAAATACCATAGCCAGAAATACGATGGTCCACATACCTTCTAAAGCAGTACAGTTTTTTGTTTTGTATTTAAGAGTGAATTTCAAAACGCTATCTGTATTTAATTTGTAACTTTTGTGTTTGTGTTCACATCTAAATTACTTGCAGGTGAGTCTCTCATCTTCTTAATATGTTTCGGTTGTTCTAAATTTTTATTCATTAATTTTCTACAACCTTTGCCAGGTTCTAAAATTCATTTTAAGGAACTCAGAACTACAAATGTATAGCAGGCTAAGCAAAACATTTCCTCTACTTTATAATTATTACCTACCCTACACTTAGAAACCTTCCTTAATTTTGTTTACTGTTCATAAATAAAGCTAACCTGTGCAATTAAAACCATACTCTATTTACCCTTTGGGTGGATAAACAGCATTAATTATTTGCATGGAGATGGTTTTCTTAATTTCTATGGTGTAGTCTTTGTAAGCTAATGATATCTAATTTGTACCACATTTTTCCAGTTCATGATTTCACATTTATTGTCAGTTTGATAGCTTATATATATTTATCTAAGATTCACAAATAAGAATATAACAATTTTCTTTTTCCCCTAGAGTGTATTGATGGCTTGTATATCTTTAAAAAAAACAATTTTATTATATCTTTAAATGTAGTCTTTTATTTTGTAAACTATGATGCTAAGAGCCCTGAAAGATTTTCTGAGCTTTGAATTTAAACAGATTTGGGTACTCATCCCCATTCTCTGTGGAACTTGAGCTAACTGTGTAGTATTCATGAGTCTTAAGTATTTTTAATAGATAAAAATAAAAAGATAATACTCAACTTATAGAATTGTGGTCACTAATAGGGAATATACATAAAGGGTTTAGAATAATTCCAGAACACAGCAGTCATTCAATATGGTTACCATATTATCTTTATAATCCTTTGTTCATAATTGTCATTTATTACGACATTCCTTAATTTGTGCTGAGCTAATTGGAACTAATATACATTCAGACTTGTCTTGAGAGCTATTGCTCTGTCTTATTTTTTACTGTTATGGAGAAAAATGAAAATAATATTTGTGTTTTCAATAGTTATGATCAAACTCTTTTCTAAGACTGTCATTTTTCCATTAGGTCTGTAAGTCTGTAAAACCATTGACTTTTACTTATTTTTTTTTCCATTTATTTCACATTATCGTGATTTGAGGTGAATATTTGCAATGCAAATAGTCTCATATTTGAGATTTAGTGTTTGCAGCACAATAATAATAGGAAACATTCTTAAGATCAATGCCACACTATTTTGGATCTACATATATTTGCTGTATACCAATATTAAGACCACTTATAAAACACTAAGAACTGATTTCCAATTCCAAGTGTTGCCTACCAAATATGTTTATTTTGTTTGATCATTGTTAAAGTATCTTCCAAACATTAATAAGTGCTACAATATTTTGGTAAATTTTTCTCACCTAGTTTTTTAAATTTGTTCTAATTAATTATACATGACAGCAGGATGCATTTTGATTCATCGTATACAAATGGAGCACAAATTTTAATTTTGCTGGTTGTACTCGATGTAGAGTTACACCGTTTGTGCAACCATACATGTACCTAGGGTAATTATGTCCATTTCATTCCACTGTCTTTCCTTATAAAGACATTAATGTTAACCATATTGAATGACTGCTCTGTTCTGGAATTATTCTGAACCCTTTATGTATATTCCATATTAGTGATCACAATTCTACAAGGTGAGTGTTATCCTTTTATTTTTTTTAAATTTTTTATTCTAATTTGCTATATATGACTGCAGAATGCATTACAATTCATACTACACATATAGAGCATAATTTTTTATATCTCTAGTTTTGTGGATTAAAAATACTCAACCACGCCCAGGTCCCCTTCCCTTCTTTTCTTTCCCTTTGCCCTCATCTAGATTTTTGTGGGTCCTATATTCTTTAATGTAAACAGAATAAAATTTATTTTGTCTTAGCTTAATTTATAAACTATTCAGTAAAAAGATGTTGCACCTGCAAGTCATAAGTATGTGTCACCAAAATAAATTATGATGAATTGTGTGAAAGGTTCTGGCTCAAAGGTTATCCTTGTGGTATTATAGTGCTTTTGAGTAGCAGATGACTACAGTGGTGTTTAAATTATTCAGAGGTCATAAAATGGACACCTTTTATTACAATTATATCTGACATAATATCAACATTTGAGACCAAACCTCTGTTAATAATTATAAAAATGACATTAACTAGTAACTATGCTTTTAAACTACAGCCTAACATTCATCTCATCTTTTTTTATTGGAATTTGCAAACCTTGAGAAAAATCTCACTTAAATGTCAGGCCATTTCACTGAAGGTATCACCACACTATTTGTGGGATTTGAGTGGCCCTCACTTCACTCTCATTATTTTTGGGGCAATATTTTGCATGTGCTCACATAAATGCATAATTATAAAGTACATACTTATGCATGTCTATACACATTCATGCTCATATATATGCACATGTATGTATAATAGTGATAGTAATCTTGCACATACTTTAAACTGTTTACAAATTGAAGTAGATGTACATTATCAATATTCAGGAAAAAATATAGAATAGCTTGATGTTAATTGTGTGTTTCTCTTCACATATCACTCAAGTCTTTTCTTTAGACACTCTTACAGCTTCTGAATAGAGGGAATAACAACCTACACACCACTCCAGAATTTTCTACACTTCCCAATTACACTATTTATATATTCATGTTATAAATTAATGTCATCTTTCCATATCCTTCCAGAAATTTTGAGTATTTTTTTGAATAGGGAATATAACCTAAACTCTTATATTTCTGATGTCTATAAATTAAATTTTCCAGTTTAAACATAATACACACTATGGTAGGAAGCTTCTAGGATGGCTCCCACTGATCCCTGATTTATGGTTGTAAAATCCCTCTCCTCAAGTGAGAGCTGGATTTTAGTGACTTGCTTCTGATGAATAGGACATAGCAGAAATAAGGGGATGTCACTTTCAAGATTAGATTACATGGGGACTCTGACTTCTGCCTTCTTTTGCTATCCCACTAGCATGTTCATAGATACATGATTTGCTCTTATCTGAGTGCCCTCTTGAGAGACTTACCTCAGTCTTTAGTTACCAACAAGCAAGGAACTGAAAGCCTTCGTCCAATAGTCCACAAGGAAGCAAGCCCTGCCAACAACTACCTGTAAGATTTATTGTTCGAGCAAATACTCATTGTTAAAGCAGTGTGAACCTTATTATTCTGGAAATCCCACAGACAACCCCTAATTAAACCCGGATTATAATCTCTCAATGAAGCCATCACATGTCTTGTGCTGTGGCTGTTAACATTGTCTGGGCCTTCTTTAAAAATGGGGTAGTTCAACTCTTGGTTCCAATTCCTGCTACTAAAAATCATCAGCCAGTCACATTATCATAGAGATTCAGGTTTCTTCTTACTTGTAAAATTAATACAATAATACTTTCCTTTCAGAATCAGGACAGCTGGCACATAATCAGTGCTTGATAAATGCTAATTAATATAAATCAATTCTAAATAGACAGCATAATCTTTTCAAAGGTCTCATTCTTTGTATAATCTATTTTGAAACTCTACTCCTTATATCCTTTTCAAGGGTATGCATTATTTTCTGATTAACTCCTGAAGATTTCAGGCTTTAAGGCTATTTGTGGGACCAAGAAAATTAAAAAAAGGAAGAAAGAAATGACCTTATATCATTCAGAGGTTTTAAAGTTCACCAAGTTATTCAATTTTCCAAGAATTTTAAACTGTTAAGCAGTAACTCTTTTTGAGGAAACCTATTGTTTATGCCTATATCTTTCTTTAGTCCATAAAGCTTTAAATTTTGAATTATTTTGCTGTTAACCAATATTCATCATATTTAACTCTGTTCTGTTACTGCCTTTTAAAAATGTTTTTATGGGCTGGGGATGTGGCTCAAGCAGTATCGCGCTCGCCTGGCATGTGTGAGGCCAGGGTTCGATCCTCAGCACCACATACAAACAAAGATGTTGTATCCGCCGAAAACTAAAAAATAAATATTAAAAAAATTAAAAAAAATGTTTTTATATTGAAATAATTTTAGACTTACAGAAGTTGCAGTTATAGCACAGAGCTCACATACATCATTTATCCAGCTTTCCTTTTGATATTTTAACTATGTACATACCTTTAGTGCAGTTAGGGAAACCAGGAAACAAACATTGGTACACTGTGAACCAGAAGTAAGGATGGGAGGGAACAAATCCAATTTGTAATGTTTCTACTTTCCTTGTTTTCTTACTCCCAAAAAGGTCGATTTCCACCTACCAATACATTATGGTACATGAATTTGGAAGATATACCGAATCTCCTTCCACCAGCTAGTACAAGCCAAGCCCAACATGCTGCTATTAGCTAAAACTTTCACAAATACCCTTTTCTGTTCTAGGATCCACCCCGACTTGCTGTTAGACTTGGGACTTTATTCTGCTCCAAACTTCAAAGTTTCTCAGACTTGGCTCTTGACACTGATCAGGTAATGTGGAGTTTCAATTTTACTTTTTCTCTATTAGGTTGAGATTATGCTGTTTGGGCAAGAAAATGCCATAGAGGTGATGCTGTGTCCTTCTCTGCATGATGCCAGAGGTACGTGATGTTGATACGTTTTATTGTTAGTGGTATTAACTTTGACCAACTGTTTGGCAGGTTTCTTTGCTGTCACATTTCTATTTGTCTTTGGAATTGACAAATATCTGAAGGGGAGGAAACTTTGAGAGTGCACTAGTATCTTGATATTCTGTTTCTCCATCAACATTTGTCCACTGATTTAGGTATTCATTGTTATATCTTATCTGCAACAATTATTACAGTGGTGTTGTATAATGATAATATTTTATTTTTCTAATTTTTTTGCACCTTCGTTTTGATTATACCCTTCTGTTTTAACTGTACAGAGAGTTAATGTCTTCATGGATAAATTAAGTAGATGTGAGTCAAGTTTTTGGTTCCTCACTTGCCCTTTCTTTAAATAGTGTCTGATTAATCTCTACTGGAAGAGCACAATGAAAGAGAAGTAGGAAGTCTTCTCTTCCAGAATGCTGTTTATGTTTTTGTCATTAATAAGGAACATCTTGTTCAGATTTTGTGGCTGGAAGAAAACAAAACTGGACTTGAAAAAAGTTGCAATGGCCTGAGATGGGACACACAGGACTTATCTCTACTGATAACTTTGGGTAAAGTGCATAATCCTAATGGCCTCATTTTTGTTATCTACAAAACAAGAAACCTTAATAAGATGACCTCTAATGTTTCTTCCCATTCTTTCTTTACAAAAGTTATGATTTTTTTTCATAATGAGCCAAAATATAGTGTGATAATTTATTTCTCAATAAGTCAGTTTAAATATAGTATAAACATTGGTCCTTCCATTTCTGTTACAGGTATTTTTTCCTTTCTGAGTTACTGGGAACTCAGACTTGTTCCCTACTGTGCTTTTCCTGTGCCACCATGGAATTTCATTAGTCTGTGAGGATAAACAGGAAATGCAGTGAGACTGTCCCTAACAATAATTCCTCACAGGGTTTAAATTATTACTCCAAGAAGACTGAAAAATAGGATAGCTTATGTCACTGCAAAAATAAATAATATTTGTCGAAGTACATTTTTTTTCTATGATAGCTTGTTTATTCTTTATTGAAAAAAGATTGGCCCATATTCCTTGTGCCTTGTACACATAGCACAGTTGCTCCATCATCATAAATGCAGTCAATATTAGTAATGACTATTCATTTAGGTGCCATGTATAGATACTCTACTATCTCACTTGGTTCTTGCTATAAGTTTTTGAGATACAGCCAAATATTTTCCTCATTTTCCCAGCGAACAAACCATGGGCAAGAAATGTTAATAGTCTTCCCAAGGAAACATGCCTAGTAAGTTACATTATTTGGACACACCAAGTTCAAATATTGATGTCTCTGAATCCTGAAACAGAAAGCCTTACTATGATATTCCTTTCCTTCAGAGTCGGCACTGTATAAATTCTGGTTGATGAAGAGCAAGGTTGGGCATAACCTCATAGTATCTGCAGAGCTAAGGTCACATTGGACTTTTGAACTACTTGAGTATAGGGACTTCTGGCTAACTTCTATATATTGGTCCAGAAAGATAGGTATAATGTATTCCCTTAATACATATTTTTCACTTCTTTTTGACTTATTAGCTGAATAACCCTAAAATAGACCTTTATGAGACTTTCTACTGAAAGTGTTTTCATTAATGTAAATAATATTTTTCTTAGAGTTTCTCACTTTCTGATGTGTCAAGTTCCATTTTTATATTGGCATCGATTATAAATATGATCCTTTCTTCTTTAGATTATGTTCCCCTTGAGAATAAGAAATTTGAAAACTGGGGTTTAGATATGACATTTAATCTATCATTCATCAACACTGATCAATGCAAACCAGATTCAGAGAAGTGATCAATGTCCCTAAGCAAATATAAAAATCAATTTTACCTGCTTTACCCTGCATGCCTTGGTTGTGCTACATTTTTACTTTTCTTCGTTCTTTGAAATCTGCTCATAAGTCATCTGCATGAGGACAGGGAATTAAGCAGATGGTGAACTGAGAGCTGCTTTAATGAAAATGTATTATAGATGCTTTCTGCCTCAGATGTAGAAACTATCCCATATATAATCTACAACAATATTTCCTTCCACTTCTATAATTGATATATAACTTCAGTTGGAAGTACTCAAATTCTGGAAGATGACTTGTGGCTGATTGACAACATCTGACTCAGGAATGGAATATTTTTCAAGTATGTTGGAGTGGTGCAGCTCACCTTTGGATACTGAAGAGTATAATAACCCCAGTGTGGGGGCGGGGGGAGATGTCTTTAAAAATGTTACCTCTATTCATCCTGGAAATAAAAGTCATTCAAGTGAATCGGTCCCTTTCATGCTTTAAGAAAAAGTACGAGGAAAGAAGAGGGATGGGATAAAGCCAAGACAGTCACATAAATATGTTAACCCTGATTTTGGATTCAAGTCCTTCTTGTTTAACAGACTATAATCAATTAGAAAATAAGAAAATTTCACAAGTAATCATACTCTACACAATTATTAATCATTATTTGATGATTCAAAACACAAAATTATTAATAAGATATAATAAATAATATAGAGGCATCTTGAGGTTACCTTTACAAAAATCAAAACTAAGGGGAGAGATACCCTAAATTCTCTTTATTATCCTAAGTTCCCCATACTAACTGGACTTTATTGTGTGTGGAAACTTCCTTTATTCAATTCCCATATTCCTTACTCTCTATTCCTGGATAAAACAAAACAAAATTAAAAAAATAATTCCTTGAACCACCTTTGCTTTTCCCAGGAGAGATGTTTCTCTTCCTAAGTCTCTCTGTTAGGAGAGGTTGACCCATGGTGGGCCACAGCCTCTGTGTCCTGGGCATTGACTATATATATTTTCTCCCTGTGTGGAAGCCTTTGGAGAGGATAAGACTATAATTTCTGTATCTTCTAATGAATAATGAATTCTTGTTAATATGTTTTAATTACAGAGTTTGATAAATGAAAAACTGAAGGCATCTGTTTTGCAATTGTCTGCAAGCTTTTAACTAGCTCTGGTTTTTTATACCTATTATTACTTTTTTTCAATACCTAAGACATTGACCAAAGAATTATTAAATAGCAAATGTGTATGCATACACACAGACACACATCAAACCACCAGGAAATCTTGCTGAATTATACCTGCACACCTGAAGGATTAAAAAAAATGCTATAATAAGTGAAATCTATATAACCATGGAGGCAATGTGGAGACTGTAATAAGCAAAGAAAATGGAAAAGCATTAGGAAGACTACAACAAAAAATAAATAAATAAAAATAAAAAGAGGTTAAAGCTGATAAGAAACAACTATGGTACAAAGGATGAGGGATATTAAGGAATGCAGAAAAATCAGAATGTGAGCCCAAATCAAAGACAGGAATGAATGAAATGGAAGCATCAAAAAAGATTCTGATTTTTTTTTTTTTGCACATAAGTTATTCAGTAGAATTTGGGTAATTTTCTACTCACTCAAATATTAGATGAGTAGTTAAAATAGCATTTCCATAGATTAATTTGAAATCATCTCAAAATGTTGGTTTGAAATGTTGATTTCAATTAAAGGCATTATTTTAATTTAGATTTAGATTTCAATCTACAAGCATTATAAGCAATGTACATGTAATCTTCACATTATTACCACATTTATTCAACTGGGATTATAATATACTTTACAATATCATTTATTTATTACAAATATAAGGAGTGGATGGGTATTAAGTTATACTTCTATAGGAACAAAATGTTTTGGTGTGTTATTGTAAAAGAAGGGTGACTATAAATAGCCAGAATGTATTGCTCATCTCAAGAAGTTCTAGAAAGAATTTTGAAGTTTTTATCATACAGAAAAGATAAATATTGGAAGAGATGGATATAATTAACCTAATTTGAACTTGTATGATGTATACACATACCAAATGAACACATGGTATCCAATTAATTTGTATAATTTCTATGATCTTTATGTACCACTGTAAAAATTAATTTAAAATAGAGCTAATGTTATTGTAGAAAAATCTGAATTTAAGAATATCTAGTTTGGGAATTAGCCACATCCTGTTTTCTTCCACTCATTTTGATCATTTCACAGTTCATTATCACATCCAACAGTGGGAAAGGTGGGAGGAGAGTGAAAGTGAGACTCCTACTTATCACATATAGGTGTTGATTCCTGACTCACCTTTTTTAACAGTACATTATACTGTGATGCTACTTCTCTGCAAAATCTGAAATAAACTAAACCTTCCATGTGTCAGCATTGCCTAGACTGGGCAAATTCAGCAATGCTTACTACCATACTGCAACATTTAAAATTGTTCATAGTCGTTCATCTGCATAGATGTCAGTTTTCACAGCTTAACAATATGTTCAAGTTGGAACAATGAAAAAAAGAGTTATTCATTTTGTTATTAGTTTCTATAGTGTATTGATTAGCTGTGTTTTTTAAAAAAATGCAATCTGAAGATTTTCCTGAATTATTAAGACTGTGTCCCTCCAAAATCATCATATGTATTTATAACAAATACAAGCAACAGTAATTGTTCCTATAAATTTAACTCCTGCTCACTATATGTGATTTGTTGCTGATGCAGACACTGAGAAACCACATTAACTTTTAATCCATAAAGTTACAATATAAAGAGAAAAAGGAATTGGGAGTGAGGGTTAGCTGTATATCTAATCTTTCTATCTTTGATGAAAACTTTTCAACTATTGATTGTTTGCATGTTTATGAGCTTAGACATGAGACAATTCTAGTAATAATTATAAGAATTACTCAAATGCACAATTACTCTTACTGTTGCAATTAGGTAATTATCAATAATTAACTTGAACATAGACATTAACTTGAACATGTGTGAGATCCCATGGCTGTTATGTCACAAAGTGTTTACATTAATGACTTTGGCAGTGATTTTCACGCCTTATCCAAAATGAACTTAGTAATTACTGTACCACTGGGACTATCAATAACTTAAGGTGTATGCATACACACAGACACACATCAAACCACCAGGAAATCTTGCTGAATTATACCTGCACACCTGAAGGATTAAAAAAAATGCTATCAACTAATTTTTTAAATAAGTCTTCACTTTTTTGAGGTATTAGTAACAAATCAATCATGACCTTTGTAATATAACAGACATATATTATACTTTATGCACCAGTTTGCTGTGTGACCTTGGGTAAGTTACTTGATTTCTCTAAAATTCAATTTAATGTAGGACTGAAGATATCTAACTTAGAAACTTGTCAGGAAAAATTAGTAAAATAATGTGGGAACAGCGTGTTGTTTGTTTTGAGGAAACACAACCTGGTTACCTAACTATATATATTTAGGGTTGATTGCCTCATTTTCACATGCTAAATTATTTGTTATTTATCAATAATGCTTTGATTAAATTTATAATGTGTCTGCATGGAGTTCTAATGATTTTCAGTGTTTACATCATTGATTTAATATTTATGAAGAGTAAAAATATTATTAAGAGATTTTGTATTTCTATGAATTTGATGTTGTTTGCACATGTTAGGTATTGGGAAAAGAAAACAAATAAAATTCTGACTCCTAAAATCTAGCTCTGATTCCTAAAGAGGGTATTTGATAAAAGCAACTTTCTGCTGCAGAATAACAAATACACAATAGAAACATGTTGTATGAACTGTGTCAATAACTAACTTCTTTCTTCCAATATAATTCAATTTGAATAGAGGGAGGTATCTAAATTCTGTTAATTACTACATGATTGTATATAGAAAAATATGACCTACATAATATCAAAATTATCTTCAATGTTTCTCTAAGGCAGTACTCTTATACAAATTAAATCATTTATCAATCAGAAGACTTTTAAAGATTTTCTGAACCTCTACTAACTAGCAGATGTTTAAGTGATATGACTATGTACACACACAATTTAATATTTTCAAACTGTGCTGCTATTCTCCCAAACCTATCTAAACATTCAAGAGCTACAAGAATGAACAAACTGTAAAGCTCAAATAGTTAAAAATATGAATTCTAGATGTTATCATAAGAGTAATGATAATTACTATGCTCAGAAAAATCATTTTTATACCAAAGTCAACACAATATATTTAAAGTAAACATTGGTAAGAGAATAACATAACCTGGACAAATCACAACCCCCCCAAAATAAATGCAGATTCCTGCCACGTAAACTCTTCTAAATTATAATATTGTGATAAAGCAGATTAACTCCACAAATGGGATTTGTCTGCTGGCATTCCTGCTGACCACTCTAAGTATTGTATAAGAAACTAAGTTTCTCAGGAATTCTGGAAATGACTGTTCTATAAGTGCCAGTAGAGCTAAATTTTTTAAATGCAAATATCTCTAAGTAACAAAATGCAGAAGCAATGTGAGCTGGCTTTTGCAGCACTAATTCCAAAGTATGGCACATGAGCCCTTGTATTGGAGAATGTAGAACTACAGCTTGAAAGCTAGGTTCACATTTGATATTAACCTTTCTGTGCATCACTGTAGGATTTGCAGTTTTCACATTTCAGTCTGAATTACAGAGGAAATGAGGTTGGATATGTCATTATTCAATGGCAAAATCACACCTTGCACTTTGAAGACAGCAACAATATATAGGGCAGCATTTCTCAAACTTCAGCATGCATACACATTACTTGGGGATCTTTTTTAAAAGTGGATTTTTATTCATAGGTTTTGGGAAGGGACTGAGATTCTGCATGTGTAACAATATCATAGGTAATTCCTATGTCATGGTCTGAGGTCTTTGCTTTGGCTATCAATAGCATAGAACAGTCTTTTCCAAGAAAATATAATGGTAACTACTCATGTATTTTAAGTTTTCTAGTGTCCACATTAAGCAACTTTTTAAAAGATGTGATGAATTTTAATAATTTTGTTTGTTCAATGTGTCTAATATATCCCTATTTTAGCATTTAATCAATATATATAACCAGTAGTAATAATTTAGATTCTTAAATGATTATGTATTTTATTATTATTATCATCTATTTTATACTATGACACATCACATTTTGTTGAAATCACAACAAGTGTCCAATAACTACATGTGGCTAGTAGCTATGATGTTGGACAGAATGGGAATAATTTATATGATTTAGAAATGTGATTTAGAAGGAAGAACAATAACACTTGAATGATGAAATAATGGGTTGTGCTCTTTAATAAATCTCTCCTGTCTTACTAATCCTGTCTTAGTTACTATGTGCTTTCTATTTATATTTAGTTCTATATATAAAGCATCTGTAATTTAATTATCCTTGCTAGCAAAATGAAACAAGCCAGAGAAGGCTCCTGAAGCCTAGATGGGGCCACTGGAGCTCTTTAAATAGGACAATTTGAGAGAAAAAGCAAAGAAAGAATAGAGCAACAATAGTAGTAATGGAAATAAGGTTCTTCACCAATTATTATTGTTTTTTTTACTATGTTCCATACACTGTGGGGAAATTACAAAGATGAAGAAGAACTCCAGTTTTTAGGGCTCTTAAGGAAAGTGAACAGAAATAAAGGCATGGGGGTTGGGGATCAAATCGTGGTTAAAAACGTATCCAGGCATAACTGCTCTAGGACAGTGAGGAGAAAGTCAGTGAAGAAAAACATCCAGAGTATCTGGCAATATGAAATGAGGACTATTAGAGCTCAGTCAGTTACATAATAGTTTTATGCTAATGTCCTCAAATTGAGCAAGGCAATTTTTGATAATCATGGTCTCAGAAAAAAAGTATATTTGATTAAATATACAGAGAAAGTGAGAATGAACTCAATGATTATAGATTTTTATTTAGTAAAGAATACAAACTCAAGCCCATAGTACTGGTGAAGTCATTGGCATGCTTTTTGAAAATGTATTATTTCTTTCAAACAACCCAAGCCCATATAATTCTACTAGGTTTATTTCTTTAAATATTATTTAATTTTTTTCATAATTTTATTAATATATTATAGTTGTACATAATCGTGGGATTTATATCATATATTCACAAGTGCCCATGATATCACAATATAATTGGACCAATATCATTCTTCAGTATTTCCCCTTTTCCTCTACTCCTTCCTCCTGCTGGTGCCCTCCCTCTACAGTACTGATCTCCCTCCAATTTTCATGAGATCTGCCCCCATCTTTCTTTTCCTTTCTCCTCTCTAGCGTCCACATATGAGAGAAAACATATGACCCTTGGCCTTCTGAGTTTGACTTATTTCGCTTAACATAATGGTGTCTAGTTCTATTCATTTTCCTACAAATGATATTTCATTCTTGTTTGTGGCTGAGTAAAATTCCATTTGGTATATATAGCACATATTTTTTATTGATTTATCCATAGATGGACACCTACACTCTTCCATAGTTAAGCTATTGTAAATTGTGCTGCTATAAACACAGGTAATTGCTATAGTATGATGACTTTAAATCTTTAAGATACATACCAAGGAGTGGTATAGCTGGGTCATATGTTGGTTCCATTGCTAGTCTTTTGAGGAATGTCCACACTAATTTCCATAGTGGTTGTACTAATTTGCAATCTTACCAACAGTGCAGGTAGAATTAATATTGTTAAAATGGTCATACTACCAAAAACAAAATAGAGATTCTGTACAGTCCCCATCAAAATACCAATGACATTACAAAACTAGAAAACACAATCCTAAAATTCTTGTGGAAGAATAAAAGACTTAATAGAAGTTTTCTAGTTCTCAGCAGAGTGTTTTTTTTTTTTAACTTGTAGATGGACAGAATGCTTTTATTTTATTTGTTTATCTTTTTATGTTGTTCTGAGAATGGAACCCAGTGCCTCACACGTGCTAGGCAAGTGCTCTGCCACTGAACTAAAGCCCCAGCCCTCTGAGCAGAGTTTTTATTACTGCCCCTTTCTCGTTTTGGTATGTATCCCTCTCTCATTCCGTGTTGACATGTTCCATGCTTTCCTTTGCTCTGTGCTCTTTCCATAGGTACACAGTGTCTAGTTGCAAAATGCCTATGGATTTCCAGAACTCTCTTGTCCTCCCTAAGTACTTTCCTGGGATGAACTTAACTTAGGCTTCTGTCTAATAAAACTAGCAAATTTATAACTATTGTCAAGATTTCCTTCTTTCTTTGAGCTTCTAGGTGACTACTTGAAATTTCCTCTTGACCTAGAATCTCAAACTTCACATACTATGAAAGTAATTCTTCAGCACTTACTATTTTTAATTTGGTTTCTTCCCTTGTCTTTTCCAGCTTAATGACAATTTAAATTGCTCTAGAATGTAGGATCCATCACTGAGATCTCCTTCTTTTTCTCTCTCCATACGGAACCCATGAGCAAACTCATCCCAACATACATGTTGGGTGTGGCAATTCCACTGCCAATACTTCAGTCCAAATGATAAGAATTTAACACCTAAACTACAGCAATGGTTTTGCTTCTGCTCCCATGATATTGATTCCTCACATTGTAGTCAGAATGTTTTCTTCAAAAGATACATTAGATAATGTGCACTTAAGTCTCTTCAGAGGATTCCCATTTCACTTAAAAGAAAATCCAAAATTTTTACCAAGGTATGAAGTGCTTCAAATACATGGCTCCTTCCTATTCCTGCATTTTCATCTCATACCAAGCTCCCATTACACTATACCAGTTACAATTTCTGTCACTAAAAATCACTATCTTTCTCTCTACTCTGGAACCATTGTCTTTCCTGTTCCTATTGTGTACAATGCTAAGCTCCAAGTTCTTTTCATGATTGACTCTTGATTTCTCAGTTTTCACATCGAACGTCATCTTCTCACAGAAAACTTCTCCCATCATTTTATGTATATTAGCATCACCACCCTCTCATGTCAATCACAATTTTATAGAGCATCTTGCTTATTTCCCTCATTATATATATTTCAATATATAATTATCCTCTATATGTATTTGTAAGCATTTTGTCTTGTTTTGTACCAAGTATTGAACCCAGGGGCACTCAACCACTGAGCCACCTCCACAGCCCTTTATTAAAAAAAAAATATATATATATATATATATTATACACACACACACACACATTTTGAGACAACGTCTTACTAGTTTTCTTACAGTCTCCCTAAATTGCTGAGGTAGGCTTCGAACCTATGGTCCTCTTGCTTAGCCTCCTGACCTTCTGGCATTACAGGTGAGTGCCACTATGCCAAGTTTTTTGTTTTTTGTTTTTAGCTTGTTGACTCTTGCAGTGATAGCTAACTTTTCCAGAGCTTGACACATATTAGTCATGCTATAAATATTTACTAATTGATGGTTAGTGAATTGCATAAGGATGGGAAAAACTGAGCTCTGCTCTTAGATTTGCTGTTTAAAAATTATAAATTCATTCAGACATAAATGATAATCTGTGAGTCAAAGTATTTTTTAATGAGTAAAACAAGTGACATAATATGAGTTTACACTTTAATAAAAAAGAGTTTATGATTTTACAAATTAAGACTATGAACAATGAAAAAATAACGAATAGTGAGACTATTTACTATAAAACATTCCTGCCAACTGGCCAATATATCCGTGAAATTACTCAGCTGTTCTGAAGCCACATTTCTGGATGAGTCAGCAATGGATATCAATTCAATTTTCTCTGCTAATGTAGAGAGAACTGAAGAGATGATACCAAATGGCAGATTTTGCACTTTTGTAATTGTGTTTTGCTTTGGTATTACTAAATTGCCTTGTAGTCTCTGAGCATAGGCAAGTCAGGAAATGGGAATAGTGTGCCAGAAATGTATTCTATTCTTAGTGCATTACACTCCAAAACTAAAACTAAATTCATCATGAAAATGTGTATGTACATAAGCAAGTGTTGACAATACTTACATAATACAATATTGTTTAGAACATACACAATGTAATTTTTAGTTTCAAGTTCTAAGGTTTATATGTGCTTATACTTCTGCAACTCATTTGGACAAAAATGTATAGCATATGTACTTTATGCTAACCATAGAAGAAAATTTAAATCTGTGGTATATTCTTTTATTCAAAAAAAGAATCCACTGTTTTCCTCGTGCTTTGCACATTTGTATTTTTATACAGATTTATTTTTTATGACTCTAGAGAGATTAGGCATCAGTTAATTTTTATTTGTATTTGATCAGATAATTAATTAATTTATCACAACTAAGGTGAAATGGTCTTCATGTCTTCTAGATGAACAACACTCTGTGTGGAAGAATTAAATCATAGTTTCTGAAAAGAGCAGATATTATGTGCTTTATGTGTAATGTTTAATAATTTAATAAATCTAACTTGATATAAGACAGAGATTGGTATGAAGTTCAATGAATTAAGACACAAACATCATATGTGTATGTGTGTGTGTTTTCTTTTCCTGAGCTTGTAGATACCTGCACCCCAGAGAGAAGGGATGCAGGGCAGGGGTTTTGATTTCCTGCACTCAGAACACTCCACAAGCCATTGTTAGATATTAACTTTGTGTTCTCTTGACATTATCCAATTTTGTTAATCATTTGTAACCTAGATGCATACATCAGAGAAGAGCTCAATCCTCTTGATATGCTGCTGTTATGATTAGTTTCAAAACTGATGGCAAGCAAGTTGTTACTAACAATAGTCTAATTACTGACTACATGAAGCATTTGCTCTATAAATGAGTTCACAGAAATTTCTTCACAATACCATACGAAAAGGAAGATGAGAGAAAGGGTTGACTTGCCTCTAGTTGGATACAAATAGTGATGCTGATGTCATGGTTATATAGCATAAATGATAAAATATGACAGGTATTTTTTCTTTGATAAGTAATGAAACATGCAAGTAAGAATATGGATGTTATAATCATTATAGATTATGATAGTGAATTACAACTCCCTTTTCAAACCGATTTTCATACAAAGTTATGATGGTCAATACAAGTATATTAAGTTATAGAAGGCTGTCTTCTAGTTGCATCCTGTTATAACTAAAGTATTTATAACAGCCTAAAGACAAAAAATACATTAAAATAAAAATTTTCACAAGTTACAGAAATGTTTTATTTCATTAATTCAACCTATTAGCTTGTATACATATTAAGAACTAGGTATCAGTTACCACATTAAAAGCCAAACATCTTCCTCAGTGTACATTATGGATTTAGCATTTTAAATAATTAAAAGAGTGTTGATATTATTTAATAGTAATAATAAGATGAGTATTTTTTAAAAATTCACTAAATATAAGAAAGTTACTAAAATTATAATAGTTTACCTTACAAAGTAAACTATATCTACCTTCACATTTCTCATTGTTATGGCTATTTCACTTTTTAAATTCTAATGCTATTAATCTTTCTGTACATGTTCAGTCAAAACCCAATTTATTGACACATATACAAATTCCTTGCAATTCGTGAATTAATAAATAATTGAGGTAAAATAGCATTAATCCATTTATAAAGCTGCTACAAAACTGGTTTCTCTTTAGTGATACTGACTTATGAGTTCAGTGTATTTAAAACAACAAGAAAAATGTGTTCTACATAGTTGTCATTGCATAAAGGTCAAGTGTGAATATTTCTCCTTCCTTAGGAAAGTGAAAGATCCAAATTTAACTGCTTTCTTATATATTCTTATTTTTTATCTTCTACCCAAATGTCATGGTATGTAGAGAAGCATAAGTGGAGATAAGAAAGAGTGCCTCTTTCTTTCCAGGGCAATGAATATCTTTTATTGAAAGAAATAGAAAACTATTACCAATAATATTCCTAAAATCTTTTTTATTAGAGTAATAGTTTGTTTATGTTATTCTTGGATATAACATGTTTTTAATTGACAAGGGAACCAGTTTATGTGTTCGTGTATTATCTATGTTATTCATAAACTTTATTTGGATTTTAATTTATTTTTATTCCCCAAATAATCAAAGATTTTGCTCCCCGTTTCTACATTTTGTTTAAATCTTATTAAAAATCCTGCCTTCATGAATCCATTTAAAACTAATAAATCAAAGTTGCTTGATCATATTCTTATTATTTCCCTACAATTACCTCGGAGTTGACTGCAACATACAACTGCTCTAACATAAGTCACTATATTCATAATGTGCTTACTTTCCAGGCTAAAATATGCATTAGAAAAATTGTACACTGGTTAATCAAAAGAGAATACATTGAAGTATGCCTAGGAAAGTCTATTCTTAAATGTATTATATCTGATCTACTTATTTTGTTTAAGGCTTTAATGATATACATATACTCACATACACCCATGTATATTTATATATAAATTGCTAATTAGGATTTTCAATTATTTCCCTGTCATAAGCAACACATAACGGAGAAAGGAGTCTTTTATCCGAAATTACCTGCAGTTTAATATTATGAAATGAGATTGATGGATAATTGGTTTCATTACCAATGACGTTTTGTCCATTACTAAATTGTTGATCCTGGCTAAACCTAAATATTTGGAAAATAATTCTTCCTGTGAACTTATACAATTGCTCCAATAGAATTTGACAAAACTATTTCTAAAACATTGGATCTCAGTAATTGTTCTTTTTAAGATTAATATCAAAGTGATCTCAGATTTTTTGATCTTTACTGTGTTTATATTATATTAGAGATATGCTCTGAGAATTTATGTGTTAAAAGAGAAAGACAAGCTTGGATATAGTTGAGTGATAAAGCACTTGCCATCCACATGTGAGGCACTGGGTTTGATTCTCAGCATCACACAAAAATAAATATATAAAAAGATGTTGTGTCCATGTACAACTAAAATAATTTAAAAAGAGAAAGGCAAATATTCAGTTTGACTCAATAGGCAAATAGCCTCAATTTGGTTTTAGATATTTCATTTTCATGGACAGCACATAATGTATGAATTATTATTTATTAATTGATGATATTTTACTTTAATATATATACCATAAATCAGATATTTATGTCCTTCTATTTGCTTTGTGAAAGAAGAGATTGAATAAGGACAGCTCTTGAGTGGGAGCACTTACTGCTGCTAAGTGTGAAATTCTTCCTCTGGAAAGACTGTAATTTGTGTTAGTTGACCCATAACTTTGTAGGTTAGTGGAATCTCAGCTGCCACCACATCTCTACACTCTATGGTGTTCTGACTCAAGGTTAGCACTATCTCTTAGCCATGCATTTTCTATTTGATTGAATAATACTGGGACATAAAAAAAGAAGATTTCAAATGAACCCCAAACTCTATTGAAACATGAAAGCATTTGCCTAGAATTTTAAGAAACTTTTTATTGTGCTTAGCTCTAACACTCTAGGATTGATTGAAATCAGGATTCAAAAAATATCTGAGAGTCCATTATTCATATGAAGAGCTTTTAAAATGGTGTAAGTAAGAAATGTAGTACAGCTAGGAATGCCTGCCAGGAGTCCTTAGACAATTTGCTTCCTACTCTCTGTGTCTCATGGTGCTGTGGTAAGGACTAAGTGACTGAAAGCATGTAATTCCTTAGAGCATTCCTGGGATTTGTAAGCACTCAATAAAGGTTAGTTATATTATTATTACTACACTACTACTACTACACCTAAGAGAATGAATTTTACTAAAGTTCCATAAAGACCTCATTATACAACAGATTCCAAGAATATAATTTAATTATACACTCATTATCATTAATTCATGACTGAAATTTTTTATCCATGTTGATGTTAATGTCTGTTTTTCTATATCTAATAAAAAAGTTGTAAAACATGCAGTCACAATTATATACCACTGGATTGTTCACATTATAGATTATTTATAATGAGGTTTTAGTTTCAGCCTGACTTTTGCTCCACATGACATCCATCTTCATCTGGTACTAGTTGACATAAGCAGGGAATTCAAAATAACTTTGCTATTACTCTAGATAAATGTGAAGAGAGCATGTGTTTTATTCATGGTAATTAAAATTTTAAATAAGCATTATAATTTTCTCACTATGTTAAGTAAAAACAGACAATCAAAATGAAAACATATTGCATGATTCCACTATGTGAAAAGTCCCTATGAGGTAAATCTATAAAGACACAAAGTAGATTTTTGGTTGTCTGGGGCTGAAGGATATGAGGGTGGAGATGAAAAGTGACTATTAGTGGGCATGAAGCTTCCTTTGGGGGTGATTAAAATGATCTAGAATATTAATATGACCATGCTGCAAACCTCTGTGAATCTATTAAAATGATAGAATTATTGTATTAATCTATTTCTTATTACTGTAACAAAATCTCTTAGACTAGGTAAGCTTATAAAGAAAATAGGTTTATTTTGGTTCCCATTCTGGAGGAATAGTGTGTAAGGGCTGCATTTGGTGATGGTGTTCTCGCTACCAGAGTCCTGAGGCAGCACAAGACATCAGTGCAGGGGGTATGCATGTGCATGTGTGTCTCCTCTAGTTTCTCCCCCCGGATTTAATCAATGGAGGCTCCACATATGATATCATTGAGTTCCAATCACTTCCCAAAGGCCTCACCTCTAAGTGCCATACATAAAACTTCAACCTTCCCATTATGTCATGATGGGGATTAAAAGTCAATAGTTAAGCCTTGGCTGGCACCAGAAACATATCCAAAGACTAACAAATACATACAATAGAGCTTTCCATAAATTGAAAAACAAATTTAAAAATCTTGAGAAAATGAGATATCTCAATTAAACTGGACTTTCTCATCCTCTTAAGGTGAAGATGTATGTTCTATACTCTTTTTCTTTTCTTTTTTGTTTTTATCTATATATTTACTTTATTATTTTTATTATTACTCTGTTTTATTTGGGTACAGAGGACTGAACCTAGGGCATTTAATCATTGAGCCACATCACCAGCCCTTTTTTATTTTTTTTATTTTGAGACAGGGTCTCACTAAGTTGCTTAGGGCCTTACTAAGTTGCTGAGGCTATCTCTGAATTTCTTTTCATCCTACCCCACCCTCCTGAGATGCTGGAATTACAAGTGTGCACCACTGTGCATGACTGTTCTGTACTCCTACAATAGAAAAAGGGAAGATGTCTGTCTGTTATATTAGGTAGCCAAATATCTTTGTTTTGAGGCTCAACACTAAAGGTTACTAAACTAACTTAGAACAAAGACATACACATAGAATAGTAAAGATGAAAATTTGGAAACCAAGCCTCTATTATAAGTGTTTCTACTTTGAAAACAAAGCCTGGATTTTTACCAACAAATTTAATCAATAAGGTTATATTTGTTAATCTGTACAATGGAGAGTGAATGTATTTGTAAAAATTATGGAAAACATGAATATCACCATAGTATATTGCCCTATATGAGCCTACTGAACATCTTCTTTAGGTTTATTATTTAGGTCACTGCTGTGTACACAACAAATCTTTCCTCTACAAAATGGGCACCAGGAAATTATTATTATTATCATTATTTTAAATATTTATTTTTTTTTAGTTATAGTTGGACACAATATCTTAATTTAATTTAATTTATTTATATGTGGTGCTGAGGATTGAACCCAGGGCCTCACACATGCTAGGCAAGCGCTCTACTGCTGAGCCACAACCCCAGTCCCACAAGGAAATTATTTAGCAAAACATATTTGCAAGTTTATGTTATCTTAGATGCTATGGCTAATATGCACAGATGGTTCTTGCCCTTATATTTATGATTAATAGAAGGTAAGCAAATATTCTAAGGTATGACAGAATGCTACTAGAGATACATCACAGAATACTCCCCTCAATTAAAAAAAAAAGACTGAGAAATTACTTGAATGGCTAAAGAAAAATTTGTGGAGAATTTTTCTGCCCACTGAAAGATCTTGGTTGGATTTATCCAAATGGCTCTCTTCTTGCTTGTACCCATTATTTTCCCTGCACATTCTTCCAGATATTTCCATAACTCTGAGTACAACACAAAATAAAAAAAATATATCAAATATCAATTTTTATGATATTACTCAAATGCATCATAATTGAATTTCAATTGTTAGAACAACTTAAAAAATAGCTGAGATGAGTCATAAAATTTTTAAAAATATAATAATTTGTTTTCTGTATTTCCAATCATGAAGCATAATTCTTTTACTAGTGAAAAATATTTATAACCAAAAATAAATATGAATAAAATAAACAATCTACTAGTTAATACTAATAATTAAAAAATAGGAAATTATTTTACAGACTAAATATAAAAATAGTTTGCCTAATTTATTTTAATTTCAAAAAATAAGAATATTAGGATGTGTTTTTATTACCTGTTTTAGTTTATCTTCATTTTTAAATTTCATAATTATTTGGCAGGTTGATTTCTATGACATAAAAATCAATGCAAGAAAATTGTGATCTGTGTTTTAATTAGTTTTCATAATTAATCCACTATAATTCACATGGCTCCCATATGTAATACAATTTGCTTTTATTCAAAGTGGATGCTGATTTAAAATGTTAATTTGAAAATACTGACCAGATTTATCAGGTTGTTTCCTCAAGTGAGGAGAGAGTGTGAACTGTGGATATATTTGTCATAGCCTAAGTTTGACAATACTTGTCACTTCTGAACCATGTGAACTAAGGAGGGCTACATCATATCCCTGTACCTCAATTTCTCTTCCTAAAATGAGTATGAAAATAATGCCTTCAGCAGATGATCCCTATAATTGTTATAGTGCTTAGGCTAACAGAAACATTAGTTATAATTATATATATATTTTTTTACTTTCAGAAGGGAATGACATACAGAGAACACTAAAATTTGAACAAAGAATATCATCATATACTATGAGCTTAAAATTTTATTCAAATTCTATTTTTTCCAAAGTACAGGTGAAAGGTTTTGTCCTCTGTGTGGTCCACACAACTCCTTTTGGCGAAAGTGATAACCCCCCTAGCTAAGCCCCCAGCAGGAATTATAAAGTGATAACCCTCCTAGATAAACTCCCAGCAGGAATTATCCTACACTCTTCTAGCTGATAAGACAACTGATCATTAATACCCTGCATATTTCTTATGCCATAACTTGACATCTCACTTCTTGGCTTGTCTCTCCAAATAAAGTGTGAATTCTCGAGGACAGAGACCTTGCCCTGTTTTTCCTGCCAGCTTCCATAGCTCCTTGCAGACTGCCTTGCATGGACTGGAAGCCTATGATTATAGCTTCAAAAACAGATTCATATAACTGGAGTTATCACTAAGAGTTTCCTCCTTCATTTTTTTTTTTTACATAGCATAGTAAGTTTATTTTTTTTGTGATCTCATTTAGGGCAAGATCTATTATTTCTAACACTTAGCATGTTCTGGTACAAGGTAGGCACTTAACAAGATTCAATCAATGAACAACAATTTGGTCAAGAGACCAAATTCTCCTAGCTTTACTCTGAGGAGCATATGGTTATTTGTATTATTATTATTATTATTATTGTTAATTATTATTATTATTGAGAAAAGAGAAAAAGAAGGATTATTGCATTGCTAGCAAAGGAAACATAGGGGACTCCTGTCCCAGAGGTTGTGATTCTGCCCATCAGGAGGAACTGGGGGCTTTTTAAAGAGATGATTCAAAGCCTCATTCCACATGTTCTTTGTTGGAGTTGGAATTCACTTGTTAATTTGGGAGACAGTCATTTCTGAGATCATCTGGTATCAACCCCAAAGTCTGGATTACTTCGTTATCTGTATAAATATTATAAAAGAATAAACTGAGGAATTAGAATAAGGAGAAATATGTAAAATCTCATCATCTGAGAATTTAAATATTTAAGTTTTAGATTGACTGATACTGCCCATTCTTCAGTGGAAAATATGCTCTACTACCATATTAGTCCTCTCATTTTCTAGAATCCAGATGTGATCTCTGAGACATGAAATAAAAGCAATTTAAAAGAAATCATGAGAGCAAAACTAAAAATAAATTCATTTCAATTTTTAAAATTTGTGAATCCCTGATATCAAAATACAGTCCATTTCTGTGGAAGTGTTCAGAAGTTAATTTTATTATTGATATTTAGTTCATATAAAACAATATGGTGTGGTATCTTCAGCTGGTTGGGACTCTCAATGACAGCTCATGCTAATGAATCATCATATTAATTCCTGTTGGATTCATTTGCTGTGATTTATTCCCTGTGGACAGACTTGATCTGTAATTCTGGTTAATTTCTATTAAATGTAATAAAATGAATCACATAAACTAATTGCTGCTTGACTATGACCACCATGAATAAAGAGAAAATACAGTATTAAAATGTGCTTTTTTTCTCCAATTAATTGTGCCAGACAGAAATAGTGAGATCACAGATGAGTTCAGCTCAATTTGAATGAAATTTTAAATAATTTGTTACTCAGTTATGCTAAGGTCATTGATGTTCATGGTAGACTACCATTTTAAGATATAGTAATGCATTGCACAGACTTTTAGATAAATGTAATATTTACAATTAAACTCTAGAACACAGAGCTTACTTTACGACATCATTTTTATTACATCACTGAAGCTTTGGAGTTACCTTCTATTGCTCTATGGTGTGGGCTGAATTGTGTTCCTTCAAGAAATAAATGTCAAACTCCCAAGTTCCAATTCTTGTGAATGTGACATTTGTAAAGAATGTCTTTGCAGTTGTATCAAGCTGAGACATTAAGGTGGGACCTAATCAAACATGACTGGTGACCTGATAAGAAGAGGGAAATGGGGACACACACCGGGGAATATGCCCTGTGATGACAGCAGGAGAGACTGGAGTGGTGCCACTGAAAGCTAAAGAGCATGAAGGATTGACCACCAACCACCCAGTGAAGCCACCAAGGGCAAAGAAGGATGATGAGGAGCTGAAACTCTGCTGACACCTTAACATGTTCACTTCTAGCCCCAGAACTGTGAGACAATAAATCTTTTACCTAAAGCCACCCAGTTTGTGGTGTTGTGTTAAGGCAGCTCTAAGAAATGAATACACACAATTATAGTATTTATAGAATTGACAAATAAAATGCCATAGCAAAATCAGCCTGAAACATGAGAATCTCAAAATGGGCAGGGGAGAAAGAGACTCCTGTTAGATTTGTTCAATTTGAGAAAAGGGATTTTGTGGTTGGCCACAGAGGTTGGCAGAAAACTAATCACTGGGTACTAATTTGTGCTTTTAAAACTTTAACAAGTTAATGTATTATTTATTCAAAAGGTAAAAAGTTTTATTGTTAATTTTTGGATAAAGATTTTATGTAACATACTATAAAATCTATGGTTGCAGGTTTTCTTTCCATTAATAAACTTGATGTATTAAACGAGTAGAAAGCTTAGAGCTCATTTAAAATGGATGACTCTGTTGCAGTGATGACAACCATGAATATACTCAAAATATATTCTAAATATCAGAAAACATTCTCTTATTTCCATACAGTTAAAATCCATAGAACATATGTACCTTAAATAGAGCAGACCTATTCCTTACTTGCAACAAAGATGTCAGAAAAATAGGAGGTCTCCAGAGAAAATTGATTAAAATTAATCCATTTTAGAAGAGCCAAGAAAAATATTTTTACAGGAAAGGAAAATATTGAAATATACATACTCTATAAAATCATGATAAGTACAAGTAACTTGAACATGGACTTGCTAAGTAATTCTCAAAACAAAAAAAAATAGGGACACCCCATAATTGAAAATATAACATTACACCATTATAAAAATTAGAGATATTCTAATATACCTGGAAGGCAAGGTTGTTTGAGTACACATCATTCCAAAATATTTCAAAATTGTAAAACAACTACAGTCAACTATAGTTTTAAAGGGGTGTGTGTGTGTGTGCGTTTCTCATATGAGAACATAGAGCAAGAATCATGAACTGACTTTGAGGATGAATATTTGGAGAATAGTCAGATTCTATGACCATACCACCTTAGCACTACCATTAGAGGAAACATGCTACAAAGAATTCTCTGTGACTAACTCAATTTCTTCTTGACTGAAGCAGAAAACTTCCCAAGCACCAGCTGTGCAACTAATGAAGCATCAGGGGAGTGAGCAGATATAAACTAATAATCAAAGCTGGACTCAAAAATCATATATATGTCTAAGTCAACAGTCCTTGGTATTTGGGTATTTCAGTTTCCATCAAAAGAACTCCTAGGATCCTCTTCCATCACTTTTGTACATAAATCCTCCATAATTTACACTGACCTTGCTAGTGGAAATACATTCTTTGTTGTTTTTGTCCAAGATTTACTTTGTTCTGTCAGTTGGAGAATCGATTTAGGTCAAGGAAGAAATCACCAAACACCTATCGTGAGCCAACAGGCAAAAATTAGACCACCTGGAGTGTGAATGCCAGAGGATAGAATACTTTTGCTTTTTCAGAAAATTCAGTGGAAGGTGTGATGCAGAATAAGTCTGTCAAAGTAAATGATTAGTTTCCCAAACATGTGTGGTTGGTCAGAGGAACAAAACAGGACAAATTGAAAAGCCAAACTTTCTACTTCTTTATTGACTTATCTGACTTGTTCTCTCAAATAGTCACATAAAAATAGGCACTTCTTTTGCCTTGAACTTCATGGCCATTCCCTCTGTGAGAACAACTAAAGACAAATGGGAGGAAGATGGCCAATTGCAGGTTTAGC
Organism: Marmota marmota marmota; assembly: GCF_001458135.2. NCBI lineage: Eukaryota > Metazoa > Chordata > Mammalia > Rodentia > Sciuridae > Marmota > Marmota marmota. The sequence goes on along the minus strand of NW_026000057.1, from coordinate 24,296,534 downwards.
ATCAGGTTGTTTATCTGAGGCTGACTGATCTCATTATATCCTGAAGAGTATCCGATAGAAAAATCTTTAGCAAATAGTTCCTGTTCACCTCTTATCGTGGACACAGAGAAAAACATAACTTGGTACACAACTGCACTGAAATCAGTTGAGTTGCAATTTTTTGGATGACAGCAAGTTTCTAAACAGCTGTCATCTCCCTACCCTGAGATATTTGACCTCACAGAGTGCTCAGAAGAATGTGAAGCTACAGAAAGGGGACTAAATTCTACCTGAAATAATTCATCACTTCTAAACCAGATCATTGCTAAAGCAATTACATTTTCTCTTTTTTTCTCATTTCTTATCACAGTAGAGTCACATTTAGCTTCCTATCTGAACTCTGCAATTCTACTGCTAAAAGAGAGTCAATCATAAGCTAAAATTCTGTCACCTCTCAACCTGCAAAAAAACTATTTCATCTTTCCATTCAGGAATCATTTTTTAAAAACTGTATGACCTATCTTCATTTTTAATTTTGTCTTCAACATTTACATCAATATCCAGTAAGTATAAATTCAATACTTAGTTGTATTTAATCTCTCCCACCCAAAAGATTTAAATTACATCCCAAATTTTCTCTTACACACACACACACACACATCTCTAAATTAATTGTTGCCTTATGTTTAACAATCATGCCCTCAGATCCTTTTGTGTGCTGGCTTACAAATATGATCACAGGACTGATACTATTATCTGACTAAGAGGAAAGCACATCAAACTCGCACAAAGACACAAGTGGATGCAAATGGTTAAAAATTAGTTGATTGCTACAAACGTGTATCTTCCTAAAAAGAAATGTACATTCATATTAGTCTCAGATTTGAAAATGAAGTTGATTCATATACCTCTAAAATAAGTGACAATAAATCTGAAACTTTAATGCTGCATATCTTATTATCTTGTGACATCTCCCTTTGTGATCTCAAACATTTTGTTAATTCATCATGCATTAATTTGCAAATAGTATGATTTTGATTTGGTAAACTGCTAAGCAAATAAACGTGCTCACATAACTTTTAATGATTAATTGTATTAACTTAAAAATTAAGGACATTAGTTATAGGCATTATATCATTTCTATATCATATTTTGCATCACCTATGAACTGCAGCTTTTCTTAACCATAAAGCTATGTGCCTACTGATTCTAGATTTGATGAGCACATTTGAATAAACCTGTTTTAAGAGCATAAAATTTAGAAAGAAAAAAAAAGAAAGATTGAGAAAACACCTGCACTTATCAAATAGTAAAATCAGCTATAATAATCAAGCATTTATGTTTTTACTTAAGATAGGAAAAATAGAATAAAAAGTAACCTTTAAGCTATAGTTGTATCTGAATGTACAGAAATAAACAGTTATTCAGAAAACACATTAAAACAGTGTACCACATACAAAATTATAAAAAATTCAGATTAAAACTATATAGATATATTAAGATTTTATCAACCAAATGGGTAAAGTCATAAATAAAATAACAATAAACTTATTTGTAAGAATATTTCCAAATATGCAATCTTACTACTGGTAGAAGTGTATTTGTTTTTTTTTAAGAACACAGATTTCGAATGTATTTTAAGAATGCATGTTAAAAATACTTATACATTTTAATTCAGCAATCCCATTCTTGGGAAATAATTTTAAGAAAATTCCCAACAACAGAGGGACATATTACCCAACAATATAGGGACATATTAATTTATGTCAAATTCATATAATGTAAATTTGTTTTGACATTACAAAATCATGTTTGAGGCATATTTGATATCATGGAGAATGTAGACAATAAAATAAGTGGTTTTACAAAACATAATTAAATTGAACGAAGAGCATGAGTTTCATTTTATTATCAACCCAAAACAAAAAACTCATCAGATAAAATTACAAAACTTATTGACTAATATAATGTGTGGGCCAGCATTTCTAATCCTTTCTTTTTAGTATTTATAATATTTTTTAAAAATCTTGTATTTAGTACTCACATGATACTGAATAGTATGATCAAGAAGCAGTTTTTCATTAGTTCAGATCTATTCTCAAGAAGTAGACATTGTTGATGCCATTCTAACTTGCCTAAAAGTTAAATCATGAAGTATATAGTTTTTGAAAAATGTTAAGTTTGACTAATAAAAACCTTTCATAATGTATCTTTCCTATTCTATCTAGAATGTTCATATTATTGCTCTACAGAATTGGAATCTAACAATTTCTGATTTTATTTCAGCTATTTGTGTACATTTTGATTGCTAATTATGGAATTGTTTTATTTTGTTTAAGTGCTATCTTTAATAAATGTTTTATGTTAGTACATAAATACACATTAGGCTAATTTTAGACGATGAATGCTGATAAGAGGGTGAAGTTTATATTTTTGTGTATGGTGGTTTTTCTGTGTAGTTGCCATGGTAGACATGACAACAAGTATGTATTTGCAGCAAATATACAGAGTTTAGAGTTGTATGTTTTGAATCATTTTACCCAAGAGTATGAAATATTTGTGAAACCACTAGGTATATAACTATGCAGTTTTCTACTAATACTTCTCTAAACATTTTTCTGAGCTATTGAATACTTATGGAAATATTAATATTTCAATATATAAGGTAATGGATTCAGAAACTATTGACATACTTAGGTTTTTTTCCCTAAGTCTTTTCATCTTTCACATTTGGGATATTTTAGCTACATATTTACAATGGAATGAAATCATCTAGGTAATTGTTTTATTGATTACTAGGTCAGTACTATCACAATTTTCTGGGAGCTTACTAGAATGGAAATTTTTTGGGTTCTATGCAGATGTATTGTCACAAACCATGTGACAAAGACTCAGAAGTAAGTGTTTTACTACCAAGTCTTTCACGTGATTGTGATGGACACCAGGTTTTCAGCACCACTGCCCTAAGCTACAGAAAGTTGTTGGACTTTCTTTGTCCATTTCCACCTCAAAGAGAAATTTATAGGTTGAAGATCAAGAAGTATTCGTTACCAGTACAATCAATTCAAGTCAATATACCTGAATAATCTGTAATAGAGTCTGCATAGCACTACAAATAACGCCTTAGATTGTTCAATAACAAAATAAAGTTAAAACAAACAACACAATGTTACCAGGATTCCTTTTAGGAAGAAAAATCACTTGAGAGGTATGTGGAGAAGTTCCTTAAGAAGAAGGAATAATACGAGGAAATATTCAGAAAAAAGATAAGAAACAAATATGTAAATAAAGTCTGAATAAAAATATAAAGAAAATTTAGACTATGAAATAGGTTAACAAAAGAGTGAATAAAGAAAAAGTGGGAAAATAATAGAAAAAATAGTCAAAGTATCATAGAACATGAAACATTAAATGAGTTTTGGGAACAGATACATATTGCAATGAGAATAAATTGTAGAACCTTTCATCTTCCAAAACTTCAATAAAATCCATTTACATATCCAAATACCATGTTTTATATCAGTGAATTTAAGAAAACTTTGAAGAAGATAGATTGGAAAATGTAATTCTAAACTACAAGAACAAAGGCATGGAGACTGGGAAGATGGCGGCGAGGGGAGTGCATTACCCCCGTGTGCTGCTTCACTGTGTGGGAGTATGACAAGTCAGGACGGCTAAAGGATATCTTGTTAGGAATTTCCAGCAATAGTGGGGTGCTCCGGAACCTGGAGGAAGGATTTCCATCGCACGAGGATCGGCTACGGGGACTCAAACGCGAGAGGTTTGTCGCACGGAGGGTAACTGCTTATTCAGCAAATCGCCCCGCGGC
>NW_026000057.1:24277612-24287206 GCF_001458135.2 Marmota marmota marmota | reverse complement strand
AAAAAAAAAAAAAAAAAAAAAAAAAAAAAAAAAACAGACTAAAACAATTCTAAACTTTCCCCACTGAAAAATAACCCATGTTATTTACAAAGACACATCAACACAGTTGGTATTATTCTCATAAGTAATATTGGATTCTACAAAACATGATAATGACTTCAAAGATCTGAGGGAAAATTACTTCCAATCCCCACTATATACACTACACTAAATTATCCATCAAGTATGAAAGTAGAATGAATTGATATTCATATATCCTAGGACTCAAAATTATATCTTGCATGCACCATTACCTTGGAAATTACTTGAGCATATATGCCAGTAATGAAATATTATTAGAAAACATGGTTAATAAATGAAGGATTTAATAGGAAAAGTCAAATGCTAAATTTAAGTTCAGTTATCAGAAATTTGTCAAATAGTGTAACTGAAGAATCAATATATATAAAACCAACAATATTTATTTTAATACAGTATATAAAAAGGGGGCAGATATGTATTTTGAAGAGAAGTTCTGTGAAGATACTTGGACCCCATATTATAAACGGTCTATAGTTAGTTATTAGCAGCTGAAATTTAATAGTGTACATCAAAATGTAAATTTTGCATTTTCTAAAGTTTCACTAGTCTGGTGTATAGTAGGAAAAAAATATTGTTTTCCAAATAAAGCATCTGTCAATGGCCATGAATTAATATAGAGTTTTCAAAAAGGATTATAATAGACCAGAAAAAATGACAATATTCTCCTGTTAGTTCTGGCATCATAGTTATTTAGTAGCTCATACAAGTATGAATACCTAGTTACCCTATTGTGATTTAGCTATCTCAATTTATAGAGATTTAGAAATAGAATTAGTGGGCAATACTTGGAAAATATTTATCTTATGAAAAATAACTCAAAGGAAATTTAAATTGACTTTACTTCCTAGAAAAGATGGGTTATTTGCAGGATAATTTATAAGAAAAAATTAGACATGGAAGTGAAAAACACAGACAGTGACACCTATAAATACTGCAGAAAGAAATTGAAAAGGACCCAAATAAAAGGAAAAATATCTGACATTCATGGATTGGAAGAATTAACTACCAACATGGCAATACTACCAAAAGCAATAAAGAGATTCACTTCAATCTTCATTAAAATCCCTCTGCCTCTTTTGCAAAATTTAACAGGAATACAGTCCTATAACTTATATGGAATGCAGGGAACCTCAAAGCTAAAATAAACTTGACAAATAATAAAATGGGAAGATTCATATTTCAAAATTTATTACGATTACTCATAATCAAGACAATGTAGTATTGGCTTGAGGGTAAACATGGGTGAATTGAAAGTCCATTAATAAACACAAATCCCTTAAGATCAACCAGTTGTCAAGGCAGGCAACAAATGGTGCTGGAACAACTGAATCTTTACATTAAAAAAAAAAAAAAAAAAAAAAAAAACAAGGAAACAGGATCCTTTCCTCACACAACATACAAACATTAACTTGTAATGGATGAAATATCTCAATAGAAGAGCTAGAAGCATACAACTCTTAGAGGAAAACATGGGGGAATATCCTGTGTCCTTGGATTTGGTAATTTTCTTTTTAGATATGACAACAAAAGTATGAGCAACAACAACAAAAAAATAGATAAACTGGACTTTATTAAACCAATATGTTTTGTATATCAGAGGACATGATCAAGAAGATCAGAAAGAAAGGTGAGTACAGAATGGGAGAAAACACTTGTATATCATATATCTGATAAGGATCCGGGATACAAAATGTATAAAGAAACCTCACATCATCACAACAAGTGAACAAAAACCTAGATAGCTATTCTCCTAAGGAGATAGATAGAAAGATATTCAACATCACTAGCCATTAGGAAAATGCAAATGACAACAACAAATGATACAACTTTTACCTACTACAAAGGCTATAAAAAATCAAATTACTGAATACAAAACTCACATGTTTTGTGAAGTTTTGATAAAGACAGTGTTCTCAAAAGTGGGTAACTCAAGACAATATATCTTCAAATGTTAACATATTAATCATGCCAGAGGCAGAAAAATAGATAAGGCAATGTAAAAGCTTTACTTTAAGGCATAAAAATACTATGAAAATGAAGACAGAATTATGACGTTGAATGAACCGAGTTTTCAAATAACAAATAAAAGGGCTGTAAAGTTGATGCTGAAGTTTGCTAGAAAAAGAGGAGGTAAGTTTCTCAAGGTAATAGGAAATCACTATCTACTAGTTTTACATTGTCAAGTACTAGATGGTTTCATGAAAAAATTTTCACAATATTAAAATATGTTGCTGGTCTCTTTTTCTTAATCTTTTAGATCATGTTACAACCTCAGAAAATAATATAAATTTAAAAATGACACATAACTCTACTACCATGAGAAAGGCAGTATATTTAATGATATGATTCATATTTATAAACAAATCTCAGATGATGCCTTAGCATAAAATGTTTCTATTGCTAAACTATGCAAACATTTAATCAATTTGTAAGACAATGAAGCCTCACTTTGCTATTAATTATTTCAACTATCACGCAAACAGAACATATCAGTGTCAAATGTGTTTTATAAAATTTTGTTTGGAAGATCACAAAATACAAGTTACAATTAGAAGAAAACAAAAGATATAGCAAAATGCATTTTAAAACTTAAAAAGTGAACTTGTTTTGTATAACATATTTAAATCCAAATATATTTTTTCTAGTAAGCCTCATTTAAATTTCTACAGTAAGAAAAATCATTTGAAGTCTTAGGATTTTTAAATAAAACTGCTATCTATTCATTCTTTGGAACTACTAAAACTAAACTTGCTCTGTTATGAATAATCCACATTTTAAAATGTGCTCAAGTATATCTTTGCACAATGTTCTGTAAATGGCAAAACCAAAAACAAACAAAACAAAAAACACCACCAACAAAAAGTGCTTCTGCACTATAGATTAATACAGCACCCTCCTGACTCAGATGCTCCCCCAACTTACACTGGGTCAGTCCAGAACTAGGCACAACACTCCTTCTGAAGATCTAGATTGTGGCAGTTTAAAGTGTAACCAAAGACAAAATACTTAAGACTGCAGCAAGAAAGAACAAAGAAAAAGCTTTCATTTTGTTTTTCATTTGCTGTGAGAGTTACTGTAGTATTTAATGGATTAAACATTCTAACTTTTACCCAAAAGTTTGGTAGAATTTCATGAAGGCCAACTGGAGGGAAATGTTACAGAACTACTATGAAAGTTTTAGACAAATAAAAAATAAATTTGAAACTTCAGTCACTCCGCCTAAACCTTACATTCTAGGATTGTGTCATGGGTTTTCATTTCTTAAGTATCCCAAACTATCAACCACAAGACTGAATCTCTGAAATCTTAAATCCTATCATACTCTCAGAAAGAGATTCCAGGTAGTCTCCAATATTCAAATACATTGTTTTGTTCCATTTGTAAAGCATAGAATCCTAAATACTTAGTAAAAATAATTTAACAAATATTCATTAAAATACACAAGTTCCTTTTTATAATATAAATAAATCAGTGGTCAATGTACATTTTAGATCAAGTTTGTCATAATATTTTACATCACCTAAAATCTCATTATCTAAATGAGATTTGCAACAGAAATTCACTAATAATGTTTTAAGAATATATTTTCATAATAACTTTATTATGAGATGCAATGTGAGAGAATGTGTATTTCTACATATCTGTGTGTTTCTAGATATTATCTATATTTTTTACAATTCTTATTAGTAGTATTTGGGTTATAGTTTTTATAAAATAAGATGAAGATATCTTAAGTATAATATTTCACAGGTTTTGCTAATTCTATTAATAAGATCATGAAACCCAAAACAAGAAAGACTTTTTCCAACATTTCAGAAATTTCCCACACTCCTCTTCAGTCAGTCATTCCCCTTCTAGCCAGAGGCAACAAAAGTCTGATTTAAATAGTCGGAATAGGTTTTCTTACCTTTGAGCTTCATATAAATAGAATCATTATAGATATAATCTGTGTGTGTGTGTGTGTGTGTGTGTGTGTGTGTGAGTGACATTTTTCCTTGCCAAAATTCTGGGAGTGGGAATGCCCATCTTAAAAAGGATGGATTTAACACACTTCTCTAAAATTGTTCTGGTTTGCACTCTCACTGGAAACCTGTGGGGTACGGGAGTTAGTTTACAAATATTTTGCCTATCTGTGAGTGTGCACACGTGCTTCTTAGAAAGTCATTGTAGTGGTTATTAAACCTCATTTTATGGTTTTAATTTTCATTTGCCCAATGAAAAATAAAATTTAACATATTTTGATGCCCATAATGAGGTAATGACTCAAGTCTTTTGATCTTTGTAAAAATCATATTGTCTGTTTCATATGGATCATAAAACTTTAAATATATCTTTTTTGGGGGGGTACCAGGGATTGAACTCAGGGGCACTCAACCACTGAGCCATATCCCCAGCCCTATTCTATATTTTTTTATTTAGAGACAGAGTCTCACTGAGTTGCTAAACACCTTGCCTGTTGCTGAGGCCGGCTTTGAACTTGCGATTCCCCTGTCTCAAACTCCTGAGCCACTGGGATTAAAGGTCTATGCCACCCCGCCAAGTAAATATTTTGAATAAGTATCCTTTGACAGTTACATATTAATTATTTTCTCCAACTCATAGATTACCTTTTATATTCTTAACTTTTTTGTTTTCTGAGAAGAAACATTATCAATTTTTTTTCATGGTCAGTACTTCATTGTCTCTGAAAAAGAAATCTTTTCCCACTTCCAAAGTCAAGAAGGTATTCTATTTTATTTTTGAAATCTATGTTTCCATTTTTAGGTTAGGACAATGATCTATCCTGAATTTACTTCATCTATGAAAAGAAGAAAGAAGACATTATTCATATGCTTTATGCAGCTCTTCAGTGGTTTGTGTATTATTTAGTGAAAAGGCTTTCCTTTCTCAACTGAATAGAGTATTTTTGTGAAAAGACCATTGATCATGTGTGTATCAGTAAGTTTCTTGACTATACTATGTTTCAATGATCTGTGTTTTTGGCAATAACACATTTTGATTACTGTAGCATTACAAAATATATTGAAATCGCAAAACCTTATGTATTCAAAATTTGTACTTCATAAATGTTATTTTGGTTATTCTTCACACCATAATATAAGCATATGTAATATGTATACTACATCACATAAAGTAAAATGTATTATTGAACTTTTGTAATCTTCAGTAGTTGTTTCATAGATTTCTTGGGGATTTTTGAAACAGTATTATGTAGTCATATGTAGTCAGCAAGTAATGAAGATTCTACTTTTATCCTAATAGTTATATCTCTTATTTATTTTCCTGCTGTATTATAATAAGAGTTCCAGTATTTTTAGGATGATAAGTAGCATAGTAAGAAGAAAACTTGCCTTGGTGCCCATCTTGGGGAAGTGTTCAACGTTTCTCCCATTAAATGTGAAATTATCTAGCTTTAGGGTTTGCATAGAGGCCCTTCATAATATTCTGGAAGTTCTCTTATATCCCACATTTTTAAAATATAAATGAGTTGTATCATTTTATTCTGAACCTCAGACTTGTGATTCTCCTGCCCTCAGTCTCCCAAGTCACTAGGATTACAGGCATATACCACCATGCTGGCAATATTTCCTTCTTTTATGAATAAATTTTTTTTCTAATGATTTTTTTCTCACAATATTTGATGGAACTTATTAGTGCAGTTTCCTACATCTGCAGTTTCCTTTGTGGGAAGTTTTTGAATAGCAAATATAATTTTTTTAAAAACCTGAATATAGCTGTTCAATCATACATTCCTTTTTAGATTAGTTTTGCTAAGTTCAATTTTATTTCAAATGAAAGTTAACAATTTAGATTGTTCAATTTATATTTCATTCTAATCTAGCAGAATATTTAAGACGAGGCTTTTCTTCAATAATAATTATTTTTAACATGCCCATTGCAGGAAAAGGAAGACTCAAAATTATAAAAGTAGTTTTGCACATTCCACATTACAATTTTCCACATATTAAACGAGAAACAAAACAAAACAAAAAGTTGGACCATCAGCAGAATAAGGAATCTTGCCAATTGCCTAAATCTTCCATCTTGTCTTCATAGTCTAGTTTGCTAATTTAATTTGAAATATTACCATTTAAAAGAAAGAACAACAAACATTCAAACCAAGCTGACTCTAAACTTTTTAAAATTACAAGCCAAAATGAAAATAAACTTAAAATGAGCCATTAAATGATTATACTTTCTTTTTTATCTACAAATGTTTTGTTTACTACCTCTACTTTTAACATACTTTGTGTACTTCTAAACATCTAGAAAGACTAGATGTTTCAAATAAGAAGTTAAATTTGTCCACTATGTACAAAATAGTGTTGAATGAACTACAAACATATAACAATGGTTATATCTGAAAGTGTGTTCTATGTAGGATCATTCTGGCTTAGAATCCTTCATTTCTTCGACTTCTTTCTCCTATGTCACATGTGTCACATCTGAGTGTCACATGATATATTACAATTTCATTTGAAAAAGTCTTTTTCAGAAGACTGCCTTTCTATGAATTTTAACACAAAGTGTACAAAATGTGTGAGTTTACTAACTCTACTTTTGTCAAACATTGGCAACCTCTTTAATATCTCAAGACTGGATATTATAAAATTAGAACTCCTTTGTCCAGTATATATATATATATATATATATATATATATATATATATATATTATATACAGTACAGCAAAGTTAGATGAAATTCATGTTACAGGGCAATGAGTAAGCTGAAAGTTTCTAGTATGCTCTAAAAAAACACCTTTTGCAACTTCTTCCCTCCCACCTCCCTCAACCCAATGAACAAGTACAGACGGTATTCTGTTAAGAGGTGGTTTAACAATTCCAAACACATTATTTCCCATCAGTTTTTAAAAGCTATTTACAACAAGTTTCAATTCTACTACTTCTATTTTTAAATATATCAAGCACTTCTAAAGATAAAGAAGGACTAGATATTCCACAAAAGAACCTGTCCACTATGCACACAGCACTGGTAGATACAATCACATACATAGCGATGGTTATAATCTGAGGTATCTTCTAATATGACTATTTTGACCTTGAACCTTTCCCTCCTTTTCGACCACACACACAAAAAAAATGTTCAAAATGTTCTAATTTTACTAACTGCTTGGTCATATGCTGGCAACCTCTTTAATATCTAGAGACTAGATGTTGAAAAATTGAGACTCATTTGTCCATTACACTATATACACAGCAAAACAAAATGCACAAAACATACAGAAAACTGATATCTGAACATGCCAACATATTACCTTTTGCAATTGCTTCCGTCCCACTTCCTACACATCATTGAGCAAGTACAGACAGTACTATACTGCTCACAGAGGTGGTTTAATAGTTCCATTCCGAAAAGATTATTTCATATGAATTTTACCAAAAATATTTACAAAGTGATATTTTACTACCTCTACTAAATGCTTATACTTTTATCAAATGTTTTACATTAAATAGTAATCCTTTCAAGATTGGCTGAAGTGTTGGGGCAGGAAGCACATGCCTAATGCCAAAGATATTGCCAAGGGATATTTCATGCTGAAAAAATATCTAAGTCTTGAGAAACAAAACAATGTGATGAAAAGTAATTGTTTGTTGCAATCAGATCTGGATGTGAATTCTACCTTTGTCCTTTCTGACTAAGTGATCCTAAGTCATATATTATTTTTTTTGTATTTATGTAAATGTTATGTAATTAAAGCTATAATGCATTGGAAAGTATCTCTTATGACAGATCATTAATATGTATTTTCTTCTTTTTAGTGGGGAGCATGGTGGGATAATTGGAAGAAAGGGGAGAAATCTCCAAATTCTCACTAGTAGAATGATTGTGTTAGATCAGAACCCAACAGCTTTTTTTCCCAATTTAAGAAACAAGGATTTTGATAAGCCCCAAGTCAAGTAAAAACTAAAAAACTAACTCATATTTAATAGACTTTTACTAAATGACCAGAATGTATCAATCATTTTTACATATTAACTCTGCTTAATGAACAAAACATATGAATTAGATATTATTAATATCATTTTATGAATAGAGAAGTAGGGTTAAGAGACAAAATTTCACCCAGGAATGGGAATGGACAAGACTTAAGTCTAAGGGTTTGAATTCTAATTTCAGATCTTCATTAAATAAGAAACCATCTCAATGTTAAATTGTGCATTGAATTTGCACTATCAGTGCCCTCAAAAATCTTTAAGAATACAATACCAAATAAGTATTAGCATGACTTTTACATACTTACTTAGTCTATAAGTTATATTATATCACATGGTCAATTTTCAAAACTGATCCCTTATTTTGTCAAATCTGTGTTGCAAAAAATGTAGCCATGCTGAATATACAAACACTAAAAATAAAACATTATAATCTAATAGACAGAAAATTACTTTTTGTTCTTCTATGAATTAGTGATTTTATTTTTTAACAGTAAATTTTTATTAGCAGTTTTATTATTGAGTGGATTCTTTATTGAGGAAGATGGCAGTTTAGAAAACTGAAATCTGAGTTATGCAAAAAAAAAAAAGGAAAAAATCATGAATCTATGAAGAAAGGAATTAAGGAAATAGTTATCCAAAGTGTATTTTTTAAACATCATTCAAATCAAAGAATTTTTGGCAAGGAGTTATGAGGAGACAGTTTATGTCACTGAACATTAATAGTATTGGAGATTTCATTTTTAAAAAGCCATTCTTTAAAGCTTATATCCCCTATATTTTTAATTTGATTTGAGTCATTTTTATTTTTGTGCAGTTTAACAATTTAAGAACTTTAATGTATAATTATGAATTATTTTCTTTAGTGAATTTCTATGTGGTTCATTACCATTTTAGTTTTGAACATTTTCTCTTCTTTGTCTTTTCCCACCTAAGTTTGAAAGCACTGTTTTTTTTTTTTTGTTTTTTTTTTATTGGTTGTTCAAAACATTACACAGCTCATGACATATCATCTTCCATACATTTGATTCAAGTGGGTTATGAACTCCCATTTTTTACCCCAAATACAAGTTGCAGAATCACATCGGTTACACATCCACATTTTTACATAATACCATATTAGTGACTGTTGTATTCTGCTACCTTTCCTATCCCCTACTATCCCCCCCTCCCCTTCCCTCTCATCTTCCCTCTCTACCCCATCTGCTGTTGTTTAATTCTCTCCCTTGTTTTTTTTTTCCCCTTTCCCCTCACAAACTCTTATATGTAATTTTGTGTAACAATGAGGGTCTCCTTCTATTTCCATAGTTTCCCTTCTCTCTCCCTTTCTCTCCCCCCACTCGTCTCTGTTTAATGTTAATCTTTTCCTCATGCTCTTCTTCCCTGTTCTGATCTTAGTTGCTCTCTTTATATCAAAGAAGACATTTGGCATTTGTTTTTTAAGGATTGGCTAGCTTCACTTAGCATAATCTGCTCTAATGCCATCCATTTCCCTGCAAAATCCATGATTTTGTCATTTTTTAGTGCTGCGTAATACTCCATTGTGTATAAATGCCA
>NW_026000057.1:24269793-24273708 GCF_001458135.2 Marmota marmota marmota | reverse complement strand
GGGCGGGCGGGGTGGCCGATCACCTAGCGAGCGGGGCCGCCAGGAGAGCCAGGATGGCGGGAGCCGTCTGCCGGGCCAGGCGGGGACCCTTCTCGCTGCCCCGGGCCGCCGGGGGCCGCTTGCAGAGCCGGTTGGGCGGTGGCTGCGGGATTGGACCTCTGCGCCCGCGTGGCCGGCCAAGATTCACTTGTCTGGGGCCAACTGTCACCTCTAATATAACTTACTACTTCCTGGCAGGTCTCCTTTCAGCGGAATTTTGCTAGAAGTTCCTCAGTAGGTAGAATGTAGCTGTTTTAATGGGTGTTTCTGATCCGGTTAATGTGGAGATACTGAAAGTGCTGCTTCCTTGCCGGCCGCCATGTTGGATCCCCTGTTTTTTGTTTTTTGATAAAATCATACATTAAAGGAATATATCTTATTCATATATGAATCTATCACAATGAATTCCACAATTGTGTTCACCCACAAGACTGGAGTCCCTATGGTTTCTTTAAAGATATAACTTATAGATCTTCAGAAGGATGAGTACTGCATGCTTTCTCTCATATGTGGAAGCTACAGGGTGGAGGAATTCTTCATGAAAGTAGAAGGGAGACCATCAGGGGAGATGGAAGGAATTGAGAGGGGAAAGGATGAAGGAAGGAATTGAGGAGTAAAATTGATCAAATTATGTTATATTTATGTATGAATATGCCAAAATGGAACCTGTAATTGTGTATAATTAATATGCAACAATTAAAAGTAACCATAGCCCAAGACACACACACACACAAGATATGCTTTATACAGAATAGGCTCTTTAAAGTGCCTCTAATAGGTTAAAAAAGGAGGAAATATTAATTACATTAATTTAATATTCAAAATTAACTCTAAGCAGAACAAATAGATTCAATACAATGCCTACCTATAAAAAACAATTTTACTCAGGCTTGATTTGGGGTTTGGGGCCACAGAGTCTTTTTTGTTTTGTTTTGTTCATTGATATTACTAGATGGGGAAATCGAACATCACTACATGTTCCCAGAAGTGGCTCTAAAAATTAACTGCCTTGAATTGTTTGCATTTTGAATGATTATTCAGTTCTCATGAGAATTCTGTAAATCACAAAAATCATTACAAACTTTACCAGCTTGAAATGAAAAACATCTCTTACCTGCTACGTTATTTTGTTTGATGTTTTCATTTTAATGTCAAATTGGAGAAATGATTAGACATTTAGCTCAGTGATTAATTTAAAACAAAATATTGCTTTCTAGTTTTGCCCCCACAAATATCATTTATTTAATTAAATCACAAGAATCTATCTTATGTAAATGTTAGATAGAAAAATTTACATAAATTCAATAAATGCAAGAAATTTTAGAGATATATTAAACTGCAGAACTATATTGACCCATTATATTTTTCCACATAAATTGAAGCGATTCTTCTGTTTCTGTGCTTATTTTTTTAGATGTGAGAACCTAAATATACATGGGAAACTTAATTATTACATCTATTATAGCTATGAAATTATTTATAAGATGGCCAAATACTCTAAATTTATTCACCTTTAAACATCACCAATCTGTTTCAAACTTTCTAACTAAAAAGTATATGAGGATGATATTAATGGATGGATATAACTTATTACTCCAGTTCAACACTGTTTAGACATATTTCCTCTTTTATTTTCCTATTGCTGAAGTAACTGGTAAGAATTGATGAGGGTAATAATCCTCTTGGATTCTGTAGGCATACAATGCTCTGTGGTTTTCTTATATTTCTCCATGCCCTACAAATAAAGCATGATATCCCTTTTGATCTGGACTGTCTTTTCGAAAATGCTTCATAGAGAACAGCACTAGAAGATTGAAATAGCATCTCTCTCTGGAGAAAAAGGCAGGATTGTTTATTATCCAATAGAATATAAAGATAGAGACTCTCCAAAGCAAAAGCCAGCGTTGCTTACATTATAAAATATTTTGCCCCTAGAATCAAGGTTGTTCTCCTATCAATGCAACCCAATCTTGTAGAGGTATCATCTGGCCCTCATTGTGCCACCTTATGGGAATTGAAGTTTGGAAAAAAAATACAAGAAAATGCTGATACTCTGGCTATGATTCCTGTGAATAATGAAGTTTTTCACTACTGTCTCAGGTGACTCAGATCTTCTTCCAGCATCCATGAAACTAGCAAGTTAACTCATAAGCTAGCACGTGGGGCAAAATCTCAGATTTTAGAGTTCTTGACAGATTATCCCAATAACTAAGATTGGGGTACTACTATTTGACTACCTTTATAAAATAACATTCTCTCTAGTGTTGCATCTGCATATGATTGTGTTATTTATCCCCAAGTTCATAAAATGAGCAAGATGCTTTGAGGATATTGTATCACTTAATTATTTCAAGTACTGTATAAGATAGGTATTAGATATGAGGGGTTGTTAAGAGGAGGGTGTTGGGATACCTCTATAATACCAAATTATTGAAATTCATTGTGTAAGTAACTTTCATATGGAAAAATCTTGTAAGTAGATAATCATCTATTTATTACTGAATTAAATAGACCTTTTTAAAGCACTTATCTTAAAAGAATGTCCTTGGTAATATGATATGTTACAAAGCTATTTAAAGACCTTGTTTAGAAATCAAAGAATACATGGCATTCTTAGGGTAACAGATGAGAGGCAACAATGAATTATTACCACTTCCTGTTGTAAGTAATAGGTCATTCTTCATTCTGCATACTGACTCACATGGCATACTGTCACTTGCACAAAACTGTATCTTTCATGGCATAAGACACGAGACCTAACATCTCAGCTAACTGCAGAATGCCTACATTTCTAACCATAAATTAACCATCTTCAAATATTCATTAATAAGAAAAAAAGAGAGGAGTTAGCGACAGACAAAGGGTTGTGAACCTGCCTGGGGATGAAGCCTGGTCTTAAGGAAACTGGACTTGGCTTCGTGGGCCTGACAGCTCTGGCCCAGGGTGGTGGCAGTACCCTCCCCTCTGGACTTCCCTAGGTTCGATGCTAAACTCTTCTGTGAGCTCACTCTACCCCTCCTCCTCCCTCTAACTCTCTTGAGGTTATCCCTTCACTTAAAACCTTGCCTCTGGTCATCTGGTAAGCCTGGTGAAGTCGCAGGAGTGTTCTTGGACTCGGTATTGTTGTGTTCATCATGGCGAGCAGATGGCACCAGGACAAATGGAGCCCCAGCCAGTGTGAGTCGTAGCAGTGCAGGAGGGGAGACCCTGAAGGAGACAGCCCGCTTAAGTTGATGCCTGCAGATTGAATTCCAGAGGCTTAGGAGGAGGAGCAGTTCTCCAGTGTCTTGTGTCCAGGCCTTGCTCAGGAGCCCTGTATTCAGGAGGCCAACCGTTAAGGTTTTCAGATGAGCTTGTGGGGGGCAGTTCACAAGTCCAAAGCAGATGCATCGGCTTGAGGGGCCATCACCTTTGAATGTTTCAGCAGCACCATCCTCCAGGCACAGGAATGCCAGCAGGCACCCCTCTTGTCCTGGGGGTGGTTTTCAGATGCTGCATCTTCTAAATTGAGCCTCTGGTCCTTCTAGTTCTGTGCTGTGAACTTTGCTTCCAGAAGATTCTTAAGTTATAGAACATTTTAAAGTTGATCCAACAACCAGCCTGATGCCTTTTAGATGGCACTTGGAGATGGAGCCCAGAGACCTCTCACCTACCCACCTGCTTACCTGCCTTCCTGTCTGCACATTGGCCGGAGGAATTCTTAGTGTGATGATAAAGCTTTTGATTGTTGGGGGGCGGGGCAGGGAGCTGTTCAATTTTAAATGCTTTAGGCAGAGGGAATTTGTTAGCTAGGTAGATTGTCAATCTGTGGGGGCTCATGTGTTGAGCTAAAGTGGGAGGGGACAAGCCGGTCATGCCCAGGAGCTGTGTGTTGGT
>NW_026000057.1:24198182-24267910 GCF_001458135.2 Marmota marmota marmota | reverse complement strand
TCTCTCTCTCTCTCTCTCTTTCTCTCTCTCTCTCTCTCTCTCTCTCTCTCTGTGTGTGTGTGTGTGTGTGTGTGTGTGTTATGGGGATTGAACCTGGAAGTGCTCTCACCAATGGGCTAAGTTCCTAGACCTTTTTATTTTTTTTATTTTGAGACAGGTTCTCTCTTAATTTGCCCATGCTGGTCTTGAATTTGTGATCTTGCTGCCTAAGTCTCCCGATCCAGCTTACTTTGGTGAATCCTCTTAGGGGATCATGGCAAGGGGTGAGTATAAATTATGTGCATGAATTAAAAAATACATCAAACTTTACCCATAGTCCCTCTTTAATTTTAGGTCATTTCCTTGCGTGAAAATGGATTCTACTGACTCTGCTACTGTAAGATGTAGAAAACTTTAACCTAAATTGTAGAAAGACACTTGTTTTAGAGTAATTTATTTTGTGCCTTTGGTAAACTGAATTCACATGCTGCATCTCGGGGTTTCTCCTTTACATGAGTGTCCCCAGTGGTCTCTCTGTAAGTAGGAGCAGCATTGAGATTTGGAACTCCAGCATGGCTGAGCCTGAGGTATCTGAGTTCATGGAGGTGGGATAGAGACTGGGTTTGTGAGAGCTGATCTGGGTTTGGTGATCTGAGAAATGTCAGAGACAGGGCTGAGAAACTGTTGAACACTGACAGAGATAGTTTGACTTTCCAGCAAGACTTATTTCGATTAGCTAATCTTTCTACCATATTTGGAATAGGATATTTTTTTATGCATCAGCGTGTGGAGGATAATGATATACGAATGATGCTTTGCAATTTTTTGTATTCTTACGTCTTTAATTTTTTTCTCTTTGTTTGTATTCATCCTCTCTCTTGTCTATTTTCTTTTCATTTTTTCTCCAACCAACAGGCGGTTTCTATCTGCTCCTCTTCTACTCTTGTGAATTTTTACTTCCAGCTTCTGTCTTCCTCTCCTGCAAATATCACATACTACACTACCTCTGTTCTCTCATCCACCATTTGAAATTACAAACCATTTTAACAAATTTTCTGTTTGTACTATAGATAGTTATTGAACTCATCATTTTGGTTTAATACGAGAAATTAGTAGACACCTTACAGAGAGCTATTAGGTTTAAGAATACATATTGTGTACAGTGGGTGCTGTAGATATTGGTCTCACCATTAAAGGTGAAGCACTGGAAACCTTCAGGGACACTATAGGTCTATAGGGTAGAATTTATGCTGTGTTAGATCCATACTTCTAGATTGGAAAACACACTAACAACATGAAAAAAAGGGGAGGGGGGAAATAAAATGCTCCAAACAAAAGATGCTTCAACAACAGAAGCCATCAATAACACAGTAGAAGAAATGTCCCCAAGAAGGAGTTCAGATTGTACATAGTTAAATTGATATGTGAAGTAAAGGATAGTATAAAGGGTAAAATCAAAGAAAAAATACAGGAAGTGGAAGATCACTTCAATAAAGACACATCATGAAAAAACACCAAGCAGAAATCCTCAAAATGAAGGAATCAGTAAACCAAATTGTAAATTCAATAGAAAGCATCACCAACAGACTAGACCACTTGGAGGACAAAACCTCAGACATTGAAGACAAAATATATAATCTCAAGTGTAGAGTTGACCATGCAGAGAAGATGATAAGTAACCATAAACAGAATATCCAAGAATTATGGGATAACATGAAAAGACCAAATGTAAGAGTTATCAGAATAGATTAAGGAGCAGAGACACAAACCAAAGGAATGCACAATCTTTTCAATGATATAATAGCAGAAAATTTCTCAAGCCTGGAGAATGAAATGGATAATCAAATACAAGAGGCTTACAGGATCCCAAATGCACATAATTACAGCAAACCCACAACAAGACACATTATATTGAGAATGACTAACACAGAGAATAAAGATAAAATCTTACAGGCTGTAGACCAAAAAATCCAGTTATATATAGGGGAAAACTAATTCAGACCTCAAGTGATTTCTCAACCCAGACCCTCAAAGCTAGGAGTCATGGAATAATATTTTTAGAGGTCTGAAAGAAACTGGATGCCAACCAAGAATTTTATATCAAGCAAAATTAAATTTCAGATTTAAAAATATAATTAAAACATCCCATGATAAACAAAAATTAAAAGAATTCACAACCAGAAAGCCTATACTACAGAACATTCTCAACAAAATATTCCATGGGAATAAGGTGGAAAAAAAAAAAAAACTGAAAACCAGGAAAGGGAAGATCTACACTAAAGTTTCATTCAACCAATGAGAAACTAAGACAAATTGAAAACAAGAAATAAATCAAAATGACAGGGAATATAAATCATATCTCAATAATAACCTTGAATGTTAATGCCCTAATCTTGTCAATCAAAAGACAAGGATTGACAAATTGGATTAAAAAGCAAGACCGAACAATATACTGTCTTCAAGAGATTAACCACATGGGCAAAGACATTCACAGACTGAAGGTGAAAATATGGGAAAAAAACTTAACACTCATATGAATTGTGTAAAGAAGCAGGGGTTTCCATTCAGATCTCAGATAAAGTAGATTTCAAACCAAAGTTAATCAGAAGAGAAAAAGAAGGACATTCATAGTTCTTAAGGGAAGTATAAATAAGGACAAAACAGTTATAAATATTTATGCCCCAAATAATGGAACATCTATGTGCATCAAACAAACCCTTATCAACTTCAAGAGTCAAACAGACCACAATACAATAATACTGGGTGACTTTAATACACCTCTCTCACTACTGGACAGATCTTCCAAACAAAAATTAAATAAGGAAACTATAGAACTAAATAATACAATCAATAATGTAGACTTAAGAGACATATAAAGAATATTTCATCCATTATTGAGCAAATATACTTTCTTCTCAGCAGCACATGGCTCCTTCTCTAAAACAGATCATATCTTATGCCACAAAGCAACTTTAAGTACATACAAAAAATCAGAGATAATACCCTGTATTCTATCAGACCACATGGAATAAAATTTGAAATCAATGATAAAATAAAAAATAGAAGCTACTATAACAAATAGAGACTAAATAATACACTATTGAATGATGAATGGAAAGTAGAAGAATCAAGGATGAAATTTAAAAAAAATTCTTAGAGGTAAATGAGAATGAAAACTATGATACAACATATCAAAATCTCTGGGCCACTATGAAGGCAGTACTAGGAGAAAAGTTTATTGCATTGAGCACATTCATGAAAAGAATAAAAAGTCAACAAATAAGTGACCTAACACTCATCTCAAAGCCCTAGAAAAAGAAAAACAAATCAATACCAAAATCAGAAGACAGGAAATAATTAAAATCAGAGCTGAAATCAATGAAATTGAAACAATTGAGAAAACTGACAAAATAAAAATTGGTTCTTTGAAAAAATAAATAAAATAGATAAACCCCTGGACATGCTAACAAAGAGAAAAAGAGAGAAAACTCAAATTACTAAAATACAAGATGAAGAAGGAAATATCACAATGGACATGTCTGAAATACAGAACATGATTAGAAACTATTTTGAAAATGTATAATCCAATAAAATAGAAAATATCAAAAACATTGACAAATTTGTAGAGATATATGACCTACCTAAACTGAATGAGTAGTCATACATAATTTAAACAGATAAATTTCAAGTAATTAAATAGAAACACCATTAAAGGCCTACCAATCAAGAAAAGCCCAGGACCAGATTGATTCCTACAAAACTTTCAAAGAGGAATTAACACCAATACTCCTCAAAGTATTCCATGAAATAGAAAAGAAGGGAACTCTTCCAAACCCATTCTACAAGGCTGATATCACTGTGATACCTAAACCAGACAAAGACATATCAAGGAAAGAAAACTTCAGACCAATATCCCTGATGAACATAGATGCAAAAATTCTCAATAAAATTCTGGCAAGTAGCATACAAAAACATATTAAAAAGATAGTGCACCATGATCATGTAGGTTTCATCCCAGAAACGCAGGGTTGGTTCAATATACAGAAATCAATAAATGTATTTCATCATATAAAATAGACTTAAAAACAAGAATTATATGATCATCTCAATAGATGCAGAAAAGGCATTTGACAAAATACAGCACCCCTTCATGTTCAAAACACTAGAAAAACTATGGACAGTAGGAACATACCTCAACATTGTAAAAGCTATATATGCTAACCCCAAGGCCAGCATCATTCTAAATGGAGAAAAATTGAAAGCATTCTCTCTAAAAACTGGAACAAGACAAGGATGTCCTATTTCACCACTTCTATTCAACGTCGTCTTTGAAACTCTAGTGAGAGCAATTAAACAAAAGAAAGAAATTAAAAGGATACAAATAGGTAAAGAAGAATTCAAACTATCACTATTTGCAGATGATATGATTCTATATCTTGAAGCTCCAAATAATTCCACCAGAAAACTTCTAGAAATAATAAATGAATTCAGAAAAGTATAAAGATATAAAATCAACACCCATAAATCAAATGCATTCTTATACATCAGCAATGAATCCACTCAAAGAGAAATTAGGAAAACTATCCCATTCACAATTGCCTCAAAAAGATAAAAAGAAAAGAAAACCTGGGAATCAATCTAACAAAAGAGGTGAAAGACCTCTTCAATAAAAACTACAGAACACTAAAGAAAGAAATTGAAGAAAACCTCAGAAGATGGAAAGATCGGCCATGCTCCTGGATAGGAAGAATTAATATTGTCAAAATGGCCATACTACCAAAAGTGTTATACAGATTTAATGCAATTCCTATTAAAATCTCTATGACATTCTTCATAGATATAGAAAATGCAATAATTAAATTTATTTGGAAAAATAAGAAAGCCAGAATAGCTAAAGCAATCCTTAGCAAGAAAAGTGAAGCAGGATGCATCACAATACCGGACCTTAAACTATATTTCTGAGCTATAGTAACAAAAACTGCATGGTATTGGCAAATAAACTTGTAGACCAATTGTACAGAACAGAGGACACAGAGACAAACCCACATAAATACAGTTATGTCATACTAGAAAAAAGTGCCAAAAGTACTCACTGGAGAAAAGATAGCCTATTCAACAAATGGTGCTGGTAAAACTGGAAATCCATATGTAGCAAAATGAAATTATACCCTATCTCTCAAACTGTGCAAAAATCACCTGAAAGTGGATCAAAGACTTAGTCACTAGAACAGAGACCCTGTCACTAAAAGAAGAAAAAATAGGCTCAAATCTTCACCACGTCGGCCTAGGATCTGACTTCCTTAACAAGACTCCTAAAGCACAAGAAGTAAAATCAAAAATCAATAAATGGGATAAATTCAAATTAAAAAGCTTCTTCTCAGAAAAAAAAAACAATAACATGGGGAGAGAGCCTATAGATTGGGAGAAAATCTTTACCACATGCCTCTCTGATAATGCATTAATCTCTAGGATAAGAACTCAACAAATTTAATACCCCGCCAAAAAAAATCAATCAATCAATCAATCAATGGGCTAAGGAACTGAGCAGACACTTCACAGAAGAAATACAATTGATCAACAAATATATGAAAAAGTGTTCAACATCTCTATCAATTACAGAAATGCAAATCAAAGCTACACTAAGATTTCATCTGAATCCTATCAGAATGGCAATCATCAAGAGTAGATTAAACAATAAATGTTGTCCAGGATGTGGGGAAAATGGTACATTCAACCATTACTGGTGGGACTGCAAATTGGTGTAACCACTATGGTAAGTACTATAGAAATTCCTCAGAAAACTTGGAATGGAACCACCAGTTGACCCAGCTATCCCACTCCTTGGTTTACACCCAAAGGACTTAAAATCAGCATACTACAGTAATGCAGCCATGTCAATGTTTATAGCAGCTCAATTCACAATAGCTAAACTATGAAGCCAACCTAGGCACGCCCCAATAGATGAATGGATAAAGAAAATGTGGTATATATACTCAATGGAATATTTCTCAGCTTTAAAAAAGAGTGAAATTATGGCATTTGCCAGTAAATGGATGGAGTTGGTGAATATCATGCTAAGTGAAATAAGCCAATCCCACAAAACCAAAGGCCGAATGTTTTCTCTAATATGCAGATGCTAATTCACAATAAGGGTGGGGCACTAGAGAAGAATAGTGTTACCTTATATTAGGTAGAAGGAAGTGATGGGATGGAAAGGGTGGGGATGCAGGGATAGGAAAGATAGAAGAATGAAATAGACATTATTACATATTATATATTATTGCACATTATATATATGTGACTACACGACCACATATACATGTACACTCAGAAAAATTAGAAATTATATTCCATCTATATATGATACATTAAAGTGCATAAATGTATTCTACTGTCATGCATAACTAATTAAAACAAATAAAAAATTGATTTAAAAAAGATTTGCATGACAGCTGCCTGATAAAGAGGGCTTCTCACATGTTAGGGAAAGACTGTTCTAAATGATAGATCTCAGGTACAGGAGAAAGGAAATAAGTAAAGCAGCTCAGAAACAGCAACACAGTTTGGAAGGTCATATTTAGTTAGAAGCTTTCACACTAATGTGATGAAGTTGCAACAAAGAAACTTATTTCAGAGCCATGTTCTTAGAGACAAATTTGCTTTACAATAATGATGCACAGTATTAAAAGAAGGGTTAGCAAGGAGGGTGGGTGCAGAGAGTTTGAGATTCTTTTGAATCTCAGAGATGCATGGTTTGGAGAGATGGCATACTTTTTCATGCTAGGTTTTCTTTCTCCAGGCTGTATTGCAATGACTGTATGGAGGAAAGTATGTGTTCATACAGCAGCATGGCATGGACATATCTATCTTCCAGATTCAGTGCTCAAAGGCTTGACCATACAGCAGTGTTTTGGAAGATGAATTCTTTAAAACCTATCAAAAGCAGGTTCTTTACTTTCAACAAGCCCACCTTGGATTTTAGAAATTGTGACTCTTTTTTTTTTTTTTTAATACACTAACATTCAAGTCAGCGGGTAATCTCTAGTGGTTGAATCACTTCATTTTAGTGTTGCCATCTCTTTAATGCTACAGCAGAAGTGCTCATTAACTGCTTCATTGGCAAATAGCCAAGTGGCTCTCATAATTACAGATCATGCACTATTTTTATGCTGTCAAAGGAGTATGTATAACGTATTTACTCCCCAGTTATGCCTTAGGATATTTTTCCTAATATGTTTTTTTGTCATTATTTTGTTGTTGTTTTTGTGGGCTTTTATAGCAGGTAACAAAAACAAAAAGCCAAAGATGGCAGAACAGAAATCAGTACTCTAAAGCATTTGCATGAAATGAATTGATTATTTTTGACTGATTTATAATAAAATATTATATTAATAATAATTACTTGAATTTTCATATTTGTATAAATCTGATGTGAGCATCAGATGTTTTGCAACTTTAAAAAATTCCAATGAAAGCAATATTTTTTAAAAATCTAGATAATTTTAAAGGGACCACCCACCTATAAATTTTTCTGAGCTTTTTTTGCTATGTTTTTAAGTCATAAAATAAAAAATTCGTATTGTTGAAGCTTAACAATATTTCCACAAAATAAATATACCTAAATAACCAATGTCCCAGATTAAAAAATAATTACCAGCATGCCAGTGGCTTCTTTGTGTTTCCCTCCAGTTACTTTGGTCCCCCAGGAAACCACTGTCCTAATAGCTAACACTATAGGTTAGTTTTAGTTTTGTGAGTTTTAATTTTTTCAAATAGAATAATAAAATTCATTTCTCTCTGTTTGTTTTCTTTCCTCAGTGTTATGTCAATAAAATTCATCTACATTATAGACAGTTGTGATTCATTTTCATTGATTCATGATATTCTACTATATGGGGATTCTACAACTTATATGTCTATGCTGTTAATGTACACTATGTACACTATGCTAGTAGACCTTTGGTTAGTATGTAGAGAGTTTTTAAGGATACTCTTGTAATTTTAAATAAAAGGTATATTTGGATTTTAAATAAACAATCAGTAAAAAACAGTCAACCTTTGCATTAAAAGGTTCTAAAAATTAAGTGTCATATCATCTTAAAATGCAGAAATATACCTTTCATTCTTCAAAATAATCAACTTAGAATAAAATGATGAATTACATTTCCAAAGAAAGTGAAGTGACATTTGAAAAAAATATAAATATATGTTTATTTTTTAAATGTTAAGACAGTATAAAAAAGAAAATGGATACTTTTATGAAGTATACAAACAGTTATGAAAAGAATTACTGAGTATTTTACCAAAAGACTATTTAGTAAGAATTTCCATGAATAATCTACAACAAGTCCTAACTTTTTAACATAGGGAATATTATTTATTTTTTAACCTTATTTATATTAATAAGTATTCATGATAATTTAGTGTAACATGAAAAGAAAACTCAAAACATATTTGGATCCTAACAGAAGCCAGAGATACGTCTGTAAATACCTACTTGCTCTGTGTTTAGAAAATTATTTAATTCATATCCATATGATAGTAAAAAAGTAGATTAGCTAATGATAATTTGAAAAAATAATTTGTACTCATACGCATAACACACCACCAAATTCTAATGAAAGTTTGGATAAATAAAGATAATTATTTTAGTGGGGGGAGAAATTTCCTTAATTAAAATTTGAATTAATTCACTTTATTGTCTGTGGGATATTGAGTGATTTTTTAATAAAACAATTCTTTATTCTGCTTTTCACTGTTTTTCTATTCAGAGAATTCTCTCTCTCAATCAGTAAGTTATTCATTTTTTGAATAAATATCCACTATGTGTCCAAAATTGTGTCAAACACTGTAATGAAAGCAAGATCCTTCTTTTCAAGTGTTGCAATTTTGCTAGGGATTACATGCCCATATCAACACAACCTAATTCTGGAGAAAAAGAACACTTATGAGAATGGGGTTAATCCAGGACAAGTTCACGGTGGAAATGAGTCCTAGAAGCATGAAAATGAAATATAAAAGAGAGGGAATACAGATGAAAGTTGCCTTTACTGTAGTCTTTTAGACATGTGTGACATGAGGGTGAATATATTAGGGTCTGAAATATGTGGTTATTCAAAACAAACAAACAAAAGTAATAATAAAAATAATTAGTAATCAGAGTGCTTCTAATTCCTTATCTTGTTATTTCCCCTGCACCAGAAAGGTCAATTTCCCAAGTTATTTTCCAGATGATTTTGCTCCTAGAACCAAAAATTAGCAGATAAAGTAGTAAATCCTGTGATATGTTTCAAACTTGGTTTTATAGAGAACTTTTCTTATAAAGAACCCAAAAAATGTTCACATATTCTCAGGATGAATATTGTTTTGCTTTGAAATTAATGAAGACATATGCACATTTAAAAATCTGGGTGTATATATTTTATTGATATTGATGATTATTTGCTGTCAATATGGAGTCTTTTAAAAAATTTTATTCTAATTTGTTATATATGACAGCAGAATGCACTATATTTCATATTACACATATACAGCATAATTTTTCACATCTCTGGTTGTAATAATATGAAGTCAAAGGCCACAATTTTTTTTTCAAAAAATCAAAGTTAGGATCAATGTTGTATTATATACTAGGGAATAAAACACATCTTCCCTCTTTCCATAGGTTTTTTATTCTAGATGCCAAATGGAAGTCATAAGGAACATACTGTCAGACTATGATTCCCAACAAATTGTGTGTAAATTTTTGTTTGAATGCACATTATGCAGTTTTTTGGAGGAAGGATTTACTACTTTTATAAAAGTTTCAAAGTCTAAGGAATCATAATTCTAAACACATAGTTATATAGGAGTTTGTAATATCTCTTAAATTCAAGGACCCCAGAACCGAAGAAGAAATAGTGTCAAGCTGAAATATGACTCAAAATATTCATAAATTTTTAAGATGCAGAAATATTTTAATATATTATAAATTAAAATATTTACTTTATTGACATAAAAAATATTTGCTTATTTGTAAATAAGTTAATAACACTCTATTTCTGAGAATGAGTTACATTTACAATGACACACATCCATTTCGTACATATCAAACCACTACCCATGTAAGTACAATGTACAGCAATTACCATGAGGACATATGGGACATGAATTTTATACATGGTATGTTGCACTGAGATTCCAAAATGATGTTTTAAATTTCATATCTCAGTTTCTCTCTTATACACATTTTTTAAAATTTTTAAATTTGAGGGCATATATTCATTTGGCTTCTTGAATAGACAAGCACCATATGCATTATATCCTTTTCTTTTATAAACCTAAAACTTATACATCCTTGTAGAAATGTAAAATGATTCCTAGTTTTCCTTTGCAAAAGCTAAGGAAACATCATGTAGAGACCAAATGAATCTTCCCTAAGAACATGTTTTACTTTTAGCAGTAGTATGGTAAACACATAACCAACATAAAAAGAGATAAATAATGTTTTTCACTATTTGTGAAAAAAAGGTTACTCTTACCATTTCACCAATAGAATATATGATCTAAAATATGCTTATAAAATTTGGCATCTTAAAAAAAGTCATTATATAAGGATGATTAAATTGGGATCAATTCAGTAAGAGGAAATAAAATTATATATAATATATATGAATACATATATTTGGTGTATATGCATACAGACACACACACACACATATATATATCTCCATATTCCAAACATCAAAGCATCCAAATACATAAGGCAAACATTAGTAGACAAAAAGGTACAGATAGATTCTAATATAATAATAGCAGTGTACTTTAATACCCTACTTTCAGCACTGGACAGATCATCAAAACAGAAGTCAAGAAATAAATAGAACAGATTTCACTCTGGATCCTACATACCTAGGAGACAACTATCCACCATTCCATCCAATAGCTACAGAATATAAATTATTCTCATCAACATATTGAAAATTCTCCCAGAAAATGAATGGAAAGCCCAAAAACAAGACTGACTACATTTCAAAATTAAAATCTAAGAGAGTATCTTTTGACATTAATGTAATAAAATTAGAGATTAATGCCAAAGTAACTATAAATACACAAATATAAATATATAAATACACAAGCTATAAATACACAGATATTAAATATTTTTGAATAATCAATGGATAGAAGATAACATCAAGATGACAATTCTAAAATTTCTTGAATCAAATGGAAAAGGAGAAAAAACATACCAAAAGCTATGGGATATGGAAATAGCTGTACTAAGAGAAAAGTTTATAGCAATCAACACCTACATCAAAAATGAGAAAGGGCTAAAATATCAGTCTATTGCTGTATCTCAAGGAACTAGAAAAACAACAAAAAAAATTATCCTCAAAATTAGGAAAGAAATAATCAAAGTCAGAGCAGAAATAAGTGAAAGGTAAAAAACCAATATAAAATATCAATGAAAGACAGACTTGGTCCTTGTAAAACATAAGCAATGTTAACAAACCTTAAGCCAGACTGGAAAAAAAAAAAGAGAAGACTCAAATAAATAAAATAAGAGATGCAAAGGGAGTCATTACAACTAGATGCCAAAGAATTACAAAGGATTTTCAGAGATTATTATGAAAAATAATATAATAACAAATTTGATAATCTAGAATAAATAAACAAATTCCAATAATATATACCTCACCAAGACTGAATCATTTAAAAAAATAGAAAACTTGAAGAAACCAATAACAAGTAATGAGATTGAATGCATAAGAAAATCTTCCATCAAAAGACCAAAAGACTTCACCACTGACATCTACCAAACATTTAAAGAGAAACTTGTATTAGTTCCTCTTAAATTATTCCAAAAATAAAATAAAATACCTATTTTTTTCTAAACACATTGCATAAAACCAGCATTACTCTGAAACCAAAGCCAGATAGGGACACATTAACAACAAACAGAAAATTTCAGGCCAATAATTTTGATGAACATAGCAAACTGAACCCCAAAGTACATGATTATTTACTGTGATCAAATGGAAATCAAACCAGGATGTAAGGAGGGTTTAACATATGCAAATACAAAGACATGATACACCACAACAACAGAATGAAGGACAAAACTGCATGATCATCCCATGGTTGCAGAAAAGGCAATAGATAAAATTCAATATCACTTCATGATAAAAAGACTGAACAAATTAGGTTCACGAGGAAAAAACCTCAACATAATAAAGACCATATATAACAAATCTACAGCTAACATTATACTGAATGGAGAACACCTGAAAGCTGTTTAACTAAGATGTGGAATAAGACAGGAATGCCCATTTTCATCATTTACATCCAAGATAGGACTGATGGTCTAAACAGAGTAATCAGGCAAGAAAGAAATGCCAGCCATCCTAATTAAAAAAGAGAAGTCAATTTGTCACTGTTTGCAGATGACATGATCTTATATACAGAAAGTCCCAAAGAATCCAGAAGAAAAACTATAAGATAGTGAACTAAGCAAAGTTGCCAGATATAAAATCAACATATACATAAGAGTAACATTGCTATGCATCCTCAGAGGACTATCTCAAATAGAAATTAGAAAGTAATACCAATTACAATTATAAAAGCTACAAAAAATATCTAAGAATAAATTTAAATGAAGAGATAAAAGATGTCTATAATTAAAATTACAAAACCTTGATGGAAGATATTAACATTTAAGAATTGTTAAAATGTCTGTCAAAATGTCTATAACGTCTATAGCTTTTTATAATATGAAAATACCAATGACATTCTTCATATTACTAGAATAAGCAATGCTAAAATTTGTATGAAACCACAAAAACCCCAAATAGCCAAAACAATCTCTAGTACACAAAACAAAGCAACAGGTATTGCACTACCTAACTTCAATTACAAAGCTGCAGTAATCAAAACAGTAGGGTACTGAAAATAGACATTTAGACCAATGGAACAGAACAAAGAGCCTAGAAGTATACCCACATGTTGGAATAACTTTCGGTTCACAGCTAGTAGCTACAAGCAGCTCAGAGTGCTAGGAAAACCTATGCTTATACAGGCCTGACAGGAACACCTGCAGGAGGAGGCGCTGTGCTCTAGTGAGCCCTCAGTGAAACCACATCCCCAATGCTTGAGGTCAGCCTTGCCAAGCTACCAGGCCAGGAAACTGAGAGTCCGATGCTTCAGGGCATGAAACCCCTAACTCATAAAGCCCCCTTTTCATAGGGACAATGATCCTTCCAGATGCCTTCCACCATGAAGCAATATTAAGAGCTTCCTCATAGTGCAGCTACATTAATCATAAGATGATTGGTTTCTAGATGTTGTATAACCTGCTTTCTTATGTATGATTGGAAGATGCATTCTATATCAATTGCAATCAGTTCTGCATTAAATGAGCTTGCCTTGAGGTTGACTGAGGTTGTCACCTGCCAGTTCTCACCAGCTCTAGGTGTCCATGTGTTGATTTGACACTGTGTCTACCCACCCCCCGCGACTGAGGTAGCCGAGTGACCATCGACCACACCAATAACCAGGAACACGTACACCCACAGGTCTACAGCCACGTGATTTTTGAGAAAAATGCAAAAGGTGTACAGGGAGAAAAGATAGTCCATTCAATAACTTATACTAGGAAAATTGGGTATCTACCTGCAGAAGAATGAAACTCAACCTCTATCTTCATCATTTACCAAAATTTACTCTACATGAGTTAGACTTAGATGTAAGTACCAATACAATGAAACTGTCAGAAGAAAACAGGAGAAATGGTTCAGGATGTTGGAATGGGCAAAGGTTTTTGGACAAGACTCCCAAAGTACTGGAAACAAATGGAAATATAGACAAATGAGATTAAAGCAAACTAACAAGCTTTAGGATAGCAAAGGAAACAATTTTCAGAGTGAAGATACATCCTAGAGAGTGGGAAAAAAGTTTGCAAACTAAACATTAAGAGACATAAATATACAATATATGGAAAGAACTCCAAAACACTCACTAATAAACAAATACTTGATTAAAAAAATGGGCAAGAGACACAAGCAGACATTTCTCAAAGGAAGATATGCAAGTGACCAATAGGTTTATGAAAAAAGACTGAACATCACTAATCATCAGAGAAATGTGAATCAAAACCACATTGATGTATCATCATAGTTTAGTATAAATGACTATTATCATAATAGCATAAGATGATAAGTGTTGAAGATGATGTACAGGAAAGGAAACCTTTGCCTGCTATTGTTTGGAACATAAATTAGTGCAGTCATTATGGAAAACAGTATGGAGGTCCTCAGAAAATTAAAAATAGAAGTATCATACTGTACAGCAAATCTACTTCTGGGTACATACTTAAAAAATAAGAATAAATCAATATATTGAAAAGACATATGCACATCCTATATTTACTGCAATAGTAGTCAGTATAGCCAAGAAATTGAAACAATTGAAATGTTTATCAACATATGAATGGATAAAGAAAATGTGGAACACATACAATGTTCAGCCATAAAAATGAAACCTTGTCATTTATAACATCATAGATGGAAGAAAAGATCATTACATTAAGTGAAATAAGCAAGATACAGAAAGACAAGTGCCACATGATCTCAGTCATATGTGAAATCTAAAAAAAAGTTGATCTCATAGGAGTTAAGAGTGGGATGATGGTTACCAAAGCCTGGGCAGAGTATTAAGGAGGAAAAGGAGAGAAACGATTGATCCATGGGTACGAAGTTGTATTCTGATAAGAATAAGAAGTTCTAGTGTGCTAGCATAGTAGACTATATGTAGTGACTGTGTACTATATATTTCAAAAAAGCAAGATAAAATGAATCAGAATTTTTTCCATAAAGAACTGATAAGTATTTAAGGACATAGGCATGTTTAACCTGAATACATGACATATACATGTGCCAAAACATCATAGGTACTCAATTAATATGTGCAACTTTTATGCTTTTATGTATCAGTTAAAATTACTGATCCTTCACCAGTTTGGGACCCTCTGTCTTCAGAACAGGTTGAATGTCTTGCTCAGCAGACACCATCAGGTCAGTTGTCTACATGTTTACATTCTTTAGCCAAAGAATTTTTTATGTTGCCTTTCAGGTAGAGGGTTTTTTTTTTTTTGTTTTGTTTTGTTTTGTTTTTTTTCTTATGTACTAGGTTTCTCCTTGGAAGTTTCTAGAAGATACCTCTAACTGGAAACCTTTCAAAAGCAAGCTGGTGGGGGAGAAGGAAAGAAACTTCTCTGACAAAAAGATGAATGTAACTTTGGGAATCTTTCCTCTTGGTCTAATAGCATTTTAAAATATTAGACTAAAATAGCTCCTAATGTTTAGTCTGCCAGCAGAGGTCTTGACAGTTCCTTCCTGAATGTATTCCTGGAACATTACCTGTTTTCATGCTCAGATGTTCTTGATTAACTGTACAACCATCTGAAGGTTATAGTGAAGCTGCTCATTGTTCATGTTTGGTGGTAACCCTCAACTCCCGGCAGTAATATTCAACTCAAACAATCAGAAATTCATTCTGAATAGTATCTATCCTTTTTATTAAAGCAGAATGAAGCTCTTATACACTGTTGGTAAATTAGTATAACCTCTATGAGAACTGTGTGGAGGTTACTTGTAAAACTATCATATGACCCAGCTATCCCACATTTTGGTATATATCCAAAGAAATAAAGATAACACACAAAGGAGAAGAAAAAAAACACACACACACACACACTTGGTATTCAATGGTGCCTAAGCATTTGTTTTACAGAGGTTACCTAACAATACAAAATATATTTAGTAAAATAGAACTTCAGTTGGGCACTGGTGGCACATGCTTGAAAACCCAGCAGCTTGGGAGGCTGAAGCAGGGAGACTGCAAGTTCAAAGCCAGCCTCTGCAACTTAGCTAAGTTCTAAGCAACTCAAGGAGACCCTAAGCAACTTAGTGAGACTTTGTCTCAAAGTAAAAAAATAAAATAAAATAAAAATGGCTGGGGATGTGGCTCAGTCTTTAAATGCCCCTGGGTTCAATTCCTAGTACAAAAAAAAAAATAGTACTTCAGTAACCATTCATTGTAATACTTACCTATTTGCAGAATAAATATCTACTATATGTTTTGTGCTCTGTAGATATTTTTGATGCATACAGTTTAGATTGTCCCCACAAAAGATGATAACAATTTACAAATGCCTTTTTAAATTTTTGGCAATGAAATTAAAGAGAGCAACTTAAAAAATACCTTTATTAAATGTATGGTCTTTAAAAAATACAAAGTTTTTCTTATAAATGGATACTCTACATACTTGGCACTGGTTGGCAAATGGTACACATTTAAAAATTATTTGTTAAGTGGATGAATATATGCAATAATGAAAGAAAAATAAACTCAATAAACTGACATCTAAAAAAAGAGAAGGAATAACTTTATTATTTATAAATCAATGAATAATATTCAAAATGCAGTATTTGTACTTTATTTCAACTATACTCATTATATAAGAAACTAGTATAAAATAAATTGGCTAAACAATTATTCACAAAAGATATATTCTAGGAATCTGACAAAGTAGACTGTCCCCCAACTTTTGGAATTTCTCTTTGCCTTAAATGTCAAAA
Organism: Marmota marmota marmota; assembly: GCF_001458135.2. Classification (NCBI taxonomy): domain Eukaryota; kingdom Metazoa; phylum Chordata; class Mammalia; order Rodentia; family Sciuridae; genus Marmota; species Marmota marmota. Next base: position 24,251,318 of record NW_026000057.1, on the reverse strand, counting down.
ACTTAGTTCCTTATCTCTCAGCTACAAGTCTTTATAAAATGTCTGGTTGCCTATTCATTCTAGACAAAGCTTCCAGGATTATTATATTTTAACTCAAAGAAATTATGAATCAAATGCTTGATAGTCCCAATTGAATCTCTGTGGGCAAATTTGATGGTTCTCAATCATCCCAAGTTCATAATCATATGAAGACAATTACAAATAAATGAGTGAATTTTCACTCCAGTCAGAATGGCAACTATTATGAAGACAAACAACAATAAGTGTAGGCAAGGATGTGGGAAAAGGTACACTCATACATTGCTGGTGGGACTTCAAATTGGTGCAGCCAATATGGAAAGCAGTATGGAGATTTCTACTGGAAATCTGGGAATGGAACCACCATTTGACCCAGCTATCCCTCTCCTTGGACTATACCCAAAGGACTTAAAAACAGCATACTACAGGGACACAGCCACATCAATGTTTATAACAGCACAATACACAATAGTTAAACTGTGAAGCCAACCTGATGCCCTTCAGTGGATCAATGGATTAAAAAAATGTGGTATATATACACAATGGAATTTTACTCAGCAATAAAAGAGAATAAAATCATGGCATCTGCAGGTAAATGGATGGAGTTAGAGAAGATAATGCTAAGTGAAGTTAGCCAATCCCCCCCAAAAAACAAAAGACAAATGTTTTCTCTGATAGAAGGAGTCTGACTCATAGTGGGGTTGGGGTGGAACATGGGAGGAATAGATGAATTCTAGATATGGAAGAGGGGTGGGAGGGAAAAGGAGGGGGCAGGGGATTAGCAAGGATGGTGGAATGTGATGGACATAATTTTCTAAAGTACATGTATGAAAACACGAATTGGGTGTCAATCAACATACTTTTTATGCAAACCGAGATATGAAATATTGTGGTATATATGTGTAATAAGAATTGTAATGCAAAAAAAAGTACATGTATAAAGACATGAATTGGTGTGAACATACTTTATATACAAAGATATGAAAAATTGTGCTCTATATGTGTAATAAGAATTGTAATGCATTCCACTGTCATGTATTTAAAAAAATAAAATCAATTAAAAAAAATGAATGAATTCAAGTTACTGGTATCTCACACCTATCTAGCAGGTACTCTGGGGATGGGAAACATGCAGGAATCTGCAATTTTAAAGTATTCACATGTGATTCTGATGACGCCTGAACAGGTAGCCTTGTGCTAAAACCACTGGCCACAGGAAGAATCCTATTTGCTGAAGCCTGGTCATCATTGTTCTTCCTGAAAAATCTGAAATGAGCATTTCCACATATTGACCATATGTTAGAATGGCCCTAAATTTCTTAACACACCCTGAGTGTTACTTTCACATCTCCCAGCCCAGAAATCTCTCTTTTCTTTCCTCTTAGATACTAAAATCTTGCCCCTCTCAAACTTCACATCTTCTCTGTAAGGACATCCTTGATTTTCCTAGATAGAGTGAGTGTCTCAGGTTTTTTTTTTTTTCCAAACATGTGCTGTCTCTCTTATTTTGACAATGATAAACCTCCATATGTATAATATATTATAAGCCTGAATCTTTAAGTACAAATTGATTTCCTTGAGGACAAAGAGTAAACTTTTCATGGAGCTAACATATTTTCAAAAAGAGATGATCAACTGATGACTGTTTAAAGAATGGAGGTATTAGTAATTAATATTAAAGCTATATGCTTTGAATTCCTATATAAGAGGTTTTCAGGGTGGGGGTGTAGCTCATAGGTAGGGCTTACTTAACTTGTGTGAGATCCTGGTTTTCATCACCAGCACTGCAAATAAAAATGTCATATTTTCTTCTTTTGAATATTAAATAGTAAGGCAATGTAATAGTATATTATCAGGATCAACTATTCAGGTATCCCTAGGTCTTGGAATCTTCTCGGGTATAACCACAACAGTGTTAGGCAAACTAAAATTAGAGTGGCCTAAAATTAAAGTCATAATAATCAGGAGTTTTGCTATGATGGAAGAAATATTTTAGAAGATACATATACTACAATAGACTTTTCTTCCATTATTTAAAAAATTAATTAATTTCATATTTCAGGGATGATGCTTATAATAAAACAGCTATAATCTAAAAATATTTGAAAAGGTACTTCTTTGTTACAGGAACATATTGAAGAATTCACTATTGAAAAGCAAGCCTCTTTCATACAGAAATAATGAGTTAAAATTGGGTTTTCAGAAGTATCTCTATAGAAGAGAAAAAGCAACTTTATTACATGAATGTTCTTTGGTTCTATGATAATTTAGATTTAATTCTGGCAGTAAATATTTTTTTTTCTGTTTTTGTATATATTACCAGATTAGAATAATCCTTACTTAAAGTTAGAAATAATTCCTCTAATAAGGTAAGTAAGATCCCTCTTATCAAACTGTATTTAGAAAAAGTGATTATATAATTAAAAGTTCCCAAATATAGTAATATCAGAAAAAAAAATAGTATTCACAAGAATAATGCATATGAATTTATAATGTTTTAATCTTTATAACTCATATAAATGTAATGACAATGGTTTTCTGTTCATGATATCATTAATTATTTAGAAAAATTTGGAAAATGGATAGCTTCCACAGTGCCTGACAAATGAAGGTGAAATTCATATAGCTACTGCAGAATTGAGTTCAAGAATTCTGTCAACACATTAAAAGAAAAGTACATCTGTTTATAAACTTGAAAGATTTTGACAGATTAATTGATCATCAAATTTTCACCCATTGTATTTCAATCATCTCTTGAAGAATTAATCTGTATCATACAGTTTAGAATCAGATATTACAAAATTTATACTAATGCTAGGAAAGTGTGCTATCAGTTTTGCTATTTTCTCTGTTGTTTTCATTTAATAATGGTCTCAGTTTTACTATGAATGTTTTTCTAATTAGGCTCTCCTTCGCTTTTATATATCTTTTGGGCTACCACAAGATAAGAGCTCTTTAATTTTTACTTCTGTACTTCAGCAGTTAACATTTCTCAAAGCTCTTATTCAGTGATATTTAGAGTATATATAAGCCAACAGATTGTTACAAATTACTTGATGACATAAATCACTTTATATAATTATACTGAGTATTGTGCAAAAGATATTACTACTTATCTGCAAAGAGTGACCATTAATTAAAGGGAGCAATTAATAAGAACATTAAGCTAGAAAGAGACTTTTGTTCCTAGGTCATCAGCTGATCAGTAGCCAATGAGTCTGACAATATTTCTGTCTATGATGCATGTTATGTTCCCATTGGAGGCCAACTATTGGGTGCTAGGGCTCAGAAGCAATTTCACACAGTCATATAGAATGGGCTAGGAATTGCCTCTCCGTGGGCTTTGATAAAGATAAATAAGTCCTTCACATATCAGTGTTAGGTATACTACTCCCCAGATTAAATACACTATTTTAATATTTCATTTTCCTTGAGTCTATCATGTAAGATAAGTGTCTTCCTTCCTGAGCCACACTAAAGCAATCAACCTTTACCAAGGGTCAACTGCCAAATAAAACACATAATACACTTTTAAAACTTACTAGAAATTCACTGGTACATAAAATTAAACAAAGCTTATAATGTCTCCTTGGTGGTTATCATGAAGGAAAGAAACATATGGTTTTCTTCTCTCTATCTTTGTTTTCTCATTTCATGAACTCCCTATTTGGCATTATACAATTGAAGAATAATAAGAAAATATAATTCAGTAGTAAACAAATATAAACTATTCAGAAAACTTTTTTTTTCTGACCAAAACTAAACCAAAATGATTCTCAGAAATACCAATTAAAAAAACAACAAATATAATCATTATCATTATTAATTAAATTTATATATAATGCGTCCCTTGCCATATACAGCCTTCTAAGAGACTGATTTCAGGTTTATTAGATAGATGCTCTACCTAAAATTTGTTTTGCATAAAGGTCACCAGCACTTAACAAATTAGTAGCTCAATTTTCCAGAAAGACCACAACAGAGTGCTTATATTGATGAAGCAAAGCATCACCTTGAATTGTTCAGCCAACAATTTAAAAAGCCGTTACATTTTCACATAGTAAAAATTAGATTAACATGGTCTCCTATATTTCTTTCCACCAGAATTCATGCTAAAGCCATAAAGCTTTATGGGCCACTCTTCCCAATTGCTATGTTTACAGGTTGAACCCTCTCCCCTTCATTACTTAAAATTCATTTTCTATAATTCATAAATACCCTCAATCTTCTACTCCATCCATTGTCACTACTACTCTGAGCTGATTCCAAGTCATACACTGATTTTCATTTCCAAATTTATTTGTTCCTTGAAATTTTATTATCTGTCAGCTTGTTCCAAATAATTTATATAAGCATTAATTTTGAGATCTTGCCTAATTATTATTTTTCCCATATTGCTTTCTCTGCAAACTTTCATGTCTATGTTGAAAACTCTACTGCTAAAGTCACCCTGTGGGCTTTATGCTCTGGTTGCTAAATGCATATGTACTCTTTTGTAGAAATAAAAAGCACTCATATCCAATCTCACACTACAGTAGTAAAAACAAGGAGGCTCCATATCAAGTTATTAAGCCAATAATAACTGTGAGAGCAAAACAAATGCAAAGACAATATTAACATTTAGTGAGAACAAAAAGGTATGGAAATTATTTTCATCTTTGGGTATACATGTGTACAAAATTATGAAGAATGCACTAAAACTTAAAATTCTACAAAAAGAGGCAAGTAATCAAAGTGTTAATGAGAAAAAAAATTAAGATGGATCAGAATGCAACATTCAATTCAGTTGACTGCTGTTTTACTCAATTCCAAAGATGACTCTAGAAATCAACAATAATTTTGAAAGTGAGAAAAAGGGAGGAATTAGTGACAATTCAAGGTTCAAGAGCCTGTGTGACTGAGGGGATATGATTCTATTCTTAGGAATAAAAGATAATGGGTTCAGGTGAAGGATGGTGAAGACAGAAAAGTAGAAGAGGAAAACTATTTTGAAGTAAGTGGTTATTGAAGTAGGTGGTTACAGACAGATATTTTCCTCTGCAGCAGACCTTTCTGTGCAGTTTTTTTTTTTTTTTTTTTTACACATCTATTGTTCTGGATTCATACTCTGAGTTCTCTGAGGATAGAAAGATGGTGTATGATTTGGATTTTTATCTCTAATGTCTTGATTTCTGCCTGCTACTTTACTGTATCCCTATAACATTTCAATATTATTTTTAAAGAAATTAGTATACACTTAGCTATCTGCCTCAGTCAAAAAAAATAAAAATAAAAAAAAAGATCAAGAATCTAGTTTCTAATGAAAGAGGGGAAAAAAATAAAACTTTCATAAGTTATTTCCATGAAAAATTCCAAGAACCAGAATTTACTTTGATTTATAAAAGGAATAAATTTCCTTTCCACCCATAATATTTCTGTTATTTTTTTGTAGTTTAAAATATAACTCTTTCAAATTTGTTCTTTAGGTTACAATTGGCTAAAAATGCAGTTAACTCATTGAAGGGTTAAGAGACATCTTTATCTTAATGTTTGTTAATGCAGTCCTTTACCAAGATCAATTTTGACAAGGAGAAAGGTATGGAGTACCAGTAAGACAACTGAAAAAAGACAATTGAAAGGAAATCTTGGAGCATTGAAGATTAACTTCATGATTTTATACAAAGACCCCACAAGTATTTACTTGAGTCCAAGCTCTTATTTCAACCTTCTTTTTATTCTTTGAAGTTGCTAAGTAATTTCTCCTTGCCCTGCTTCCTGCACTTTTTCTAAACTGAGCAACCATAATGACCCAGTTAGAAAAGTCATTTTGTGTCACTCTTTAGCTTAATCTGTTAGAAGCTTCTTCTCATCTGAATTAGAATGAAAGTTGATCATTAATTTAAAAGCCCTATTCCCACCCTTCTCTCTCTGACTTCTCCTTCTGGTCTTTTCCAGGTTTTTTTCTTCTCCATCCATCTTAGCTTCTGGTGGTCCTAAAAGTCATCAGACAACATACCCAAATTTAGGTCCCTCACTTTATCTCTAGAACAGGATTCTGCTAACTTCTTGACAGATCCTTTGCTTCCTCTGAGTCTTTCTCCCATGTGTTTCCTGACCAATGGCAGACTTTCTTCCCCCACCCTCTAAATTTTTGGACCTTGCATTTTCTCCATAGGATTTATCATCTTCCAACACGCTATAAAATTTACTTAATCACTCTGTTGCTGTTGTTAATCATGATCTCCACTCCACGTAGGTTGGGATCTTTCATATTCTGTTTTGTTTCCCTGAAGAAAAGTTTTTAAAAAATCCAGAAATACTTTTCTTTCTTTCTTCTCCTCCTTCCCTCCTCCCCACCCCTCTTTCTAGCTTACCTTTTGCCTAATAATATCCAACTCTATTTTTCGCTTATTCATTTTTGGTCTAAAAATCTGAAGATCACAGTCTTCTTTCCCTTGTTACAAAAATGAATAAAACAAAATAACATTTATGGAACTGTGACTATTAAAGCAGTAAGTACATCCTTAGAGAGGCTTAGGAAACTCAAGAGTCCTTTTAAGTAGCTGACACATATAGAGTTTAGCTTAGCTTGCATGATGGAAGTAACTCTAGACTGTTATTTCTCTCAGAAATTCAACCAACCATGACATGACTCAGGATATTCACTCACAATATCCATTATTGGAATCCTGCATCCTGCTAAATACTTTTCATGATAATGAATCAGAAAATGAAAACAAAACAAAACTAAACTAAATAAAATTAAAATAAAAATATGTAGACAAGAAAAGACAAACATATAAGAAAAATGTGAATTAAAAGTTATTTATAATTATGCATACACATTTTACAGAGAATAAATTGTCCCAGTTATTAAAATTAGCATGCTGGGGAAGGGTGGGAGTAGGGAGTTAGCAATGATGGTGGAATGTGATAGATATCATTATTCAAAGTACATGTAAAAAGACATAAATTGGTGTGAACATACTTTATATTCAAACAGAGATATGAAAAATTGTGCACTCTATGTGTAGTAAGAATTGTAATGCATTCCACAGTCATGTATTTATGAAAACACAGACACAACATATAGGAATCTATGGGACACATTGAAAGCAGTTCTAAGAGGAANAGGGGGGATAGTAGAGGATAGAAAAGGCAGCAGAACACAACAGACACTAGTATGGCAATATGTAAATCAATGGATGTGTAACTGATGTGATTCTGCAATCTGTATATGGGGTAAAAATGGGAGCTCATAACCCACTTGAATCAAAGTGTGAAATATGATATATCAAGAACTATGTAATGTTTTTGAACAACCAACAATAAAAAATTAAAAAAAGATAAAAAAATAAAATCAATTAAATATTTTAAAAAATAAAATAAAGTTAGCATGCTCCACCATTGGACATAATTGAACTCATGATCTTATTATTTGCAGCAACATGCTGTATTAATTATAAATCCACGCAAACATCTTTTCTCTGATACTGTGTTAACTTTTAATTGTGAAGCCTTTTTACACATTTTTACATACACAAGTCAATTGAATCTATTATACATATATAATGAAATGGTAACTACAAACTTTTCTTTCTAATTGGAAAAGTTTGCTAAATAAAATTAAAGAGATTATTACAATTTATTTTTGACATATAGTTCTTCCCATTGCCCTCACTGTGGGAGAGTGGATTTAGGGTGGAAAAATAATGGGAAATTGCTTTCAAGTAACCATGCACATCTCCCATTGAAACTTGTTAAGGGTTACACATGAGTATAAAAGGATAGTGTTTGGCCCATAATATGCCAAGATCTAATTTACTATACACTGAAAGCATTACATTAGTAATAATAGACAAAACTGAATCTCGAGAGTTGGCAATTTTGTTGAAGCATTCGGAATTTTCCCTATATAAACTACCCAAACTTTTAAAAGCTCTCTCCTTTTTCCCCTCCCCCTCAGAAATCATCCAATTAAAAGAATTTGTTCTCTTGCTGCAAAGCAGTGGAATTTTACAGAAGTTTTATGCTACATTTAACAGCTCAGAGTTTTAAGCTAATAAAAAATAGAGTTTGAAGAGACAGGAATATACAGTGCATGTTTGGAGGTGACATGCAATATCTTCTACTATCATTAGAACAAAATTAAATTGTATTTCATGGTTTGCTGCTTTTAGAAATCATTGGAAAAAATAGTGTTTTCTGCTTCAAGTCTATCATACTGCTGTATCCCATACATGGTTTTAAAATAGAATATAAAACTCCATTTCTTTGGTTTTTTTCTGGTAAATTAAGACTTTTAGGGATTAAATATTTGTGTTCCCATTTTGTTGGGCACAAGTAGAGAGGTGGATGGATAGGCAACCTTTCATTTACTACTGATCTGAATAGTCATGAATTGTTTTCATGTGGTCAGGGCACTGATAGACTTCATGTGTTTTCAACAAATATAAACAATCAATGGGTAATAGCTGAAATGTCTGTACTTATTTTGTGTTTTGACATATATGACCTACAAATATTGTTTTTATTTTACAAAGTTTTAGATGCAATGGATATGAAAACTAAGAAGGATACAGTACCTGCAAGGCTCTCTCTAAGCTGGGAAAGTGAATGTGCTGGCCTAGTCATCACTTTGGCTTCCTAAATCTTCTTAGTTCATGTTCATGACTACTGTATTCCATCACTATGTGATCTTGAGAGAATCATTTAATTTCTTTGTGACCTTTTCCCCAGTTTTCCATTTCAAGGGAGCTGATATCTGCTTACAAATATTTAGGGCCAGAATTAAAGAGGCTTGATTTAATTTCCTTTTTTCATTGTGTTCTAGCAACATCTCCAAGGCTCCACATCTAAAAGGTAATATGTTTCCTGTATAGTTACACACTTGGGTGACTTTTCCAAATTAAGGAAAACCCAATATCCGGGGTTTAAAAACTTTCTGTGTAAAATAACTTTTCTGCAATATATCTAAGAAAAGCTGTGGTGCCTCAGTATGACTCCAAGTATGGTGCCCAAGCATGGAAATATTATGAAATAAAGTGAGTGATAAAAAGAGAAAATAGATGTTGACTCTAAATTGGAGACTTGTTCATTTTAAATTTATTTATTCTGGAGAAACATTACTTAAACCCTTTTCCCAGAAATATACTGCTTTGTATGATTGAGAAAAACTCATACACCAAAACACAGGTTTATAATCTGACTTATGGTAGGAGATATAGAAGATTCCTTGTATCCCAGGGACTAGGTTCTGAGACCTCCCAATGGATGCCTACAACCACAGATATTACTGGATCCTTAATATAGTATTTTTGCCTTTGCATACATATCTATGATACAGTGCAATTTATAAATTAGCCACAGGAGAGATTAACAACAACTAATAATAAAACAGTTATAATAATAAACTCTAATAAAAGTTACGTGAATGTGGCCCCTGTTAAAATTTACTATTCTACCGTACTCAACATTCCTGTCATGCTGTGAAATGATGCGATACCTGCATCATGAGGTAAGGGAAGTGAACGAAGCCAAACCCTGCAGCGTAGTGTTACACTCCTCTGAAAGGCTGAACACAAGCTTGGCAACACACCAACAGCAGAACTGATAGCCAAGATGGCTACTGAGTGACGAACACCTGGGTAGTACATACAGTGTGGAAGAGCTGCACAAAGAAGATCCACACTCCCGGGGGACAGAGCCACATAGCTTGAGACTTCATCACTACTCAGACTGGGTGTGCAGTTTAAAACTCATGAACTGTTTATTTCTGGAATTTTCCACTTAATTTATTTGGAACATGGTTGACCATGGGAAACAGAAAAAATAGAAAGCAAAGCCCTGGAAAAGAAAGGACCACAGAGTTGATTTTTGTTAATTTTGAGATTATCTCAGGGAAGTTAGGCAGAGGGAGAAATTGTCAGGAAAAAGCAGAGAGGGCAGTTATGTTCCATTTATCACCTGTTCTAAGCAGACAGAAAAACTTACTATAATATTATTTAATGCTAGGAATAATTCTAAGTTGATAAGCATTAGGATCCTGTAACCAGTTGAATAAGCAAAGACGTGCAGAGTCCTGAAGATTTCATCAGCAGAAAGGAGGATCAGCTATTAAAACTGGGGTTTATTTGATTACACAATTCCATCAAGTAGGCCATGTAATGAATCTGCTTTTATTCCTACTTTTAAAAAACAGGGTAATTATTATAATGAAAATGACGTCAAGTTAGTTGTATCAGGTAAGTTGCATTCTGGAGTACACAGTATATTTCTCATATTATAAAATACACTGACTTTAAATGGAGGTGTCATAATGAACATACACATATGAAACAATGCTACCTGATTGTTTTTTCTAGTGAGAAATGTTCAAAACAAACCTGTAACAATATTATTTTAGTTTTAGAGATACAGTGAGAGGTGATAAAAAAGACATGCAATTAAAAATTCCTTCGTACACTTTCTATCAGGACCTCATTTATAGCAGTAAATTTCTCTTCTGTGTATCCTCACTATTACTTTAATTTTTAAATAGTTAATGTTGAATACAACTCTTGGGAGAACACCTGGCTATTTAGCCCTTGAATACATATTGCTTTGGAGTTCTGATAGGCTCTCTCAGAAATTAAAACATATTTATTTTGCATTTTAATGACTAATTTTGTTTTGTTTTTCTCTTAGTATTTATGGGGTTATATAAGCTTCAAAGCTCAATTATACTTACATAGGCATGGCACCTTTTAGTCATAGAATTTACATACTAAAGTGCTTTTAGCACATTTTTAGAACTTTCATAAAATCTTATTGTCCATAAATCAAAGATAATGTAATTTTGGATTACATTAGTTCATTTTTTACAATGTAAATCATGGCTAACATATTGATGAAAGACAGGGTTTTATAATTGCTTTGGATCCATAAAAATCCAGGCACTCTTAGAATGTTAGTGGAAAGAAAAGTCAGACAAACACTTTGGGTTTGATGTTCATGCTGCTGTTTACTAGCTTTCTTACCTTGGGAAAGTTATTCAAACTTCTTGTTCCCTGTTTTTTTTTTTTTTTTTTTCATTTATTATGTAGTACCTACATTATAAGTAATGTACATAAAGTGCCTGGTACAAAGTCAGGCAAAAGAGTGAAATAAATTCTATGGATTTTAGTAACGGCTAAAACAGCAGTGGATCTTTCAACCTGATATATGATTCTTTATAAACCAGAAACTATTTTAGTCCCTAACACCACAGAAGGCAGATCTTTTCCTTATTGAATAACTGAAACTGTATGGACATTCTTCCTTTTATTCTTATAAAATCTCTCCCTGGAACTTCTATCGTTCTATACCAGGCATGTACTTTGATGCTCGCTAAATAATGACATGCTGCCTAAGCACATTTCAAACAGGTCTAAATAGCTTCTTTTCCTTTTGCCATTGCAAACTAATCATCCTTCAGCTTTTTTATGTGTGCATGTATGTGTGTGCACATGTGTGTGTTTGTGTGCACATATGTATATTTTCCTGCATGATCTAACAGGATTTTTTAAAAACATTCTGGCTTAAGTGAAACTATTTTTAAAATCTATTTACTAGGGTAGATCTATTAGGTTTAAGTTTAGTATGATCCAGAGACAAAGATTATGTTATTACAAGCTGGTTTGTCATCTCCAAAACTTGTGTCACCTTCTCCCATCAGTGATTTTCTAAGATAGTTCCAGACATGTGCCTGGTAGAGTGGAAAAGAGACAATGTCCTCAGTCTCATTTTTAATAATAATGAAATTAAATTTATGAAATGGCAGCTAGGATATGTTGATTAACTTATATGTGTGTGTTTACATGTATGTATGTGTACAGGATATAATCAGAATGAACATTACCACCGATCAGAAAGGATATTGGACATAAATAATTATGAGCTGGGTATGGTGGTGCAGGCCTGTAATCCTAGTGACTCAGGAAATGTATGTAGGAGGATCACAGATTTGAGGCCAGTCTCAGGAACTTAGCAAGACCCTGTCTCTAAATAGATAGATAGATAGATAGATAGATAGATAGATAGATAGATAGATAGGCAGGCCTAGGGATGTAGGTCAGTGGATTCAATCCCTACTACCAAAACACACAAAGAGCAGACAAACAAAAAATTATGATTGCATACTATTTCTGTACCTGGCTATAATTCTATTTCAAGAATTCCCCCTGACCATTCCAAGAAACATATTTTAGGATCAAATTCAACTTAAATGTAAGGACTAAGAATGGGATGAATCTCAATTCTCAAGTGGAAAATATAAGAATGATATGCAGAAATAAGAATGGATGAATAATATTGGACTTAAAAAGAAGCATGGTACAGTAAACATGGTTTTGAGAACTTCTAAGGATTTAATTACTTTGCTGGATTTATTTCAATTAAAATGTGTTATATTAAATATGCTGCCCAGAACTAAGAACTCAGCCTGAAGTCTGACCAATAGAGTATACAACAGGACTGTTACTTGGTCTGGTCTAAAATCTATACTTCTACTAATGAAGCCCAATATTTCTACAATTGCTTTGATATTCTTCACATGGAATATTGCGCCAGGTCCTTCAACATTCTGTACTTGAACAGCCTCTTCCTTTTTATGTTAAATGTCAAATGTAACTCTTTGCCTTATAAAAATCAATACTACTTAGTTTAGTCTATCCTACAGGCCATTCAAGAAAACAATATACATTCATACAAATTCAAACACAAAATCTTAAAAATATTACCAATCACTGAATAACACCTCCACACACACACACACACAGAACATATTTCAGTCCATATTTCTCCATCCTGTGGACAAGACTATAATGAATATTTTGGATAAATGCCTTGTATAAATTTAAATTGAATATTTTTACAGTCACTTGAGTTGGTATGTTATAACCAGAAGGATCATGCTAGCTTCTAATTATTTATTTTATCAGTGTTCACACTGTAGGTGATTAATCATGGAATTTAGAACTTTGAATGGATCAATTGAAATTCACTGGCCTAGAGACTAGAGGATCTATTTTCCTTCTCAAATTTATGATGCTACTATTCACAACATATACAGAACTTGGAAACTTAAGATTCCAAAATAACACATAATCAACCCTACGTTATCCTGAAACATATTATCTGCATTTCAACTTATCTTCATAATTCTCACTTTGAAGTTTTGACTTCTATAATTAAGCAGAGTAGGTGATGAAGTTTTGTAGTGCTACTGCTCTCTTACTTAATTTCTTCCACCTGTACCAACTGTGGCACAGCAGGAAATCTTTTAAACCACAATCATAAATTTTCTCCCTAAACCTAAGAAAAACATAGAACTGAAATTTCTCAAACTTTAAAGACTATGAGGAAGAAAGGTCTGCATGGGCTACTCCACTCCACAACAATACCAAAGCAGCAAAATTTGAGGGATGTTCCATTCTAGCCACTTCGTTTTACACAGGAGGAAATCAACTCAAGGAAGTTCAGGGACTTGTCTACTGTCTGATAGCTAAAAAGGATCAGGGTGAGGACAGGAGTTGAGGATTTATGTCATCTCGGACTCTTCCTATTTTTTCCAAAACCCCTGGATTGAAAGGTTACATGGTACAGTAAACATGAATATTTTTATTCTACTGCATCCAGTACAGAATAACTAGCTCTGAGTAGGTGAATAAGAATGAGATAATAAGATAGTTAACATTACTTATTCATCCATCCAGCCATGTGTTCATTTTCCCCCCAATCACTAAGCACTTTCTTCTAGAAATCACTGTTTTAAATTCTATGGAGCATGAGTAGAGAAGAATAAAGAAAATTCTCAGAAAGGGGTCTGTAATCAGACTTTTATTCTGGTTGAGGATATACACTATAGCTTCATCTGAGTTTAGTAAAAGTAGTTCAAAGTTCAAGGAAAAATAAACCCATCAATATTCAAGCATAGCGTATCCTTTACCTTCATTATTTTTAAAATATATTGATTTTTTTTGTCCTAGTAGTCAATCTTTGAATTATTTTTCTCTTTGCATAATCTAACCAGGATCACACCTTACATAAAATTTTATAAACAGGTTGGGGATATACCACAGTGGTAGAGTACTTGCCTAGCATGAGTAATGCCCTGAATTGTATCCTCAGCACTGAAAAAAATATTCATGTAACAATATGATATTTAATGTTATTTTATGAGCATTTGTTTGTTAATGAATACATGTTTAGTAAATATTTTATTTTACTGACTATATAATACACACTCAAATGGATATTAGCATTTTTTTTTTAGTTACCATTTTTGTAACTTGAGTTAGTTTGTACAAACAATATATGAAACTCTATCTCCTTGGGTTGTGTTTCCAGGAATTTTATTAGACCACATTTGTTCAAGAATCTTAAAGCTTATTGCTAAATAAATTGCCAGAATTATATATACTCAATCAACAAGGAATACGACTTGCTGATTTATATGCCTTTTCATTAATTGGGAATCATAAGCTTTTAAAATTATCTGTCAATTAAAATTGTTTTTATAATAAATAATAATCATAAATATAAATAAATAATAATATACATAAATAATATAATAATATATAATAATAAATAATATATACGTGGAAAGATACAGATAAATACCCATTATTACTACTGGTTCTTGTAATTAATATGCCTTTTAAATATTTCTTCCATATTTTCTTCCTTGAAATTCATATTTCATGTTTGATATAATGAAATGCTGTGGGTGGTATTTTATTTTATATTAAACAGTTTATATCCACTAGTAAATTATTATTATCCTTAACATATGAAATTACTTATAAATTATCAACAACTTCACAAATCTATAATAATCTGGTTTTACAATTAAAGTACAGATCATTTGACAAATCCTATTCTTGTGAATTTTATGATTAATTAGACCCTAAACATGGTATGTGTTAAAAAATGGCTCTTTTATCAATTTTTAAAAAAATTACTTTATGTCTTTCTTATTAATTTCTCCAGCTTCAAGGTCATGAGCTGGCAATTTCAGCATACTAATGATGTGGTAGATAATATTTGTGGCCTAACCTCTCTAACCAGCGCTTAAATAAAGAATGAGCTGCCACATTTTTAGAGAAATTAAATTCCTTATTACCACACATAATCATATAGTTTGAAAATAAATTTCCAGTATACAAATGAAAATGTATAAGAACAATTTTGAAATTAAGACTCCACTGCAAAACATCATTAACCTTTTTTGAACAAATTTTCCCACTTTCTCCCCCACCCCCCTGTGGTGCTGGGATTGAACTCAGGGGCACTTAACCACTGAGTTACATCCTCAGTCTTTTTTATTTTTCATTTGACAAGCTAGCAGGTCTGATACCAAACTTGTGATCTTCCTACCTCAGTCTCTTGAGTTGCTGCGATTATAGTCATGTGCCACTGTATTCAGCCCCCACCTCTTATTTCTAACCAACATTAAAACTGTTATGATTTTTTTCTTAATAAATATAACCAAACTCTGTGTGTGTGTGTTTAGTGATAATTTTGGGTGCAAAGAATAAGCAGTATACTTTAGAAGGCGAAATAATAGGGTTCCTCCAATATTTCAGTGTAATGGTTAAGAAAGGACAGAATATATGAAATTAGAATTACCCTCAAAAATCCAGGCTTAGTGACTGTTTTTGTGTTACATATATCAGAGCCTAAAAATCATTATTTATGCAAGTGTGATTCAAGGAGGAGGTTTGTAATTAAGACTGATGACTCTGATGTAATGCACTCATTTTCAGGTATGTCCTCAATGCAATCTGCAAAACATTGTAGCTTATGCAGAATCTACTTCAGGAAAATTTCAAATTTTTCCTTTATATGTACCTAGCCTTACTGAAATTGAAAGTAGACTGTTTTCACTCAATACATGTGCTAATGAAATTTTTTTTTCTTCTGTTCAGCTCCACCCAGAAAACAACCAGATGTCTAGTAAAAACCATAGCAACTTCTTTTCTTTTCAAAAACACCTGCACTATAGTTCAGCCAGGACTTCTCTGTCTGCTTTCTTAGGCTGTTACTTGTGTCTAGATATCACATCTAATTTGTAAATACTTCTGTATCTTCGGGTCTAGAACGGGGCTTGGAACATAATAGGGACCCACACAACTTTAAAATTAAAAATGAGTGTGTAACTCTACTAACAACCCTGATTCTTTTAAATAGGTTGTTGAGATTCACACACTCAGAAGTGTTAGGTAAAGTTTATCACTTAAATGGTCAAAATCACTTTCTCTGAGCTCTTTTCTAACTAAAAGTTCATTTTTATGAGAGAAACAGCATATTTTCCTCAAGGGAGTGATGGAGAGTCTGTTCAGGCCATCTATGAACATCCTGGTTTATTTGCAATGCATTAATATGCAAGAAAGCAATCCAGTTTTGATTGTAATGTAGTAACAAAAGGCTAAGGAAGAGAAGGAAAGATGTAAGATCATTATAAAAGTAAAATAAAATTGACCCTTGAGATGTGTATCTTTACTTCTATGCAGTTAATATATACCAAGGTATATAAATTTTCATTGCTTTCTTTCCAAATGGCCCAATAAATAAGAAAATCTACTTTGTTTCCATTAAAAGGAACTGACAAATGAACTAGTATTTGTCAGTCAAATACTAGATAAGAACTTCAAAATAAGTATAAAAGTGTTGGAGGCACAAAAAATTCAAATGATGAAAAACTTAATCAGTATATCATCAAATAAGAATATTATATTTTACAGGTATTTCTAGTATGCTAAATATGTACATTTCATTTTTTTCTATATAACTTCTGTACACTTGGAATAATACAAGAAGTTTTATATTGGGTAAACATGAACACTCATTGAATGAAAGTACGTTTATCCCCCCAGAAAATATCACCACACACTAGTGATGGTGTCACACATTTGTCTTTACTAACATTTCTAAGCAAATCAATATTTAGTATTGTGATGATCAGCAGACGTATGCATATTTCAACTCAAGGCTCAGGTAGCTTCTAGACCCCAAATACCATGAATAACCAAATAATTCTATGAAAAATATCTTACTAGATCCCCAATCAAGAACTGTTTCATGAAGAATCTCTTCTCAACTCTTCGTTCTTTCCTAAGATGCTGCATTTATCATGTGTTTTTGAGTCAATAATTTGAAAAAATGGTAATTTTAAACTATAAATAACGTAGAACATGTGAGTACCAGAAAGTTAATTTAAAGATAATGTTAAAATATTAATTCAATATTTTTCTCATGCTATATTTTTAAATAAAACATTCTAATTTCAAACTAAACCTCAATTAAAATACAAATAAAATACCATATTCTGTGTTTTCAAAACAACTAATATTCTATTATTTCGTATAAGAAGCAATTACTAAATTGATACAAGAAACTTAAATGAAAATGAAATTTAAGAAATTAGTATTTTTTTATGAACAGTAAAAAGTAGAGAAGTACTTCAGTGTAAAATCAGACCCTAAGAATTCTGTTAATACACGAATACGGGTACATTATGCAGATTGTCTTTTTAAATTGACAAAAGGCACTTTGTAGATAGTATAGTCAACTCACTTCATCTACAGTGGAGACAGATAGGAGCCTAGTGTAGTAGTCAAGTTAGTAAATTATTTGCCAGAGCTCATGTATTTGTTGCTTCTGTCTTGCTATATAAGAAGGTGTTAGAAAAGGCAGACAGTGGAAATGCTACAAACCTACATACAGCATAAAATGGAGATGTGAAATGCAAAAGCTATAAATGCACAGAGCTTTTCTATGGAATTTTGTAATGTGAGCACTTTGCCCATTAGATAAAAGTGAAGTAAAACCAAATGAAAGTAAAATTTGAGAGACCGTCCTGTGTAACCCACTGAACACACCAAAGTCTTTAGCACAAAAAATAAAAAAAATCTCTAAACTATTTTTAAAGCCTATTGTTATGTTCCCAAATTACATTTCAGACTATTAAAACTTGAGCATCAAAAACTGAGATTTCCAAAGACTATAAATTCATTTTAATATGTATTAACTGCATTATGCTTAAATTTTATCAAATAGTACATAGACTATTTTATCAAATAGTACATAAATTTTATCAAATAGTACAAGAATAACCAGGAGAGGAAAGGTGAATAAGTAGAATTAATGATCTCTATCAAAACTCTACTTTCTCTTTTCCACTTGCAGTGGCCCTGGTTTCAGAACACCCACCTGAGGATGAGACTCTAAGATACAAACCATCATACAAATAGAGGCAAAGCTCATCAACATCTAGTTGTTCCCACCTGGAGAGAAAATGTTTGGAGGAATTTGAGAGGAGTTGCTAGGCAGACAGTGCACGATATGTTGAAGAGGAAGAATACGATTTTTCTACCTAAGTGTTAAAGGCTAAACTCTCAATTTAACATCTCAGCCCTGTACTTCATCAACCCAGAAAAACAAAACACAAAACAAAGACATGCAAGTCACTGATGTCTTTCCTGTTCTATTTACCAGGCTTAGAGCTGTACTCAAATAAATCCTATACAACAGGTTCCTCGAGGTGGGGAAAAGAGGAGGCTTCCTCTCTCTGTGTCCTATGTAAGGATGTGAAACCATCCAAACACTTTGTACCTGGGCTCACTCTCTTTACATAACACAGGAGAGTTTGATGCAGTGCATAGATCCATGAATAATGACCATGATGAAACTATCGTGAAAAAAAGACATCATAACTGTACCAAAGGTTTGCACTGTTGTTTTTTTTTACAATAATCATGTATATACATATATACACACACACATATATATTCACAAATGGTTATATATATATATATATATATATATATATATGAATTAGAAACAGCAAAGGACTTTAAGATGAAAGATAATTGTAAAATAGAAGCAATGATACAAGGATTCATGATTCTAAAGGTTGATTTTTTTTTAGTGATAGTGAAGTGAGATATTTAAAATTTAAGGATTCTCTGGTCAAATGTAAATTTCCTTCTTGGAAATTTTTTGTGGATATAGGTATATTAGTATGGTAAAGGCTCTTAAAAACTGTGCAGCAGCTGAGTGTAGTGGTGCACACCTGTAATTTCAGCAGCTTGGGAGGCTGAGGCAGGAAAATGGTGAATTCAAAGCCAGTCTCAGCAACTCAGTGAGACCCTAAGTAACTTAAGGAGAGCCTGTCTCAAAATAAAAAATAAAAAGGCCTGGGAATGTAGCTGATTGGTTAAGCATCCCTGGGTTCAATTCCTGGTACCAAGGGGGGTGGCAGAGAAAAGAAAAATCTGCAGTAAAATAAAAATATTATTATTTAACAAATCATTTTTAAGTTAAAAACCTCTAACCCAGCTCATAGTATTTGAAATTTAAATCATGAGAGAACCACTGATTGCCTAATAGTGCTTCTATCTTATAAAGCTGCCACAGTCTGGCTGCAGCAAAATAAAGGAGGGGGGGTAATGAGTAACTTGTGAAGGTTGATACAGCAGGAGTGGGAGCCGTTTATTGTAGGACAGGAGGGGTATATATACATTTCACACAGCTTATCTTAATTAACATAAACTAGATACAGCAGTCAACCAATAAGGAATCTCCACACTTAATGGCTCCCTGGTGTTACTTCACAAACCACTCCCTCTGGCAAAATGCCAGGCGCCATCTTGACTTGTTTACAGACCTTAACAAAAAGCATTATTACTAATGTCTCTTCAAAACTATTTTGTTAAAATCATTTATAGTTTTATATTATTTATTTATTTATTGCTTTCTAAGATACACAAACTATGCTTCCTGTGAAAAACAAATTATCTTATATTTTGATGAAATTATTTTTCATTTAAAATACGTATAAACCCCACCTGGCTAAATGGTATTCTTGTCTGTATTCCATGATATTTAGCACTATAATCAAGCCATACCGCAATGTTCACAGTTTCTGATGAGGCCTAAATAAGATGCCTTCAATTTGGCAGACTGCTTCAAGAGAAAAACTAAAGATAAAAAATCTCACCTTGCTCCCAGAATAAAATTACCCCACCAAACATATCCAAACTAAATAATTTAAGTCAGAATAATTGAATCTGGGCATTTCTTGAGGATTATTCCTGAACCATCCTCTGTCCCAGCTGGCACTGATTCCTGGTAAATGAAACGTGTCCTAAGAATATTACTAGCACCTAATGAAAACCCGAAATGTAACAGGCATATGGACTACTTAAAAATTATCATATAAATAATTCTAATGCCTATTTTGAAGAAATGTATAGAAAATGAATATCTTATCATTCTGTCATTATTTAAATCACCAGTACAGTTTATTTCGAAAATAGTGTTTTTAAGGATACTTTTAAAAAGATCACTGCTATGATACTACACATTAGTTCATCACATTAAACATATATTCCACAAAATATTTAAACATCATGTAAATTGTTATTCTGCCTCATTATTTGCGAGGTAGGATTTCTCTGAGTGCTCCTTTTCTATAAAAAAAAATTTTAAAAAGTACTTCTAAAAATAATGGAATCTACATAAAAATCATTTTAAAAAATTTAAAAAGCATTATGACTAAGCAGAATCAATTTTAATGCCCTCCCTTCCCGCCCCACAGTATTGGGGATGAAACCAAGGGTCTCTTGCAAGATAGATCTCTGAGCTACGCCACCAACCTAAAAACTTACATTTTCATAAGCTAAATGCTGTCTTACTCTCTATTTATAGTGGCAGAATCAGAATTACAGAATTTCTGTTTTTTATTGATTTTTTAAAACAATAAATGACAGTGGAATGCATTACAATTCTTATTACACGTAAACAGCACAATTTTTCATATCTCTGGTTGTGTATATAAAGTATGTTGACACCAATTCATGTCTTCATACATGTACTTTGGATAATGATGTCTATCTCATTCCACTTTCTGTTTTGACCTGTGTTATAAAGCATGTCAATTATGGAGTCAGAAGAAAGTATGCAGATTAATTTTTGTTTTCATTTTATATATTTCCCTAATTGTCAATGTCATATGAGTACTTTCAGAGCTCTCTAGTATTCAGTGGAGAATCTGACTGCTCAACTCATAGCTTCTGGATCTGAAAGCAAAAGGTAAAAGGATGAGATAATAGAATGGTGAAAGAAATAATCAGGAGGAGATAATAGAATAGTGAAAGAAAAGGAACCAGGAAAATGATCATTTGATCATGGTTGAATAGTGCAGAGGGGAGAGTTTTGAGGATTATGAAATTGCAATGAAGAATGAGTGAGTGAGGTCCCACTGCTGAAAATTAAAAAAAAAAAAAGAAAGAAAAAAAGGAAGAAAGGAAATAAATGCCTTCATTGTCAAAGTGATCAAAACAGACACATTCATTATCACCCTTGAATATATTTGTGCTAATTGGTATCTTTAAAAATGAATTTTAAATACATGAAAACGGAAAAAGCATTCTCCCTGATATATAATTACATGACAAAATTTCAAAATTCCGTTGCTTTAAGCTACAGCAGTAGATAAAATCAGATAATTATAGTCATTCATTACTTGTCCTTTGTGATAAGATAAGTAGAAATGAAGCTTTAGTATTTGATCTCTGTACCAGTCAGGAGGTTAGAGGAAGTTCCTCTTTGAGAAAAAAACATGGGTTGGAATATTTATGATCTAAATTGTGTCTCTTGAAGATATCTTAGATGAAAGAGGTTAAAATTTTACATCAACTTTATAGGAAAGCAAACTTGAGCCCCTCAAAGACTACTTAGTAACTAAATGAAAGTGATTCTTGATATTCCTGGAGTTGCTTTGGAAAATAGCATTATCACAGAAAACGGATAGTCACAGCTTGGAGAGTTGTTCTGACTGTATCTTTGATTCCCTGGTTGCAGCCTGCAATCATAAGTTCTACAAGGTAATTCTGTATCAGTAAGTGAAAAGAAAAGGGTGGGGGTAAGAACTTGGATTTTCACACATGCAAACCTGTTTTAAAATTTTTATGTTTAACAAATAAAGAATGCATAATTTTATTTATTAGATTTATGGTAACTTACTTACTGTATTGCTATGGGAATCCTCAGTATACTGTGTTTTGAGATTCAAAAACTTCTTGCCTGAATTCAGTTGTATGTCTGACACTGTTTAATGAGGGATTTAAGCCCTGACTCAAGCAGCGATTAACACCAAGAAACAGTACATAATGCTTATATCTCTTCTTTCATATTGTTTGCATACATTCTAATATAATAAATGCATCTTTTTTCAATTGTGATTGTGATTTTTAAATTAGTAATTTCTTATTTGGTTGATATAGCAACTATTTAATATCACTTGGTTCCAAATATTGAATTGGACCTTGAGAATAAAACCATGAGTAAAACTGACTGCCATTGCTTCCTGCCTCTGTAGATTGGTATATAAGGGATTTAGCGATGGAGGTAACACTTTTGACACAAAGAAGGTTTGAATGACTCTGAGATCAGCTGTGTGGGATATATTACTAACAGTTATCTGCATGTTGAATAGGCTGTTTAGCACTCTGAAAGATCATAAGTAGGAAGAGAAGTCATATCAGATCAAACTATAAGGTATATGTGAAATGACAAACTTAGTTTAAATAAAATAACCCAACTCAATTTCCAGAGTATTATGAATATGGCAAATATTCCAGGATCTCCGGACAGTGTATCCTTTTATAGTCCACAAAATTCTTGCTTAGGATTATCTATGTATACATGGGAAACAATAGGAAGTAAAAGCTGGTATTTCTACTATAATCAAGACTCAGAGAATTCCTGCTGAGTATAATTGCATGTTCCCTCCTTACAATGAAGTAGACAATTTTAACATGTAAACAACTTGTATTTTATATTGTTCCACCATTTTCCTTGGCAAAACACAGAAAGGAGAACAAGCTAAACTTTGCCACTCACTCACTCTAGAAAATCAGGATCTTATGAATCAATTAAAACATGTTCTAAACCAAATGAATCCACTAACATTTACTATGAGCTTATAATATGCCAGGCCTGGTATTCTTCACACTATTGCTTTTATTCTCTTAATCTGAACACCATGCCAAAAATATACTGCTTTAGATATCATTTTATGGGTATCAAGTGACCACAAAATGTGTCATTTCAGTTACCATTCTGTTTTCCCTGATTGGGAAAGCCAATATGTTAATGCCCTTATATCATCTACTCTTTTAAAATACAAATTTATTAACATATAGCCATTTTTAGCCTGTCTATATACATTTACATTTAACAAAATTGCAAATACAATGTGCACACAAATAATTCTGTATGCTTTTAACAATTTGATGTCAAAATAAGATAAAGACTTAAAAAGCTGGGCTGGGGATGTGGCTCAAGCGGTAGCACGCTCGCCTGGCATGCGTGCGGCCCGGGTTCGAT
This sequence comes from Marmota marmota marmota, assembly GCF_001458135.2. Lineage (NCBI taxonomy): Eukaryota > Metazoa > Chordata > Mammalia > Rodentia > Sciuridae > Marmota > Marmota marmota. The sequence goes on along the minus strand of NW_026000057.1, from coordinate 24,227,909 downwards.
CATCAGCACCACATGCAAAGAAAGATGCTGTGCCTGCCGAAAATTAAAAAATAAATATTAAAAAAAAATTCTCTCTCTCTCACACTCTCTCTTAAAAAAAAGACTTAGAAAGCCAGAGAATCATTATACTAATCAAGCATAATTAATTTAATATGATGCCATTTCTCTCTGTGCTTGGTGAATAGTGAAGCACCAAATAACATTTAAAACTTCAACAGAATTTGGATATCCCCATGGGCTCATATAATAGGATTTTGCCTGAAGTGGCTTCACCCTCATTTGAACTCTGAGTTTTTCCTGTCCCTCTATGACATTTAATGTATGCTGTCTTCTTCTGTAATTATTTGTATGCATGTCATCTCCTTAACTAGATTATAAACTTGGAGCTCAGGGAGTATTCCTTATATCACTGTGTCTTCTACAAATTAAGAATTCAATAAATATTTGCTAAAAGAATGAATACATGAATATTAAAACTAGAAAAACAAGTGCAATTCAGTATAAGACATTTATAAATATGCATAAAAAAGGTGTCCAGGAAATATTAAACAGGAAGCATATTATAAAGAAGTAAAAACATCTTGAACTTTTTAATAATAGAAAATGTTTAAGTTCAAACTAGTGTCCAGGTACTCTCTCTTTTCTTCCCATACCCCTCCTGGTGTGTTAACAAATGATGGAAACCTATATTACTCTAAACAACAAAACTAAATTTATTTAATAAATAAAATTCACAGCTCGGCTACATCAGTGTTATTTCATTTTTTTTTGTATTGTTCTAACCTCTTGTCACCATCCATTGAAATGGATGAGTGAGGCAGATTCTTGAAAGATTACTAAAACAATGTTTTAATACTGAATAATAAACACCTCTTTTTTAATGGAAAATTAATGTTATGCAGGCAGGTAGGGAAGGAACTGTTCTTTGTTCCAGTGACATCCCAGTTAAAATCAACTTGTGCAAGTAGATATTTAACTGCTTCTTGAAAAATCACTTGTACTGTAGAAGAATCTAACCCAGTTACATCAATCAAGGTTGCCACATTTTCTGCATTTTTCTCCTCTGATTTCTAAATTTTAAGACCTCATTTTGAATAACACAAGTAAAATATTTGTACCAAAACAATTAAATTACTTAGCAATACCTGGGGAGCACAAAACAGCAGTTGGTTGTGTATTTTTTTTGGGGGGTGGGGGTGGGGGGTAGTCTAAGTCTATAAAATTCATGTAAGAAGTGAATATATTAAACCAGGGATTAAAAGTTTAAGGAAGACAAAACATACAAAGTATCCAGAAATTTGAAATCTTAACTCAGTCTCCAAATCATCAGGCAGCTAACCTTGTCCCTGAAGGTGTGGCATAAATCCATCAACTTGGACTTGGGAGCTACTTTGCAGGACAAAATGGCTTTCAGAGTAACATGACATGCTAATGCACTTTGAGAAATTCCAACAAGTCTCCTAAGTAGCCTGAATATGATGACTGTAAAAAACAAATTACAACCATAAGATTGGGATCCTAAATAGAACAAGATGTACTCCATGTTTGTATAACTATGTCAAAATATACTCTACTGCCATGTATAAGTAATAAATAAATAAATAAATAAATAAATAAATAAATAAATAAATAATTAAAAGAAAAGAACAAGTTACATGTGTTTGAACTGATGCTGACCTGGATGGTTTAATCTTCTTTGTCTTGTTCTGCATAAGAATATGTAAATTCATACAGGATTTTAAGATTTTTTGGTAAATGGTGCTTTGCTCTTCTCATTACTCAACCAGGTGTCCCTCTTCACTGAGTCAGAACAGTTGCACAGTTGCTTTAATGCCATGTATCATTCCATATGTACAATGGAGAAGAGAGAAAATACTGAGATTTTTGTTTGTTTGTTTTTAGAGAAAACATACTAATTAACATTTTGCTTTGGCTAAACTTATTCCTTATAAATAGGAAAGCCTTGCCAGTCAGCCTTTGAAACTATGTGCATCTGCCTGTTATGGATGTGGTAGACTAACCTTGACTGTCTTCATTCAACAAGGAATAAGATGACTACATTGTTTCTTGTTTCCTTGTCATTTAAAGTTTTCTGTTAAGACTCTAGTAGATTGAGTAGCTGCAGTTTAGCATGAGGTCTTTTAGTGGAAAATCTTGTTTTGTTTTTTGCACTTCCATTATAAATGTGCATATCCAAGATATTTTATATACAAAAGTAATTCACTCTTGATGAATGATGAAGTAACATGTTCTCTTTTGCCTGGAAAAACACAATATAAAATATCACTGAATAAAATTCATCAACATGTTTTCAAGGAATCATTTAATTAAAAAATGCTTGTTTTCACTTCAAAATTTAATAATATATGTTGCAGTTTTTCTCAAAGCATGGCTCAGACCAGAGTTTACCGATATAGGAATTGACTTAGCTTGCTGCTTCTTAAAACTACTTCTAGTCTCCTCCCTTTTCCCCAATACCCTACCACCTAAATAATAAAAATCAAATACCCAAATGTTCTCTGTGATATGTGAATGCTAACACACAATAAATTGGTGGTGGAGGCGGGGAAGAGAAGTTCATTGGATTAGACAAAGAGGAATGAAGGGAAGAGGGGGTGGGAATAGGACAGACATTAGAATGAATCAGACATAACTCTCCTATGTTCATATATGAATAAATGACCAGTATAACTCCACATCATGTACAACCACAAGAATGAGAACCTAATTAGAATAAGTTATACTACATGTATGTATAATAGGCCAAAATACATTCTACTGTCATGTATATCTAAAAAGAACAAATACAAAAATAAAACCCAAGAAAATAAATAAAAATGCCAGTCTATAAGTGCATCTAATGATATAGATACTAGAATATGCATTTTATGAGATTTTTCTAATAGACACAATGTAGACTGATATGGTTGTTCTGTAATAATAATTAAGAAAAATCATGTTTTGGTCAAAACAGAAAACCCACATCATAGCCCAAAACGATTTTATCATGGGATGATAGCTCTAGACTGCAAAGGAATACCTCTGCAAGTTGACAAAAAAATAAATGACTAGGGAGCAAAAAGCTGACAGTATTAGAATTTAAACATATGGTCTTGAATGCATAGGAGGATGAGTTCATGCTATGTTGGAAAGAGAACACTATGTGGCCACGGATGCAATTTCAGTAGATCACATAGTTTCAGGCTCCAATAAAATACACTCTATTTCAAATATTTTTAGGGCAAGAACTTCCCCAATTGGACTAGAAAAATTGGAAATTCTTTCTTTTTTTTCCCTTCCTTTCCTTCTTTCTTGTCCTCTCTTTCATATTCTCTCTCTCTCTCTCTTTCTACCTCTTCCTCCCTTTCTCTCTCTCTTTCTACCTCTTCCTCCCTTTCTCCCTCTTTCTCCTTTCATAGTACCTGGAAAATGTAATTTGTCAGAAAATCTTTAATGATTACTGGTAACAAATGTCATTTTCATTTATTTTAGGTAGACATGATCTTTGCTTTTAATTTGCTCTTTTATTCTATCTCAAAACTGTAGGATTCAGGATAACTCATTTAAGTTCTGTTAATCTCAATTTCCTCATTTACAAATAAATTTATAGTAAATCAATGTATCCCCAAATTCAGTATATATATATATACACACACACACACACACACACATATTTACATGCCTCCTATATTTTTATTAATATTTTCCTTAAAGTAACATTATAAAAATGTTATCTATATGTTCTAAATTTTTAAAAATACTCATTCTTTTTTCTGGTGAGAAGGTATCAGGGTTTGATCCCAGGGGCATTTGACCACTGATCACATCCCCAGCCCTATTTTTTTTACATTTTACTTAGAGACAGGGTTTCACTGAGTTGCTTAGTACCTCACTTTTGCTGAGGCTGGCTTTGAACTCGGGATCCTCCTGCTTCAGCCTCCTGAACTTATGAGATTACAGGTGTTTGCCACCGTGTCTGTCTTAAAAATGCTCGTTCTTGTACAACCAAATAACATGTTGTTTTAAACATTAGCTTATAATCTTTTTATGAGAAAACAACACTTGTGTCAATATTTAGTTCATGAATTATACTTCACTTGGTACATTTCATTTCTTGACACATAAAATTATACCATACTCAGAATAAAATGTCATTGTTTTATGGATATACATTTGAGTTCTGCCTAAAACAAATGTTTTTAGATTCTTTTGAATAATAATAAACACCAACTTTAAAAAAATCTAATCTACATCAGAAAGTATTGGAAAAAAGAAATAAAAATTGTTTAAAATATTTAAATTATATAAACAGTTTAGAAAAAAATCTTTGGAGGTTTTGGAATTCTGTAAATGCCATTGGAACTTAATTGACAGCAACTTTAATTATATTTCTCTACATCTACAAGTCAGGTTGTCAAAGTCCTCAAACCCTTGCATTAGATAGGTTTGGTGACCTTTCATATGAGAAATGAAGAGATCCATTCTCTATAATTTCTATGTTTAAATTCTAGCCTTTACTCATACATACAGATGCTGAAATGATTTTTAAGAAAAAAACTTTTGCAATAGTTCATCTTTGTTCTAAAAATCATAAATAAAGAAAAGGAAAGCCATTAGAGTAGAAGAAAGGAGAACAATTTAGGGGGAAGAGAGGGTGTAGAGAAAGTACTATAAACTGAAATAGAGCAAATTATGTTAAATGCATGTATGATTATATCAAAATTAACTCAATAATTATGCACTTCTACAATGCATTAAAAAAACATTTTAAAGTAACAGAAATTATGAAAGTAATTAAGTAAATATTACATGTTTAAAATAGTGTCACAAAAATTACATTGAGCACCATTTTACTAATATTTCTGCTGTGTTAAGCAGTAATAAAATGGAAATATGATACACATTTAAAAACATAGAAGATACTATATTTGATTTAAAATTGTTAAGTAGCATGCTAACAGAATAATACCTTTATAGCATAGCTAAATTAATCTATATTTTTCTTTTGAACACATACCTATGTTCAACAATAAAGAATGTTAATCTCATGTCTATGAAGAGTAACTGGGAGAAAATACATTTGAAGTTACAGTAAATAAGGTGACTGATTAAATCAGCTACAAACTGCTACAAATTACCAGATTTGTGAGTGTCAGTGATAAATGCACCAGGAAACCTCAATATTCCCAGGCTAAAGATTTATAGTTGAGAAGCCCCCCAACCCCAGTTCACTTCTTGGGCCTTTCTCTTCCTGAATGTGAAGAAAGGGTGAGAGGTCAGTTTCAGGGCAGAGCTCTTTAATAAAAGTAAATAGAGGAAGTTTAAATTAGTCTCCAATGTTGTAAGAATTCTCTTCCTATACCCCTCTTATTTGATTTTAGCTCTAGGTAAGTCAGTCATTTAATGTTTGAAACATATCTATATTCTTTTATCTAACATAAACCTAGACCAAAACTTAAGTGTTGAATGTACACTATAACCTAAAGCAAGGATAGAGTTCAAATAAAATTTTAATAATTAATGTCACATTTAAATTATTTTTTGAAATATATGGAATTTTGGTTATATTAAAAAACTTTTTTGACTTAGAATGTAAACACTGTCTGGACCCTAGCATTTCAATTCACTAGCTTCCTTAAGTTTGATTCTTCTATATTTCAGTTTCTTCATTTCTAATTAAAAGTAATAAAATGTGTTCTGCCATCCTCCATGGGTATATGAAAACTATATTATAAAATAGGTTTGAAGAACTTAATAAACTGAAAATCTAAAATAATATAGTATTATATTTAAACAGAATAATGAAAACTTTCCATGACATATGATACAAAGAACAAAATTAAACCAAACATTAAAATTCATTTTATGAAATTTAAGTTCTATCATATCCTATTTTTTTCTTTACAAAATTATTCAATACTAATATAATACTATACTCACTGTTTGTATTCTTTCCAAATCAAGATAATTATTTGCTTGTTTTTATTCATTCAAATGATCTGTCACTCAATTCCACAATTCTGGATAATTTCTAAAGGGTCAAGTTTTTTATTTTACTTGTTGGAGATGAAATAAAAAACTAAAAAATACCCTAAGACTGAAGGGTTAATAACAGACATACACTATTATATTCTCATCCATGACCAAGTCAGGATGAGAAGCCATACATTAAAATTCCAGGGAAGAATGCTTTTATTCCTACTTATGTATTTCTATCTGATCACTGTCTGTTCACCTAATAATGTGTGAAACAGAGAGAGACAGACAGAGAGGGAAAAGGCAGGGAAAATGTACCTATAACATAAACCTGTATATAACATTATATAACATAAACCTATAACATAAACTATGTATAAACCTGTCTCATTAAAAAAAAATATTAAAAGAAAAGCACTATTACGGACTGATGTTATCACAACTCTTTCATATAATTTTACATTGTTCCTTGCTCCTACTTAAAGTTAAAACACTAAGCTCTAAAGGTTTAGACAACCCAACTTTCAAGTGTGAAATCTATGATAGATTACCTTCCCCCTCTCCTTGGTGGTGCTATTTTTTTTTCTTTTGATCACATCTTATGTATACAACAATTTAGAAGCATTAAAAGTTTCAATATTTCTCCACTACCTTAGATAAAACATAATTTAAAAACTGAATGTCCTGCGTTAGTTCTGTTTTGAACTAGTCCTGTCTGTTACCACATATTTCTTCCCAGTAGAAGTAATAAATGGGATGCCTCTGAGAAAGAGTATATCAAACACTTCTCTCAGATTCCTTTATTCACTGCACTGTTATAGGTACCAGCGTGAAATGAGCCAAGCACTGTTACACACACAGGGTGAAAACAATAACCCAATTTCTGCCCTCAAGGAACTTGGACTAAAGTGAAGATAAGCATTCTGTAAGAACAGATGTGTGTGTACAATATGTATTTATATCATAGTTAATACACAAGCATGGAATGTACACACATTTTTTATACAAATGGTTGATATAGGGAAGGTCTGGAAAGCTTCTCTGGACAAGAGAGACTTACAAGATTAGAAAGAAATCACTGAGTCTGATTACCTGAGGAAACAGGTTTATAAGGAGAAAAATCGGCATGAAAGGTGGGAAGGACCTTGGCAACCTCAGGGAAAGGAAAGCGGACTAATGCTGCTAAATTAGGAGGAGATGGCAAGTGATGCAAGGTCACAAATAGTCAGGTGGGACAATATCAGAGTACTGAGTCAGTGTTTATGCATCCCTGCACTAACTAACTTAAAGATACAATTCTAGATATACCACATATACACACCAAGGACACAGAGACTGCTGCCCTTTCCAGACGGAACTACATGAATCACCCAAACTATGAGTTGCTCTGGCCATTTTTGAAAGAAAACTGCAACCAGCATTCATGTAAATGAAAATCTGCAGAACTTTTTAAAGTTAAACTATTTCAATGTTTTGGGAGTACTTCCTCAAATATAATGCTTGCTGAGAAGTTCTGTCTTAAGTACTCACCCAAATCACCCACCCATTTCCTTGTGATTACATTCTATGATAAACTTCATCCTGAATTAATCATTCACTATATTGCTTAAATGAGGTATTATTATTGCTCCGCTAATGATGGTGCTACCAGTAAGTTGTACTTATTGTGACTAGGAGGTAATATAATATTTTTAATCTTTCAAATGAAACATCATTTACTCCTATACATATGAAAGTGTTGGGGGGGAGGACTTAGAGGAGAAGAGAGAAAAAAGTACATGCATGGCTCTCAAACATTTTTAAAACTCAAAAACACTTTTCTTCAGAGGCCACCATAAATTTCAGGTATTTATCATTCTAACATTTAATCTACGTGTTATAGACAAGAATCTATAAAAATTTAAAATAATGTGAACTATGGATTTACATTTTCCCATCTGAAAAAAGATCTTTGACATATCTTTTAAGTCAATAAAAAATACAGTCTAGCAACAGTAATCTTGAAAATATTAAGATGTACCTGACAATCTATTTTGACATACCTTTAAAAGTGGGTTCATAAAATTAATAGGATGTTTCACCAGACTTCGTTGTGAAATACTAAACACACACATACATACAAAATAAAATATAGCTCTCATCTGCTCTTTCACCTACATGTCAAGTACAATTTATGCAAAGACAAAATGCAAACTACTATGAAGATGGCACATTTTAGAAACGAGTCACAGAGGATAGCAACAAACTTATTGTTTTTGATATTTTAAAGGAAAAAGGATAGCCTAATTGTTTGTTTTAATTTTTGACTGATCTATTTCACTACAATTTGAAACTGGCAGAAGACTAAAATATTTAGGTAATAAGGTTCTTACAATAGGTAAATTTACATTTGTAGGAGAAAATAACAAGTTCTCTAATAGCTATAGCTGACATGAAACCAATTTCCATAAGAATTAATATCTTTTAGGTTTGTAATGATACTTGTGTACATGGAGAAGAAGGACTATTTCATTTTCAAATCATTTTGCTTAGGAAGACTCCATTCATTTAATCCCCACATTCCAAAATTAATATTATTATGGTACAATAGTTCTACAATAGAAATAGCAGAGCTACCAACATGTAGATTGTTTAATATATTCAAAATTTAGAGTAATAGAAATATTGGACTAACAAGCAGTTTGCTGGTGTTCCACATACTTAACACACACAGACACACACACACACACACACACATGCACACATACACACACAGAGACACCTTTTAGTATAATATGCCTATTACAACGATCAAAATCAACTGATCCAAAGTTCAACAACTATGGGAATGGGACATGAGAACACATTGAATTTTGAGAATCAATACTATGTAGTTTTCAGTTCCTGATCTGTTAAATTATTCTCATGATTAACATTTTATGACTGGCATAACTGTTTGAGATGCTCAATTTTAAACACATGTGAATAGCATATCAAGAAAGGCATCTTGCTGATTTTATTCATATGGAACTTCAAGGAGCACAGCAATAATACATGCAGTAGGACAGAAGCTTTGGAATGCATAGAGATCATGGAGAATTTGAAAGTTATATTGAGCAATAAAGAATTAAGAATTCACTTTACTGATAGCCTTTTACCAATATACCAACTACTATTATTCTCTAAAGGTTGGGAATTCAAAAATTATTCAATAAAACTTCTCTTCACTCTCAGGGATTCCAAAGTCAGTTTTTCAATTTACATTTTTGAGTGACAGGAGTTTTAGAGCTAAATTAGCATCACTAATTGGTAGTATTTTATGTATGGGACAGCACTCTCTTCTCTGCTTTGAGATATGATATTGCCATTGGATGTACCAGGAGAACACAATGTTCTTGGTGGCATGTGACATATTTCACTTTGACTATCTTCACAGCTCAGTATTCAAGCTTTAATACATGGGAAATTTAACTACCACTTTTAAATCATAAATAGAATATTTATATGACACCATTTCTATTTAAGGAAAGGAATAAATTATTGGCATTCTTCAATTTCTTAAAAGGTAATAAAAGTCATTTGCATTACTTTTCTAAGACAACAAGAAATATCTATAGGAATACTGAGGGAAGACATGATAAGTGCTATATACATCAAAGGCTAAACGAATGAGCCATTAGTAATAGATTTAATGTTTCTAAAAACAGGAAATCTCTGCATTTGGAATGTTAAACATAAAATATGCCATACAGTAAATTAGTTCTCAAAGAGAAGAAAACATCAAGGATTTCTAACACTATTGGGTTCATAAATTATATAAAAACTAACTAGCTATGTAGTCTATGGCCATCCATTGGGTATTTATTTCCTAGGTATGGAACAAGGAAATGAGGACAAAAAAGTAAATTATTACTTCAGTAGATTCCAATGGAGAGAGAGGCTCATATGTAAATAGATGCATGGAATGAAATGTGTGAATGGCTAAGATCTGTTTGAAGTAGTCTGGGGATGACAGAGGAAGAAGCAATTGCCTGGTGGATATGACTATATCACAGGGGCAACAAGGCAGGCAATCAGTGTCTATCAATAACTCAAGTGATGTTGGACAGTACAGTCCTACTGAAGTTCTGACTATACTTTCTCACAATATTCTACTCCTTCAGGTATTAGTGATACCTGAAGCCTATTTTTAATTTTCTTAAATTTAAGTATTAAATTAACATTAGTGTATACTATTGACTTTCTTTACCCATTATAACATTAGGCTCACTGTGTATATTGCATATTTTTAAACAAGAATATTTTTGACCTGTAATTTTGGTTAACCAAATTTTAAAAGCACATGCTAGAGAGCTCAAACATACATTTGTTCATACATTTACTCATTCAGTCATTCAATTCATTCAACAAGTATATATTGAATCTCCATTCCTTGTCAAATACTATTCTCAGTGTAAAGAATGAATTGGTGAATAAAAACACTTAGAATCCATTACTTCGTGAAGATTACATGCCAATGGGATAAGCAAGAAAGATAACAAATAAAATAAATCATCCAAATAATTTCAAGAGTAATAAAAATATAATAGTGGGAGAGAAATGAGACATATATATTCCCTTGATAATAGATTTTAATATATAGCCCTCAGAACTACTTATTACAGTGACAAATTATTTGTCAAAGAGCATTCCATTAATCTATATTAATTAAAACCTGGCAATCTAAAATGTTAAGTAAATATCTGTTGTACATTATCAAGGTGTTATGGTTTGGATATCATATGCCAATTGAATGGACTGGCTAGGTGGTAAATGTAGGCAGATGGGACATGGCTGGGGGAGGTAGGTCACTGGGGCATGCCCTGGAAAGGTTCATCTTCTGTGTGTTCCCTTTTACGTCCTCTATCTGCTTCCTGGCCTCCATGAATAAAGCAGTCCTCCTCCACCCCGCCCCACTATGATTCCCTGAAAGTAACTGGGATCAGCCCATAATGGATTGACCCCCTGAAACTGTGAACCAAAATATACTTTCCCTCCTCTATATTGCTGTTGTTTGGTAGTCTGTACACACAATGCAAAACTAACACAGAAGGCAATATAGTAAAATTATTTAATTTTATGACTGTTTACAACACAAAATTAGGTACAAAGTCCATATTGTTATAAGTTTACTGAAAAATAACTAGTTCATTATATATTATAAATAAGATAAATTTTATCTCCATCTAATTTCTTTCATTATATGTTCTTTTAATGCTTATGTAGAATACTTTAATACTTTCTGCATATATGGAATGCCTTTTTGAACTTTTCACAATTTGATTAATATCCAATTCTTTCTTATGACTGAGATCTCTGCCACTGGACTTAGAGAATCATTAGCTGAATATGCAGCACTATCAGTGTCATAGATATGCTCTTGATATAAGTTTTCAACAGACAGAAAAATACAGTGTCCCATTTTTGTTCTGTTATCAAATGGGTCAAAGAGTGAAAACAAGGATAAAGAGAATCATAACATATTTCATCTAGACACAATTTTATAGACCACTGCAGCTTGAAGGGAGTTTGATAGTAAGGATCCCATGTGTGTCCAAAGGCACAATTTCACACAAATATTATATATTTTGAAGGAAAAGGCAGTATGCTTATGGACAACTGAGAGAAGAGTATAACCAAGCTTTACATTTTTCCTTCATATTCCTTTTGTATATTCTCTTTTATCCTACTATTTGTTTTATTTTAATTAACAAATACTAAATAAACCTTGCATTTTATCACTTCAGCAAAGTTCAAAATGTCCATTGGTTAGATAACATCTCTGAACCTCAAATGATGCATTAAAGTTTATGATGGTTTCTTTTATACTAAAGAAAGAGAAGGGACTTTATAAAAAATTATCACAAAAAAACGCAGAAACTTTTAAACACCAATTAGCGGAGTCAAGAATGCTATGGAAATGTACAAGAATGATCTGGGGTAGGCACCAATCCAACCTGTCAGAGAACCACACCTATCATTCTTGATTTCATTGTGTTTTTCTTTTATAGAATGTATACATTCTTTCTATATTTATTTAATGTAAAGAAAACCTTGTGTTAACACAGCAAAAATCTTTAAAAGTCACTGGATAATTAATTCATTAATAAGGAGAACATGAGCTGAGCATGGTGGAACAGGCCTGTCATCCCAGCAACTTGGTTGGCTGAGGCAGAAGGACCTCAAGTTCGAGGCCAGCCTGGGCAACTTAGTGAAACTCTATCTAAAAAAAATAAATAAATAAAAAGAACTGGGACTATAGCACAGTAGTAAAGTGCCCCTGGGTTCAATCTCCAGTACCAAAGATAAGAAACAAAAAAGTGAACATGACAAAAAATAAATAAATTTGAGTACAGAAAACAAAGTTGGGGGATCCAAAAGGGGTGGGGGACTAATTTGACAATTACTATTGAAAGTGGAAAGAAATCAGGATATTTTTATAAGCTGCTATACTCATGTTTCATGACACAGGTTAAGATAAGATTGTTAAGTTTCACGAGGTATTGCTGTGGTATTCTCGGGAGTCTGTTGTGTCCTAGTCACTGGTGAATTCTTATCTTTTCCATGTTAAGTAACAATACAGCCTTTTCACATGAGATGGAAAGGCCTAATACAGTACCTATTCTTATATACCAATGGACACTGTACCCTTCCTAACACCTGTAAGTATAAAAGAGGCTGTCAGGTGTGGTTCATAGTGTTCTTCTGTGTCATAGTAATGTATTGCTATAAATGGCTTCTGCTAGTGACTGCAAAGTCCAGTGGGGAAATGTCAAGCGCAATCAAGGCCTTGACACATGATCTGCATGAGTTATCCTTCCATAAAGGATGTCTGTTTTGAGGAAATTTTGTTATTATTCCAGATGGCAGTACTGTCATCTTGGCCACACCACATGTAGCACATTCGGGAATTATTCACTGTGTCTGGTGGCCTGGAAATGATTCTGCTATTGAAAAGACTGTAACGAAGTGTCAGCATATGCCAAGCTATTCAGCACTGTCCTCCAAAAGAACTTCTTTTCCCATGGGAAGTGACTAAGAAGTTTTGGTCAACAATCCAAATTTCTATCACCAGACGTTTAAAAAGGAAGATCTTCAATGTGTTGATCATTTGCTTGGCTCCAAGTGAACCTAGGTTTATGTGAAATGGCAGCTATGCCTGTCTTTATAAAACACCAGGAGTCAGACACTAATAAAACTTAAATAATGTGTGGATGGACATGTTAGGCATTATTTGTTTTATTAATGAGAATTGAGAAGAGTCTACAAGCTCAACTATTTCTATTTACTAGTTATTTTTGGGGGGGAAAGGGGATTGTTTGTTTTTGGAACTGAGAATTTAACCCAGGGTGCTTAACCACTGAATATATGCCCGATTCTTTTCAGTTTTAAATTTTGAAACAGGAGCTCACTAAGTTATTGAGGGTCTCATTAAATTGCCGAGGCTGACCTCAAAGTTGCAATCCTACTGCCACAGACTCTCAAGTCACTGGAATTACAGGTGTGTGTCACCATACTTGGCACTATTTACTAACCTTGATGCTAACCATCTTATGTGTATTCTTTGATGATTTGAACTGAAAGATTGAAACTTTGGCAAAACTTATAGAGTTGAAAGATGAGTCCTTTCTGCTATAATTGAAATCACAGTGTTTGTTATACAACATCCAGTGGACAATGATTTATATAATCATGTTAACCAAATTCAAAGATTTTCCTTCCACAGTGACCTAACAATATTAAAGTCATTAGAAACATCCACCCTACTGTCTTGTGACCTAGAATCTTCAATGGTACTTCCCCAAAACAACCAGAACCATAAAATGAACATATATTTCATGGCACAATTACCATAGTGCAAGTGAAGATACCCAGTAACACTAAATGGAGAAAGCCTCTAAAACTGCACATACTCTGTTGGTTAAAAGCGGATGTGAATTTGTAATCATGTCTGCAGAGCATTTGAAGAGTAGGGAAGCAGTCAGCTGTGATTTAATCTGGATTGGCAACTTTTCCATTGTCATTAATTAAGGTTTAGTTTTGTTGTTCTGGTTGCCTAAATTTATAAATTAGTAGGAAAGGATGGGGATTTTCATAGGCTTTTGCAGGAGACAGACTGAAAAAAGTGATTATTCTAAAATATCACAGGTATACTAGATCGTAGAAAAGTACAGTGAGGAGGCAAAAAGAGAAAAGTATAAGATGATGCTTAATAAAGAGAGTAAAGTTTAAAACTCAGTTATTTCATCATGGACAAATGATGAATGTGGACAAAAAACGTTGAAACATGTGTTGTCAGAAAGAAATGTAAACAAATAAAAATCTAATTGTAAAGATAAATGAAAAACTAAACCAGTTTTTGTAAAGCAGGTAAACTAAAGGTTCTACATAACACATAACTCCAAGAGAGTGTTTAAGATTTACTATTTTAAGTTCAAAGCCTTGGAAAGTTATTTAGCATTAATCAGTTGATAGACTAAACGGGTAAGTGTTGACAGATTGAGCCAGTAGCAGAAAATTACTGGTAAATAACAAATGGAGATTTCTAAAAGTTGTGCATTTATCAATCCGTCTCAAGAGCCAGTAGTCTGCAGCTGTCAATGATTTTCTACCAAAACAGTATTTAGAGCACTGAGCTTTCAGGATTTAAAGAAAACGAATCAAGAATTTACTAACATGCAGTTACTATTTAAATTATTTTATTTTGGGAAACCTAAAACTACATTTAAAAAATATCCCCAAACTTAAATTTGAGTTGATTAAGATTTTTTTTTTCTAGGAGAGAGTTTATCAAGTTACAAAGACCAGAAAATGTGATATCCCATTTGACAAGGGAAATGGGAGAACATGCTTTAAACATTGATGGCACAGGGGCTGGGGATGTGGCTAAAGCGGTAGCGCGCTCGCCTGGCATGTGTGTGGCCCGGGTTCAATCCTCAGCACCACATACAAACGAGGATGTTGTGTCCGCCGAAAACTAAAAAATAAATATTAAAACAAAAACAAAAAAAAAAAACATTGATGGCACAGGAAGCCCTAGGATAGTGAAGTGCTTTACAAATAGTGTTATGCATCATACTGTTTTTTCTTTGAATTTCCCATGTAAAATATAGGGGGAGAAGCATAGATCCATCCCAAGTAAGCTAAGTTGAAATATCAAAACAAGTATTGGAAACAAAAAAACAAAACATTTTACTTTGTAACTAATGCTAATATCCAAGTGTGAATGTTACAGAGATAAAATTACAGCCCGAAGTTAGAACTTTGATTTCTGAAATTCTTGGTGTAGCTATTACCCTTCCTTTCTTTGGGAGCACAGCTACTGTTCAAACAAAAATTTTAAATCCCTAATTAACTTCAACCATAACTGCCTTAAGTTTGTAATTAATTTGCATAAAACATTCTTGATCATGGGGGAAGTAATGTGTGAGGTAAATGTACTGTGTAATTAGAGTGAAGCTTATAGACTGGAGTTTTGCTAAGATTGAAATAATTGTTTAAAAATATTAGAAAATTATGTACATCAAGTAAAA
This sequence comes from Marmota marmota marmota, assembly GCF_001458135.2. Lineage (NCBI taxonomy): Eukaryota > Metazoa > Chordata > Mammalia > Rodentia > Sciuridae > Marmota > Marmota marmota. The sequence goes on along the minus strand of NW_026000057.1, from coordinate 24,212,382 downwards.
CTTTAAATGTCCATGTTATCTTTTGGACCATGAAAAAATTATATTCAATTATATTCTCCCTGGACGTTATTCACTTTTCCAGTATTTAGCAAGCAAAATTCTGAGAGTAAGGTCTTATATTCTAGTGGAAGTCAGACAACATGCAAGTAAACAAATAAATAAAAAGGATCATAGAAAACAAAAAAGAGATGGGAATAAAGGAGGATGACAATGTAGGAGTAACTGGGGTGGCCATTTACAAATTTGCAAGGAGCTGGGAAGGTAAAAATGGTGTTCAAATGAAAAAGGGATTAGCTGTTAAGACTAGCATGATTAGAATTTTCTTATTTAATATGATCCCTCTGGAATTTTCATTTCCTCCTTCAACACATATTTATGGAGCATCTTTGTGCAGTCAATCAAGGGTTAGGTGGCAAGAATGCAGTTGTAATGAACCAGGTCCTGTTATTATCATGCTTTAAAAGGAAGACAGAAACTTTAAATAAGCAGGGGGGACAATGAAGATGGGATTTATTATGATCAATATCATATCAGGTACATGACAACTATGACTAATTTAGTGGAACGTAGTCAATGAGGACCACAGGAGTAAACAACAGGAAAAAATAAATGTCATTTGGTAGACAGAATTCTCAGGGGGCCCAAGATCTCCCTCCCATTGATGTTACATGTCCTGCATAATCAAAGGGATTGTGTGCATGACAAATTTTAAGCCTGTGACCAGGTTGTTACACAGCATGATTGCTTTTAAGATAGGGAGATTATCTGTTTGTATCTGACATAATGACCATAATGACGTGACCTTTTAAATGCAGAGTTTTTTTTCTTTTTTCCTCCCTTCCAGCTGGTCACAGAAGTATGAGATCCAAAGCATGAGAAAAAAATTACATCTTGTTACTTGAGTCAAAACTGAGGGGGCCACAAATGAAGGAGGGTACATTATCCATAAAATCTGAGAGTGGCTTCTAGATGATAGCCATTAAGAGAACAGGGATATAATTCTCAAACCACAAGGGATTACTGCCATGAAGAAGAATGAGCTTGAACATGACAGTCCCTTACAGAGCTTACTGACAAGAACTCAGCCTGGCAGAACCTGTGATTTTGGAACTTGGGATACCCTGAGAAGAGAAACGAGTCACTTTTTTCTCTGAGTTCTTAAGCTACAGAGTGGTGAATTCAAAAATGGGTGTTGTTTTAAGTGGGTACATTTGTGATAGTTTGTTGCCTTCAATAGCAAAATCATGGAGCTGTGAGTAATAATGATAAATACTACTCAATTAAAGTTGGCAAGAGTCATATTAATAGCCTAGGCTCTGGTTCTCTTGAACTATATAGGAGTGCTAAGTAAGAAAAGATTTATTTACTTAGACTTACAATGTATGGTTCTCTCATAAATTCATAACTATATTTAAACTGAATACATTATGCATTTAAATGTCTGACATCCTCATGTACTCTGCACTCCACACACCTTCCTAATCTATTGGTCTTTAAAGAAGTTATTATATTTCATACACACACACACACAAATACACAAACATTAAGAAAAATTCTTGCCAGGAGCAGTTGTGCATGCCTGTACTCCCAGTGGCTTGGGAGGCTGAGGCAGAAGAATCCAAATTCAAAGCCAGCCTCAGCAACAGTGAGATGCTAAGCAACTCAGTAAGACCCTGTCTCTAAATAAAATACAAAATAGGGCCAGGGATGTGGCTCAGTGGTCAATCCCTGATTACCACCTTCTCACCCCCCACCCCCCCCAACAACAACAACAAAAAAGAACGACAAATTATTTTTCTTTCCCATTGTGTTACATTTGATAAATACTAGATATGATCAACTATCTTCCAAGTACTATATAAGGTTTAGGGGAAACAGCAGTTAGAAGAGGGAGAAAGGAACAAAGTAAAGGATTCATCCTCATGGAGATGTCTTCATGAATTATACCGGCTGGTAGAAATAATTAATAAATGAATAAATGAACTTTTCCACTTACTTTCAAGTTCTCAGCCTTTAACTGCAATTTTTACAAGTTAACATTTCAAAGATAAGTTTCAGGAGAAAAGGTTAAAAAAATGCTGACGGTTTATAGCTGATCTCCCAGGTTTTGCACACTCTTACTCCCTTTATGGGCAATGTTTACTTTGAAATGCCATCGAATCTATCATTGTAATAGCAAAACTCTGCCTTTTTCTTGGCTTCCAAGCACTTTCACAAATCATAGTCTAACAACTACAATCCAAGCTCTGAGGACAAAGTAGGATATAAAATTAAATCACTTTTAAATTCTACACATGAACAATATCTTGAAGGCAATGAATTGTAAAAATGGATGTTAATAAAATGACAGGTGACCAGTGCTGGCCCTTAACAAAATTGTTACATGGGCACAATGTTTGTCACCTCTCACCTTCTCTTCAACTTTATATAGAAGATGGGTGTACATTATCAGGTTGAGTTCTAAGTTTTGCCACTTGTTAAGTCTATAATCTTAGATAAATAATTTAACTTCCCCAGACTGTAGTTCAATAAATGATGTCACCTTTTGGTTAGGTATAAATGAGGTAATATTTGTAAAGCACCAAATATGATTAGTATTCCATCATTCATTTTGTCATTAGTTCTCAACTGGGGGTTATTTTGCTCTGGGGAGACTTTGGCCAATGTGGGAGACATGTTTGCTATTCACAAGTAGAGGGATGCTGTTAGCATCTAGTGTGCAGAAGTCACAAATACTACTAAGGATCCCACAGTGCACAGGACAGATCCTCACAATGAGAAGCTCTCTGCCAACTGTGTTAAGAACGAGAAACCATATTCTTGGCAGGAAGGCAGGTTGTCACTATCTACAGAATTTTTTTTTTTTAATCTCTGGAAATTTTCTGTTTCTTATGAATCTCCTTGTTCCCTTTGTAAAGATATCTAATAGCCAATTAATATGCCATTCATCACATGGTTTGGTCTGTGTACAATGGTTATCTCCTAAAATTGTTTAATTTTTTCTAAGTCCAACCTATAAACACAATTGGAATATAACGGATCTCAGGTTGTAATTTTCAGTTCTAGAGGAGGATAAGCCAGTAAGGGTGCATTTTGGAATTTTTTTCTAATTCTTTAGAATAGCAAAATGCAACATTTAAAAAAAATAGCAAAATGCTAGTTAGAAGTAAATAATCTCAGTATACAAACCTTATACTCTGCTCTGATGTTGAAGAAATAAAGGTGACTGCTTGGATAACTCTTCTCATGTATTGGGTGAAATGTTCATTGGAAGCTTTTGCTTCTTTATGGATGTCCTTTAATTCAGTAGAAAAACCTACATTACTATCTAAAGTGTTATTAAAGTAAATTTATAGTTTGCTACTTATTATCTTTTAATAATGCTTTGAGAATTAATTCTTAGGAAAAATACCATTAAAGTGTACAAGAGAATTACACTGATTTACTTGTATTTTTACCCTATATTTTTTTCATAAGGTGCATTTGCCACTACAGGCTATTGATTCAAATGACTCATATTTAGAGACATAATGTAGGGACTGTGCAAAGTATTCAACTTAGGACATATTGGTGTTTTTTGTTTGTTTGTTTGTTTTGTATTTTTGTTTTTCTTTGGGAAAAAACAATTTATTTGAATTATTTTCATTTTCTACTGTAGTATTAGGACTACAGTAGACATAGAATATAAGCATCGCTTCTATTTTCTATTTACAGTTCATTTGGAATATCATTATAAATACAATATAAAATATTAAAAATATGCAGTGTGTGTTTTCTCTCCTCTTTACAGGCTTCTCAAAATCATTCAACTTAAATGAAAATTCATACAGACATTTCTGTACATATCTGAGAGGGCAGAGACTACATTGATAAAGTAAAAAGAATCCTGCACAAGGACATATTGCTTTTTGAGGAAGGAAAGGTCAAACACAATGGTAAGGGAGGGATGGATGGAAAGGAAGGTGAAGGTATGGGTAACAGTGGCCTAACAGAAAATAGAGGAATTCAGAGGAAAAGAAGATAAGAGTGAAATTACGGCCATAAAAAAATTGCATATAAGTATTTGATGAAAATCATAAGGAAAATGGAAACATAAAATCTGTTCCTTAGTTTTTGAGCCTGGATTTCTCTAAGGATGCAACTTTCATCAAATAAAACCAGCAACAGAGGAATAAAGGTGCAGATTACTAAACGAGGATCACATGGGATGGAGTAGCCTTAAAAAAAGTAAACCATCAACCATGCATGATAAGTAAAAACAGTTTACCTTTTCCATGTCCACAAGAAAAGGTGTTAATAGCATGTATTTATTGTACTCTATTCATGCCTATATTTATTTCCAATCAAGAGATTAACTTCCAGATAAAAAGAATTCATATTGCTTAGAAGAAAATCAATTAATAATTGAAAAAGTATGTGTTAAACTTAATATACAATCTTCTATAACCAACAAAATGGTCATTTTCAATTCCTATTAACTGAGCATTTTTCTTTCATCTACTTTTCTCAGGTTTGGGTATTTGTAACATGGATTTTGTTTTATTTCAGTAAAACAGAATTATAATATTAGTGACAGATTTTTGAATGACTGAAATTAAGTAAAACATTTCACTTGCAGATTCAAAAACTACCAACGGGAATAAGGACAGAATGGTCACATGAGGCAATTGAGTTCATTATTATATAATATCAAAATATATTCCTATGGACTAGGGTTGTGGCTCAGCAGTAGAGCACCTGCCTAGTGTGTGTAAGGCGCTGGGTTTGATCCTCAACACCACATAAAAATAAATAAATAAAATAGAGCTATTTTGTCCACCCAGAACTAAAAAAAATTATATATATACATATATATATAACATATTTATAACTACCAATAAAATAGTTGTATTGAATAATGAGTAATTTTTTATCTGAAGTACATGGCTATTCTCCTTGAAGGCAAAGACAGAGATTCATACACTGCTTTCTCTTTCTTACACTGTGGTTTCGTGGAATTGTTTATCTGTAAAGAGTCATACAGAGAAAAAAACTTATTTGACAAGAAGGACACAGCTCATTAAGTCAGTCATTTTTACACTACAGTGAATAGGACATTCATTTGTCATTCTGTCACTAAGTAGCTGTAAGAAGTATTTTCAAAATGCTGGATTTAGGATATCCAAAAAGCTTACAGTTAATTCTATATGGTTATAGTTCCAAAATGGCTTCTTATAAGGAACAGTTTATAAGTGGGAATAACATGCCAGAGCTTTTATTGAATGAAATTAATTTGGTGAGTATAATTTATACTTGAATTTTTATCTTTTTAAACCAGATGTAGCAAATACAAAATAACACTTACTTTCCATAACAGGCATTCCAAGCAAGAGCTGAGCAAAATACTCATTTTGATCATGGCAAAGAGAGTTGGAAAAAAAAAAAACTTATTCCATAATGTATAAACTGTCCATCTTCATTTTTTGATTTTTTTCCACTTACATTATTATTGAAGTTGACTTTGAAAGCACATGTACTTAGGAAATATTTTATAAGCATATTTTTCCTTCCCTTATTTATATGTATTTGCTATTATGTGATTATTTTCAAGAATATTTTTTAATTCTATTTTTTCTGAATTTCATATCATCTTTCTTCCTTAAAAGATAACTTGGCAATGTATCCTTGAAACACACACACACTTGTGGGCACACTCCCCCCTCCCAACTTTCCCATAACTTCTCTCCAGAAATTGAGATGCCCTAAATACACCTCAAGAATTAGCTATTTACTTCTGGATGTAGGAGTCTCTCTATTCCATAAGCATAAACACTTTTTTTTTTTTTTTAACAAGCTAATAGTTTGGTGGCTCTTTCCGTAGATAGCTCTTCCCCTAGAGTGATCTATTCAATGTGTTACAGCATGGAATTCAAAGTGGGAGAGAGGAATGAGGCAATTATGTGGTTTCTCCTCAAAGTAAGGAGCAGTGAAGAATTCTCCATTGAATTAAACATCCTACTGGGAAGCAGAGAAATGCAGCATATTAATATAATCATTTTGTTGCTACTTAAGTGGTGGCAAATACTACTGATTTTCCTCTCTTAAGCCTGTTTCTTTTATATGTTAGTGTTTGACAAGTCAAAGACTACATTTCTGACCTTAAGAATGTCCATAAAAATAAATACATCCAATGAGAAATGAGCTTATCAAGTGCAGTTTTTGGTTAGTGTGTGCAAAAATCAAGGAGATGGCTGATTTTTTTTTCCTTTTGGTCCTTTTTCAGTAGCTAGCAAAAGGTGTGAGGCTCCAGCAGATCTTAAAACTATGAGGTGAAGCCACATGATGAGAAAAGAGGAAAAACTAATCCTGGTCCTTTGACATGGTGCAGCCATCATCCCACCTCAGGCCAGCCACTTTAATCTTAGCCACTGATAAAGTTGTATGTGTGACAAGGGTAGGAGTTTTATTCACTAAAACTTGATGTAACTAATTCAATTTACATGCTGCAATTGAAATGTATGAATTTTTTTAATGAATAACTACTATGAGTCAGGGTAGGCTTGAGACAAGAGAGAGGGGGGGGTTCTTTTACTTTATAGAATTAAAATTTAGATGAGATAAAATGTCGTGTCAAATATGCATTATAGAAATTAACAATAAGAATGAATAAATGATAGGTATAGGTAAATACTATTTTACTAAACTATAGGAAGGGATTTAAATTTCCTATAAATTGTAGAAGGTAAGTACAAAAAATTAAAGTACATAACTTTCAAACACAGAAAAAGGCTCTCATTCATCATTCCTTTATCTATCTATTCCATAGGAATTTATCAAGATTTATTGTAAGTCTGTAGCCACAGCAGAGATTCATTATCTTAATCTTTTATTTATTTGACATTCCTTTGATGATTCACTTTGCTACTTCCTGTGTCATACATCAGAGCTCTAGTCCTCACCATACTTTTTGAGAGTCACTTTAATAGATAAGAAACCTGAGGGTTAGTGAGCTTAAACCATTTGTTTGAGGTGTCTAAGCTAAAAGTGGATAAATAAGGCCCCAGCCCTGGCCTGTGGGATTCCACAGCCTGTGCTGTATGTCACGATTTGCCTATATCTGAGGAGTTCCTGTGCTGGCAGACAGCACCACATACACAAATTAGAATAAAAGGCAAACACTGGGATACTAAAGCACAAAGCCTTTCAGCAGAACAGAGAGAATGATTGATTTCTCTTGATTAGTTCATGTGGGAAGGCATAGGGAGGCTCACAAAAGAATTAACAATGAAGTCGACACTTTTCAGAAGTGTAAGGATTTACCAGGCATAAAATGAAAGAGTGAGCCTTCTAAACATAAAGAAGAGCATGGTAGAGGTAAGGAGGTGTGAAAGAGCACAGCTCTGCAGAACATTTCAGTGTGGTCTCAGCAAACCTTGCTATGAAGAGCTATAGGAGTAATGGTGCTGAAACCCAGGGGAGAGGTACCTTCAAGAAAGAGGGAGTGGCTAATGGAATCATGGGCCAGGAAGAGTTTAGGAAGGATGAGGACCTAGAAAGGTCATTGCATTCTAGGATGAGGAAATCCTATCAGATGCTTTGGAGCAGGGCACTAAAAGAGAAATGGGTGAAAGTGGGAGACACTGATATTTTAAGAAAGTTGCTGTAAATGGAGTGATATATGTGATTTAAATTTGAAGGAAGGGTGCCTCCCCCTAGTAGGTTTAGGTTGTTTTCGTTTTAGGATGGAAGGCAATTTACTATAACTGGAAAAAAGGAACTAGTGTCAGGGAAGATGCAGAAACATTATTAATGGTTCACGCTTCTTGAGGAGGAGGAAGGGCAAAGAAGACACAGGACAGATGGAGAGGAAAGACTTCAACAGGCTGGAGCATGTGTTCAGCTGAGAAAAAGAAGGAAAAATAAAGAATCCCTTGTAAAATCGAAAATTTCAAGGATGAAAAGATTCTGCTTAATTTTAAAAAAAATTGTTTAATTTAACGTAAATGAGTTGAAGAAAATTACAAAAGCTTTGTTACAACTGCGTCAAGAAATTTTAAAAAGATTTTAAGAAATATATAAAAGGATTAAAAAGTAGTATTGAGGTTCCACTTACTGTAAATAAAAAATACATATGCAAACACTGCTGGTCAATTACCAATGTGGAATGTTCATTGACTGAAATAAATATGTGTCATTTTTACCATTGAGATAATGAGTCAAAGGATTTTCTTATTCCTGACCTCATCCAAAGAGTTTTGTGTTCTATCTGGGCTTCCTTATTCACAGTTTCTAATTTGCTTGCCAAAGTCATCAGCTGGAATCCCTTAGAAGACAAGATTCTATATGTGTGCTTTAAATGGTATATGAATACAATATGGACACTTTCACCCTAGAGGTGGGTGGACAGAGTGAGAGGCTGCATGGCAAAGATAACAATTTTTTTTGTGTGATCCATGGGGGAATTACTATAAAGTACTCCATGAAGGCCTTTGTGGGAAGTAATTGCTTTGAGTAGGAGGAATTGGACCCTCTTTCTCCCTAGGATAGGGAAAGATGCTTATCCAATCCGGAGGAGCAACACAACTGGAGAATTCAACCTGCACCAGTAGAACCTACACTAGTGGAGGGATAGAGTCTCTTGGTTTATGGATGATTGGGGGTAGTGGGGAGGATAAGAGAGAGAGAGAGAGAAACATCCATGGTGTAACTTGGTAGAATTTCCTGGAGACAATATTCCATACTGGATGAAAGGGACTTACCACTGTTAAAAGAGCAACAGGGCTTGGATAAAACACATCTCAGTAATGACTATGATGCACTAAAACCTCCTCATTTTCCAGTTACCAGAGAAAACCCCCCTTCCTAGGATCTTGTATATTCTAAAGAGGGGGAAAGATTTCATAAATGTACATGAGATGGAATTTCTAGTAACCTGTGGCAAGTACAAGTAGAATCAGATTTATTTGCCAAAATAAATAAATAAATAGGATCTTTAGCATTCCCAAATGTAGAGACCAAATTTACACTCTTGTAGACAGAGGCAAATATTTTTGTTCAGCGTGATTTTTATGAAGAAAGCACTTCTTACACATCTTCATCCTTCTTTATGACACACACACACACTATTCTTCTCTTATTCAAGATTTATTCTTTAACTTGTTTATCAGTGTGTCTGCACTGAATATTTAAAAGTATCTTATACAACTTAAAGATGTGACCAAAGACCTGTTTTTCTCATGTGCACAGATGGAGTTATTTTACATAAATAGCATCTTTTACAAATTCTTTCATGAAAGGACTCCAAATGGGTTTAGAAACAAATTCCTTGCAAAAATTTTAGGTGACCTCAGGAGACTTTCTGCATTACTTTACAAATAAAATACTATTATGTTTTTTTTTTTCCTATCCTGTTTTGTAAATGACCATAAGCAAGTCAATATAATTACCCAGGTACATTTCTCTGTAGCAAGGAATTTAGGTCTCACCGTAATTTCACCTTACTAACTACTCATCTAGCAATATCATATATTCCTATAATTTATGACAGAAAGCATGATATTATACACTTGAACTTTTTTTGTCTATACTACTGCATTATGTGAGAGTTGCAGAGTGTCTTAACTGCTATGCAACAACAATTCTGTTTAACTTAGGTTTAGATATATTGATGATCCTTTTGTATGTTAAATGTCACCTAAGTAATTACCTCTAAGTCACATTTTTTGCACATTTATTAGATAACTATATAGAAAGAAAAGCTATAGTGTATATTATTAAACTACAGGTTAGAAATATTATTCTAAATGATTCTGTAACATAGATAGGGAATATCTACAATGAAGTATAAACTGAACCTTTTTTTTAAGAGAGAGAGAGAGAATTTTAATATTTTTTTTTAGTTTTCGGCGGACACAACATCTTTGTTTGTATGTGGTGCTGAGGATCGAACCCAGGCCGCACGCATGCCAGGCGAGTGCGCTACCGCTTCAGCCACATCTGCAGCCCTTAACTGAACCTTCTTAATCATTTACTATGCATTTTGAATAAACTGTATTTACCTTTACTTCATTCCTTTGTTTTATGGAAATATTTTCTGGTAAAATTGTAATGGTTAAACTACTCTCGGTATTATTTATTAATTCCTATGATTATCAAGAAGAAAAATTCTTATTTTTGAATTGCTAAAGTTTTATACTAACTATTTTGGCTGACTTGCTAATATTTAGGTCTTCCAGAAATCTACAAGTATACAATGGGGTTACTGTAGCATGGCATTAAAAAAAAAATCATAAAACCTGATCCAGTATTACTAAGGTTATTTGTTATTGCATTGACAGTTAAGTTAGCTACAAATTTAAAATACTTGAGCAATATTAATTAAAAGTCAATTTTGCCAAATGTAATGGTGCACGCCTATAATCCTAGAGGCTCTGGAGGCTGAGGCAGGAAGATGGCAAGTTCAAAGCCAGCCTCAGCAACAGTGAGGCATTAAGCAACTCAGTTAGACCCTATCTCTAAATAAAATACAAAATAGAGTTGAGGATGTGGCTCAGTGGTTGAGTGCCCCCTGAGTTCAATCACTGGCACCCCCACCCCACAAAAAAGTCAATTCGACTACTAATGAGTACCATGTTATCTGCAATGCCCTCTTACTGGTGCTTAAAAATAAGGTCATAATATAATTTTTTTTCAAAAGACAACTGAGTCCCTTAAGTCTCTGAACTCCAGAAATTAATAGCTCAAATAGTGTTTTGAACACATACCAATCATCTGAAGAAAGTGATTTGTTCTTGGATTATTGTGGGTCTCAATTCACCAATACCACATTTCAACCTTTTCAACTGGTCACTGACATCTATAGCAGTTTGATGTATTGTAATAAAATGACTGACCTGCTTGTATCAGTTGGGAATTCAGATTCACTTTTCTTTTTTTTTTTTTTAATATTTATTTATTTTTTTAGTTATCGGCAGACACAACGTCTTTGTTGGTATGTGGTGCTGAGGATCGAACCCGGGCCGCACGCATGCCAGACGAGCGCGCTACCACTTGAGTCACATCCCCAGCCCTCACTTTTCTTGATATTTTCCCAAAGTGGCTAGCTCACATACAAGAAAAATACTGAAATTCAAGGGTAGGAGAAGAACAAGATACTATGATACACAATCTGGGCTTGTAAAATACTGATAATTGATGTCTGGAATCTTGCAAGTTTAAGTGTAAACACTGCAAAGAAAACCATATTTATAGCAAAGAATACTGTTTGTGCTCACTACCAAAATTAATTGTTTACTAAATTTTGTGAGAAATGACCAACTTGCTCCAAAATTAAGTAAAATTTATAAAGCAAGAAGTGTTATAATTAATAAAATATTTAAAATAAGAATATTGTTCAGGTGTGTAATAGAAAATCATCCTGTAATATAAGGTAGGTAATTAAAAGGTTTTTATATTGATGTATAGATACGTAGTTCCAATGTGTAGTATATGAATTTACTCATAATTATGTATGGTATCTATGTAAAAGACATACGAAATACATACAAGATGGCTAGAAAATGAATGTTCTCCAGATAGTCATAAATTTATAGTCTTTTAATAGTTCATGTCTATAGTGGACTCATCAATTGAATATTCATTTGAAGTATAAACAATGAATTTTTGAAAAGTACACCATATTCTGAGAACATAAATATATGGTTTTTAAATAATATTTTATTATATCATGTTATTAATTCTGTTTGTCAAGTAGAACTCAATTGAAAAAATATAATCTATGCTGTAGTGGCTTTGTTTTATTATGCTTTGTAGTTAAACTTATTGCAATAACCACTTATAAAGTGGATTTATGGAAATATCAATCATTTAAAAACATAACCATGAACCCAAGAAAACATAGTTTCAATTGTTGTAAAAGAAGTCTTGATTTTTTTCTGCTATTGAAATAACCATCTGTATCATCTTAGAAGCTAATCACATATTTTAGAGAATAAAGTAAGGTAGACATTATAATGGCTTGGTGATATCAAAATACATGGAAGTTCTTTATAGCCTGCAATGGAGATTGCCTATTAAACTACTAGAAAGACGGGATTATGAAGTGAACAATGGTGGAGCTGGAGGATAGGAAGATGAGTGTGGTAGGAGTTTCTAGAAACTGAAAATGTGAGGAAACAGGAGATTGCTAGAAACGAGAGAAGCCATGATTGTGTAAGCATTTACAATTACTTCTTTTGTTATACTATGTATTTTCCTCCAGAATTTAGGCATGCAGTGCCTTTTACCTGCTTTTCCCCTCCACTGGCTTTCCATATGTTCTCAAAATTTGATCTTTAGTAAGAGAGGAATCCAGGCAAAATGCTGCTCCCAGTGGTGCAGACCCTGGAGTCAAAGAATGGACTATAACCATCTCCTGGTCCGCTCAAATGAAGCCAAGAATTAAGAAATAATGCATCTTCTGAAGTCTAACATCTGACAGGTAAATTATAGTACTGAAGACATTTCGAGTATTTACACATGCATTCTAATGAAAAATTAGAGACATCTCCTTTCCCTATTCATCAGTTTACATCACCCACTTGCAAACCAGTGCTGGGATAAATGGCATGCTGGGTGGTGGTGATGTGGTAGTAGGTGACATAGAAGGCATTCTCATAACCCTCTCTACCCTGCAAAGTGAAAACCAAATATATCAGTCTCTTCAGGCTGCCATAATAAACATCACATGCTGTGTGGCTTAAACAAGATAATTTTTTTTAGAAAATTTTGGTAGCTTCAAGCTGAAAATCAAGGTGTTGGTAGTTTGAATACGTTGGAAGCCTCTCTCTTTGGCTTGCAGAAGGACACTTTCTTGCTGTGTTCTCACATGGTCTTTCCTCTGAGAATGGACATCCTTGGTGTCTCTCTGTATGTCTAAATTTTCTCTTTTTATAAAGACATTGGTTGAATTGAATTAGAATTTCCTAAGAGCCTCATTTAAATGCAATTTCCCCTTTAAACATCCTATTTCCAAATCCTATCATATTCTGAGGTACTGGGGGTTAAACCTACAAGATACAAATTCTGAGGGGACACAAATCAGCCATAAAAGCTAGACACTGTGATACCAGTTACTTGGTATTCAGCTGATTTGGTGTTGTGTTTTGTTTTTTAAATCTTCTTATACATTTTATTCTATTATGGTTGAGCCTAGATTTTTATCCTTTCTGTTTCTGTATAAGGAACTCTAAGACTTTTGTATACATTTTACTATGATCCTCTCACCTTCCCTGCCCACACCCAGTTCTTAAAGTGTATTACCAGCCATCACTGTTTTATACACATGACCCAAAGGGCACCTGAGATATGCCAAGGTATCCCTTGATTAAGGACAACTGGTGATAGACATGTTAATTAAAAGCTAATGTTCCTTTACCACCATGAAAAAATAAATCTGCTTGAGAGTAGAAGCTACAGGGGATGAGAAGCCATGCACAAGTAGTTAAACCTCAATAAAGAAATTATGTAGTATCATGAAACAATAGAACAAAATCCCTGCCTAGCAGTTCTTTAGTCCCAAATGGTTTGGTTATGCCAGCGTTCCATGATTCTGTCCTGACACTAAAGTAAAGAACTGAGGTTTTATTTGAAAATAAAAAGCAGTTTCATAACAAGAAAAATATGGGGTGTATTTATAAGGAGTCATGATGATACATTAAAACAATTCCATTTTAAAGTGAGGTCAGACTCATTTGAGAGAAATTGTTAAGCTTTAAATGAAATTTGAATTAGAAAGGTATAATTGTACCCATGTTAATATTTGCAAGTTATAACTAATATTTTCACATATTTTACTATATTAAAAATCATTATATAATGAAGATAGTTTTAAAAAGATTAATTTAAGAATATAAGATAAATTTGACTCCAAATATTACATAAATTAAGAATATAAAACAATTTTGCCACCAGATAGTACATATGCTTATTTCTGATTCTAAAGAAAACTCACTATAATAGTTAAACAACATTGAAATGTAAGTTTGTCAAAATCCAAAATACTGTACATAATCATTGTTAAGCTTGAAGTAAAGCAATTAAAATTTCTTCTAAGAACATAAAAGCATATGAACACACACATTTATAATCAGACATATGTACATGTATGAATGCCTATATGTATGTGATATATATATATATATATATATATATATATATATATATATATATATATATGCCTACA